>NC_043703.1:44930264-45038694 GCF_006229205.1 Suricata suricatta | reverse complement strand
AGGGATTTACCCAAGAGATACAGAAGTGCTGATGCATAGGAGCACATGTACCCTAATGTTCATAGCAGCAATGGCAACAAGAGCCAAAACATGGAAAAAGCCTAAATGCCCATCACCTGATGAGTGGATCAAGAAGATGTGGTATATATACACAATGGAGTACTACGTGGCAATGAGAGGGAATGACATATGGCCATTTGTAGGAAAGTGGATGGACCTTGAGAGTGTCATGCTAAGTGAAATAAGTCAGGCAGAGAAGGAAAGAAACCATATGTTCGCACTCATAGGTCTAACAGGAAATTCTCAGAATGATCTAGCTTCAAGAAAAGCAAGCAGTTAGTAGTGCTTAAGAAAAATTGATTCAGTATCTAATGGATAATTGATACCTGTCACAACACAGCATTTTATATACTGTTAAGTGAAACTGCAATACAATCTAAGTTTATTTTGGGAGAAAAAAAATCCTCCCAACAGAAAGTTATTTCTTAGGTATGTCAACATTCTTTCAATAAATATTTATTGAACACCTACTGTATGTGAGGCACTGTGATGTAGTTTTGAGGGATTACTTTTAAGCAGTTCTTACACAAACTCCCTGTGATGGGGCTAATACTTATGTCTTTAGGATATTGAGAATATTGGCACTTCATTTGCTGAACACAAGGACTATAAGAGTGATTCTGTTCTTAGGTACCAGTTAGTTTCTTAGAAAGGGACAATAAAAGTGTAAGGAGTACATTACTAATTACAAAGTTTAACCTCCTTTAACACTTTGCATTAATAGTACATGAATGCTTTCAGAATGAGCAAATTATCATAGGAGGATAGACTTAGGAGGTGGTGGGAAATGATCTGAGATGTAAATATTAACGTTCAAGACTTAAACAGCGGCACAGTTTAGTTGATGATAACATTCTTGCAATAAAAGCAAGAGATAAAAGATTAATAAAGTTGGGAAGGCAGTCTCAGACACTTGTGGGATCACTGACCTAAACAACTTATCTGAAGATGAAGGTATCAATAAGAGCTAAACATTGTGAACTAGGTGAACATGTTCTAGAATTTTGAATTACAAAAGAGTAACTTCAAGGCAAACAAATAATGACTAAACAAAAGGAAAAGAGAATGATGTTCAATGACATTTTTAGGTATATAGCAGCACTGAGAGGCATAACAAATGTTATATATAAAATTAAGGCAAGAACACGAATTTCTCTCTCTCTCTCTCTCTCTCTCTCTCTCTCTCTCTCTCTCACACACACACACACACACACACACACACACACACACATCGTATGTTTTCACATGTGCTATATCACTCTATCAGCAAAACAGACAAGAAAAACAGGAAATATATTTTGGACAGACAATGCCTTTGAAAATGTACAATCAGTTATTTTAACAACAATGTTGCGTACGAAACCATGTTAAAAGCCAGTGATTTGCAACAAGCATTTATTCTCATGCGCATGGTCTGTAGGTAACTGTGGTGTGCCTCCTCTAAGCTGGACTCAGCTGTGTCTCTGTCTTCAGGCTGTGGTTTGGCGAGGCTTTAGCTCCAGGCTGCAGGTGGAATTCTAGAGTTCTCCACATGTGTTTTGCTTGACACATGTGTTCAAGCTGAAGAGGAAGGATGACCTACACTTGCTCTTCTCATGACAGTCTGTGTAAAGTGAACAAGCACATAGAAGGCCCCTGCATGTATCACATTCCCATTCCTTTGGCCTAAAACAAGTTACATGAGTAAGCCCAGCATTAAAGATTGAGGAAATATATATCGCATGTACAATAAGAACAGGAGGGAAGAGACATTTGCCAAAAAGAAACCCAAATTATCAAAGGGAAAATACAGGTCCCACTAAAGAGGATAAACTGAGTGAATCTCTTAGAAAAAAAGTCAAAGATTTAAAAAAAATAAAACAAATGCCCCTCATCTTCTCCAGTAAATGCTATAATGTTACAAATGTAACCCCCCCCTTATTCACTGCTTCTCCCCCTCTGAGGCCTTATTCCTGCACAATTCCTATCACACCCCAAAGTTACCAGTATTTGCAGTTTAGCTCATGTTCTTCTTTCCTAAGTTCAAATATACAGTTTCCAATAACGCAATGGATGTCATAGAAAGGAGGTCAGAATTCACACATAGCTGATGGAACAGTAGAATAAGGATTTTACAGTGTGTAAATGCAGATGGCTGTATTACTGAATACTGAGAAATGTAAGCGAAGCGGGAATAATAACAATTGATTTCCATAGAAAGTTTCTCACATTCTCACATGAATTGTAAGTGTCCCCACTCGGATAGTATGACTGATGACAAAATGTTGCAATTCTAACCACAGCAGAAAATCTAACAGAAAATATTAACAGAGAATATTTACATAAAAACATCATTTAAAAAATTATTTGTATTTTGATGTAATTTAATTAAAAATGAATAAAATGAGTAAGCCAGTCTAATTGGTAAAGAAAAGGTTTCAGTTAAGTATTACAAAGGCTATTCAACATAATATGGAGAATATGTGTGGACAAGGAAATTACTCCTTCTGAGTAGATTGGAGTAATGAATATGCAATATTCCATATTTGAGATATGTCACTATTTAGTCATCCAGTGGTCATTCAGATGGTTTTCAGTTATGGCTATTATAAATAAGGAAGTTTGAAACTATTTTATAAGTCTTTATGTGGACATATATTCTCATTTCTCTCAGAAAAAAACTGGTGGTTAATGGGGTTGATGTTTTCCTTATATTAATGAAACTCTGCCATATAAGTTTCAAAGTGGTTTCACTATTTTACTCCACCTCCACTAACGTATGAAATTTCCAGTTGTTTCACATCTTGCCTTAATTTTGTTTGATCAGCCTTTTTTCTTTTAACTATTCTAGTGTGTGTATAGTGCACAGTGGTTTTAATTTGCATGGTTTAATTGGCATGTCTCAAATGAGTAATGATAGAGCCCTTTTCCAGTGCTCACTGGTCATTTGAAGTATCTAAGTCTTTTGGCAATTTTTGATAACTTTATTGGATTCTTCCTATAATCATCATTGGGATTTTTGTTTTGTTTTGTTCTGTATTTTTATTGGATTCTTCCTGTGATCATCTTTGGGATTTTTGTTTTGTGCTGTTCTATATGTATTCTGGAAACAAGACTGCTGACAGACCTATTATTTACTACAAATAATTTTCCCATGTTGTGGTTTACAGTTTCCTAATGGTATCTTTTAATGAAAGAAAAATTTTAATATTGATGGAAGTTTATTTGCCAATTATTTTTTCTTCATGGTTAGTGATGTTTCTATCCAATTAAGTATGTCATTTTTCTATCCCTAAAACACAAAGTTATTGTCTTCTGAAAGTTTTATGGTTCTGAGTTTTACAGGTAGGTCTATGATCCAAAGTTTTGCATACAGAGGGAAATAGGTATTGAGTTTTTATATATTCTTTTTTTGGCTGATGGAGTTGGCTGACCCAGTTGTCTTAGTGATAGTAGCTGTAAAAAACATTCAATTCTAACTGGTTTAACCTAGCATCTTTATCAAAAAATCAAACTCACTCATATGTGAATGAGCCCAATGGGAACGGTTCTGTTCAAAAGAACTTTACATAATAATGAAATATATATACATACATATATACATACATACATACATACATACACTGCCTATTATGATAGTCACTAGCTACATGTGGATAGTGAGTACTTGAAATGTGAGTGAGGTAACCAATTTTTAACTTTATTTCACTTTTATGAATTTAAATATAAATAACCACATGTGGCTAGTGGCTTCCCTAGTGGATGGGACAGATCTGGAAGGTATACTCTGTTTTACTGATCTCTTTGTCTATTCTAAGTGAATTACATTCATAGCTTATTATAAAGCTTGACTGCAGATGTTGCAATTTCTATAAATTCGTGGGGTTTTTTTAAAGACTGTTTAGGCTATTCTATAGTTTTGGTGTTTCCATATAAGTATTAGAAATAATTTATTTTATAAAAAGAGCCTGTTGGAATTTATATAGGGATTATACAAAATTACCAATCATTTAAGGGAAAAATTGCCATCTTAGCAGTATTGAGTCTTCCAACCTATGAGAATGACCTTTCCATTTCTTTATGTCCTATTTAATTTTTATTTTTTTAATGTTTATTTATTTTTGAGAGAGAAAGTAGACAGACAGAGCGCAAGTGGGGGAGGGGCAGAGAGAGGAGAAGATACAGAATACAAAGCAGGTTCTAGGCTCCAAGCTGTCAGTACAGAACCTGACCCCAGGCTCAAACCCACAAACCACAAGATCATGACCTGAGTCAAAGTTGGACACTCAATCAACTCAGTCACCCAGGCACCCCATGTCCTATGTAGTTTTTCTTAGCAATGTTTTCTAATTATCAGTATAGACATCTTCTGTTTTATTATACATTTATTCCTAACAACTATTGTTATCTTTATTTTTTCTGCTAGTATAAATGGTATTTATCTGATCATATTGCACTAAGGTCTCCAGTATGAAAATGAATACATATATTTAGAACAAATATTCTTGTTTTATTTCTGACTAAAGGGGAAAAGCATTCATTATTTTGCCTTTGAATATTCTGTTAACTAGAGGTATGTTATACACTGAGGACAGTCTACTCCATTCCCAGCTTGAGAAGACTGTTGAGTTTTTCAAGGGATTTTTCTACATCTGCTGATATGGCACATGGCATGATTTGATCATGAAATGTTATACTAATCTTGGATTTCTGTAATAGACTCACATGACCATGCTGGATCATAGTAAAGGTAATAAAACCTCTTCATTTCTGAAAGTACAATATTGTTTTAAGGCCAATTTTATCTAATATTAATATAACCAAACCAAGTTCCCGATAGCTAATATTGGTCTGATATTTCTGTTTTCTAAACTTTTATTTTCTTTACCTTTAGATGTGTTACTTGTTATATTTTATATTTCTTCTTAAAAAAAATCTATCAGTCTTTGCTTTTAAACTGGTGAATTTAGTCCATTTACATTTAAATATTAACCCTTAAGTAACTGTTTTAGCATTGAAGTTTATTATTTCAATTTATCCCACTTTTCCTACACTTAGGATATTTCTTTCTTACTATTCTTCTAAAACAATATATGTACCTTCCCCAATTCTGATACTACTAAGAACTTTAGCATACTATTACTTCTGTCAATACTTTTCTATTCTATAAACCAACTCATCTTGTTAATATTCGGTAAATTTTTAAGTTTTTTATGAATATATTAATCTTTTTTATTTGTGTTTGTGTATATAGGTATTTATATACATACATACATTTGATGGTATAAAAATTATTTGTTTAAAGATTATAAAAAATATATATAAATACATTTCTTTAAAATTACAATTGTAAACAAATAATAAATACATAAAAATAAAATATAAATATACTAAAATAAATATAAATTAAAATATATTATAATAAAGATAATATAGAAATAAAATAAGTTATATACTATCATTATTTCTTTAAATATTATAACACATAAAATAAATAAATATACTTTTCCCAAAGTAAATCTAGTAGTTCCTCCTGTGTGTGTATTTGTCTATTTTTAAGTACTTTGTTGAAAATTTTTATTGATGATATTTATGTGGTAACTCTTCTAAGCCATCATATATTTGAAATGTTTCCTGAGGTTATGTTTTGTCATGACATATATTTCAATAAAACTTCACCTGGATATTGAATCTTACATTCTTAGATATTTTCTTTTCACCAGTTTGAAAATGTTTCAGAGCTTTATTAAATTCAGTACTGAAGTTAAAAATTTTGATGTAAATCTAATTTTTGTTCTTTTGTATGATCTACTCTTCCTCCTTATAGCTGTCAGACATTTTCCTCTTTCCTCTAATATATTACACAATTAGTATGAAGGGTTTCTTTGTCCTAAATGCTCTTCCTTGACCCTTTTTTAATTCCTTTAATATGAGGTCTTCCTTGCTTTTTCAAACTAATTCCTTATGTTTACAGGACATCTTAAATAAGACTCTTGTTTCAAATGTTCTACCATCTATTTAAAATTTTAAAATGAGTTCCAAGTTCAGACATCAAACTATAATAAAAACTGAAGTCAGTGAAGGGGATTAAAAGGCATAAACTTCCAGTTATTAAAAAAAAAATGCCATGGAGATGAAAAGTAAGGAATAAAGAATATATTCACTAATATTTTAATAACATTTCATGATAAGAAATGATAACTACAGTTATTGTGGTGATCATAGAATCATGTAATAGAATTGCCAAATTGCCTATGCTGTACACTTGAAACTAACGACATTTTATGCCAAATATAGTTAAATAAAAATAACTTTGTACCAGTATTCTTGTGTTATTAATATAAAAATGGGTTTTATTTATATTAAATACCAACTTTTAAAATATGATTAGTAGTAAATATTTCTGATAATTATCATAAAGCCACACTCAGTGAAATCTGTAGTATCTATCTTAGAGTGATTAACAAAGAATATTCCTCACTTATATTTTCCAGATATTCCAGTAAAAAGACTATAGATGCCAAAAGTACCCAAATGTAGTATTATTAATACACATCATTTTCAAGGGATTTAGAAAGCTAGTAATAAATAGATACGCATTTGCATGGTGATAGTAGTTGTTATATGTGTGAATTATTCCTTAGATGTGAACTTTTCTTACCTCATGTCATCATAAAAATGTAGAAATTGATAGGTACGCATATCAAAGACAACCTTTTGTGGATAAAAATAATTTATTCTTTGCTAGGAGCCACTTCTGAAGTAAGACAAGTTTGCAAGGCCCCCCACTGTCAGATGGCTACTGGCGTCTACACCCACTCAACCCCCACTCAATTTCTGCTTAAGCACCGACCCCCAAGGCACCTGAGTGACTGATATCAGGAGTGACTTGCCTTCTTATGCTAAAAATATGTGAACTGTACCTTGTGAAAAAAACTTGTTATAGGAGTTTCTTCTTTTGTGATTATAGGAGCAAATGTTACATTTCTAGAGAAACCTGTTTTTCTTCCCCTCGAGAAAACAGGCTATTGACTCCTGCTCACAAAAGAACTTTCTCTTGCCTTTGCTATGCTAAAAGCCTTGCTTTGTATTTGAATGCTAAAGATCCCTTCCTTCCCCATGTGATAAACATCTAGTCACCTATATCAATCACTATTGATAAAGATTATGCAGAGTCTTCTACCAATCTATACTATGGGAAATTTTACATACCAAAAAATTTGTCATCAGAAATCACCATCTAAGGAACAATATTTGTACCCCATACATTTTTTCAAGAAATAAAGCAGACTCTCCCGTCAGTGCAGAAATGCCTCCCTGGTGGTCAGAAAGAAGCCGAGGCTCTCTCTCATTCCCTTTTGCCAACACTGTCCATCCTTCAGGGAGTCCTGGACCTGCTAGAACTGGACTCCAGCATTTCTTAATATCAAACAAACAAACAAACAAACAAATAAACCAGAAATAAACTCAGAACTATTGTAAGAGGAACCTATGGAGATATGATGACTAAATATAATATGATGTGGTATTCTGGATAAGATCCTAGAACTCAAAACTGACATTAGGTAACAACTAACGAAATATGAATAAATTATGTATTTAGTGAATAATGAATCCATATCTGTTCATACATGATGACAAAGGCATCCTACTGTGAGATGTTATGAAGAGGGAAAAAATGAGAAAGAGAGGAAGATGGGGTAGAGTAGGAACATACTAGGCTTTTTTTGTCCCATGGACACAACAACATAACTATCAAATCATCCTAAATATCCCAGAAATCCACCTGAAGACTGACAGAACAAACTCCACAACTAAAGTGAAAGGCCTTTAGGCCACATCAAAGAAGGTAAGAAGTACAGAAATGTGGTTTAGGGGAAAAACAGACTGCAGGTGCTGTAGAGGGAAGGGAGCCAGGGTCACTGAGAAGGGCAAGAGAGAAGAGCACACAGGGAAACACAAAAGGAGAATGCTTTCCCAAAGCTACTGTCATGGAACACTAGAGGAGCTGGATTTAGTGAGTTATTACAAACAATGGGACTTAAAGCCTAGAGTTTTATAGGTCAGAGGGTTTGGCTATGATAGAGCCCAAAAGGTACTGTGCTGCTCCTGGAGAGAAGGAGCACACAGAGCCCACAGTGGGAGAGATTACTTGTTCTTCTAAGAGGGTCCCTGAGAGGCATTTCTGTGAATGCTGCCTCTCAGGGAAAAAAGGAGGGAGCTGGCTCCATTTCTCCCCCTGCCCACCCCTCAGTATAAACACAGAGCCTTTTGCCAGAAGCAGCACAGTGCCTACCCTGGCAGCCTAACTTGCATACAACAAGCCCCACCCCTCTAACCTCCTCAGTCAGGCTTGCCTCCATTCCAGTGAGACTAGCCCCTCCCACAGAAGACCAGCAAAAACACCTGCCTGCACTATGTCTCCCAGGTTCTGCAGGGCCTCAGTTCCAATGGAGATATCTTTCACAAGCAGGCCAGAGCTCATCTAGTTAAAACTTGCCACTTTTTGGTCAAGTACCAAACACTCCCTCCACAGATGATGGGACTGAAGGAGAGTGCAGCTAAAACACAAGAGCAAAGCACAACAGCACACTGAAGTACCAGGACCTGGGCACTACTTGACCTCTTCTTCATAAAGTCATTACATTCAGGAGCAGGAAACATTACTGGCTTTCCTAACACACAGAAGAAGGCAGAAACTTAGATGAAATGCCTAGATAGAGGAATTTATCCCAAATGAAAAACCAAGATAAACTACAGCCAGAGATCTAAGTGAAACAGATATAAGTAACATGCCTGATAGAGAATTTAAAGCAACAATCATAAGGATACTCACTGGGTGTGAGGGAAAAAAAAAAAAAAGAAGAAGAAGAAGATATCAGTGAGACCCTTACCAGAGAAATAAAAGAGTTACAAAAGAACGAGAGATTAAAAGTCCAATAAATGATATTGGAAACAGGCTTGATGCAATGAACAGCAAGCTGGAAGAAGCAGAGGAATGATTAGCAACCCAGAAAACAAAGTAATGGAAAGCGATGATGCTGAACAAAAGAGAGACAGCAGAATTATGCAACACAAGAAAAGACGGGGAATTCAGTGACTCCATCCAATATAATAACATTTGAATTACAGGAATTCCAGAAGAAAAAGAGAAAGAAAAGGGGGCAGAAAATTTATTAGAGTAAATAATAGCTGAAAACTTCCCTAATCTGGGAAAGGAAAGAGTCATCCAGATCCAGGAGGCACAGACAACTCCCACCAAAGTCAACAAAAGCAGGCCAACACCAAGACATCTTGTAATTAAGTTTGCAAAATATAAAGAAAAAAAATCTTTAAAACAACAAGACAAGGAATGCCTGGGTGACTAAGTTGGTGACTTAGGCTCAGGTCATGATCTCACAATTCATGGGTTTGAGCCTTGCACTGGGCTCTTTGCTTACAGCTCAGACCCTGGAGCCTACTTCAGATTCTAAATTCTGTGTCTCCCTCTCTTTCTGCCCCTTCTCCACTCATGCTCCGTCTCTCTTTCTGTCAAAAAAAATGGATATTAAAAAAGTAAAAAATAAAAAAACAAGACAAAAGAAATCCCAACTTACAAGGGAAGACCCATAAGGCTAGCGGCAGATTACTCAACAGAAACTTGACAAGCCGGAGGGAATGAAGTATTCAAAGCGATAAATGGGAAAAATCTGCAGCCAAGAATACTCTACCCATTATGACTATCATTCACAACAGGATGATAGATAAAGACTTTCCCAGACAAAGACCAGGAGAGTTGGTGACCACTAAACTAAATCTGCAAGAAATATTAAAAGGAACTCTGATGTGCAAAGGAGAGACCAAAAGTTAACAAAAAGGGACCAGAGAAAACTTCTGGAAACAATTACAAAACAAGTAATAAAATGGAAAAGTACATACTTATCAAAAATTACTTTGAAGGTAAAAAGACTAAATGCTCCAATCAAAATATATTGGGTGTCAGAATGCATTAAAACAAGAAACAAGACCCGTCTACATACTACCTACAAGAGACTCATTTTAGACCTAAAGACACTTGCACATTGAAAGGGAGAGCACGAAGAGGTGGCTGGGTGGGGCAGTTGGTTAAGCATCTTACTCTTGGTTTTGGCTCAGGTCATGATCTACAGTTTGTGAGTTTGAGCCCTGCACTGGGATCCAGGTTGACAGCATGGAACCTGCTTGGGATTTCCTCTCTCGCTCTCGCTCTCCTCTTTATCTATCTCTTCCTCTTCCCCTCTCTCAAAATAAATAAAGAAACTTAAAAAAAAGATAGTGAGTGCATGGAAAAACATTTATCATGTAAATGGATGTCAAAAGGAAGCCAAAGTACCAATACTTATATCAGACAAACTAGAAACAGACTGTAACAAGAGACAAAGAAAGGCACTATATAATAATAAAGGAAACAATCCAAGAAGAAAAAAATAACAACTGTAAATATTTATGTATCCAACAGAAAAGGACCTAAACATACAATAAAATTACTAGCAAACAGAAAGAAACTGATTGATCATAATACATTAATGGTAGGGGACTTTAACACCTGACTTACATCAATGTGCATATAATCTAAACAGAAAATAAACAAGGAAACCATGGCTTTGAATGACACACTGGACCAGATGGACCTAACAGATAGATTCAGAGCATTCCATTGTTAACCAGCATAATACATGTTATTTTCAAGTGCACATTGAACATTATCCAGAACAGATCACACATTATATCACAAAAGAGGCCTCAACAAATATAAAAAGACTAAAAAAGTATGTTTAGAGGGAGCATAGCTCAACATAATAAAAGCCATATAAGAAAAAACCCTACTTGACCCTCAATGGGGAAAAACTGAGAGCTTTTCCTCTATGATCAGGAAAAAGATAGAGATGTCCACTTTCAGCATTGTTATTTAACATAGTTTTGGAAGTCCTTATGACAGCAAATGGACAACAGAAAGAAATAAAAGGTAACCAAATGGGCAAGGAAAAAGTAAAATCTTCACTATTTGCAGATGACATGATACTATATATGAAAAACCAAAAAAATACCACCAAAGAACTGCTAAAATTTATATACAAATTCAGTAAAGTCACAGGATACAAAAATCAATGCACAGAAATTTGTTGCATTCTATGCTCCAATAATGAAATGGCAGAAAGAGAAATTCAGGAATCAATCCCATTTACAACTGCACTAAAAATAATAAAATACCTAGAAATAAACCTAATCAAAGAGATGAAATACCTATATTCTAAAAACTATAAAACACTGATAAAAGAAATTGAAGATGACACGAAGAAATGGAAAGACATCCCATACAAATTAATTAGAAGAACAAATATTGTTGAAATGTCTATAATATCCAAAGCAATTTTCACATTTAATCCAATTCTCCTTTCAAAATAGGGTATTTTTCCCAGAGCTAGAACAAGCAATCCTAAAATTTTTATGGAACCACAAAAAACCCAAGAGCCAAAGCAACCTTGAGAAAGCAAAGCAAAGATGGAGGCATCACAATTCTAAACTGTAAGCTATATTACATAACTGTAATCATCAAGACAGTATGGTACTGACACAAAAACAGACACATAAATCAATGGAACAGAATACAAAACCCAGAAACGAACTCACATCTGTAAGGTCAATTAATCTTCGACAAAGAATATTCAGTGGGAAAAAGACAATCTCTTCAACAAATGCTGTTGGGAAAACTGGACAGCAACATGTAAAAGAATGAAACTGGACCACTTTCTAACATACTCACATATAAATTCCAAATGTATCAAAGATCTAAATATGAGACCTGAAACCATAAAAATCCTGGAAGAGAACACATGCAGTAACCAGTTTGACATTGGCTGTAGCAAATTCTTTCCAGATGTGTCCTCTAAGGCAAGAAAAACAAAAGCAAAAATAAACTTTATGACTACATAAAAATTAAAAAAAAAGAACTTCTGCACAGCAAAGGAAACAATCAACAAAGGCAACCTAAAGAATGGAAGAGGATATTTACAAATCACATATCTGATAAAAGGATTGTATCCAAAATATATAAAGAACTTATAAGCTTAACACCCCCAAAGTGAATAGTCCAATTAAGAAATGGGCAGGGACATAAACAGATATTTTTCCAAAGAAGACATACAGATGACCAATAGACACATAAAAAGATGTTTTACATCACTGATCATCAGGGAAACACAAATCAAAATCATGATGAGATATCACCTCACAACAGTCAGATGGTTAAAATTAACAATACAAGGATGTGGAGAAAGGGGAACCCTCTTGCACTGTTGATGGGATGCATACTGATACAGCCACTCTCTAAAGCAGCATGAAGTTTCCTCAAAATGATAAAGACAGAACTACCCTGAAACCCAGTAATTTCACTACTAGGTATTTACCCAAAGAATACAAAAACACTAATTCAAAGGGATACATGCACCGTGATGTTTACAGCAGTATTATCTATAATAATGAAATTATGGCTGTTAATGAATGGATGAATTATGGCTAGGATGAATGTATAAAAAGTGGTAATATATACATACATACATACATACATACATACATACATATGAGGGGTGCCTGTGAGGCTCAGTTGGTTAAGTATCCAACCTTGGCTCAGGTCATGATCTCACGGTTTATGAATTTGAACCTAGCATTGAACTCTGTCCTGACAGCTCAGAGCCTGACTACATAAAGAGCTACATAAAGAGGAGAGCTCAGAGCCTGCTTTAGATTCTGTATCTCCCTCTTTCTTTGCCCCTCCCCCACTCACATTCTGTCTCAAAAATAAGCATTTAAAAAATGTTTTAAAAGGTACATATATAATGGAATATTACTCAGCCATAAAAATGAATTAAATCTTGCCATTTACAATGACATGGATCGAGTTAGAGTGTATTATGCTAAGTCAAGTAAGTCAGAGAAAGACAAATACCATATGATTTCACTCATGTGGAATTTAAGAAACAAATGAGCAAAAGGGAAAGAGAGAGAGAGAGGCAAACCAAGAACAGACTCTTAAATCATGGAAAACAAACTGTTGGTTGCCAGGGCAGAGGCAGGTGGGGGATGAATTCTCCAGCAAAGCAGGAAAAGAATATCCAATGGGAAAAATCTGCCAACAAATGATGCTGAGAAAATGGATGGCAACATGTAAAAGAATGAAACTGAACCATTTTCTTACACCATACTCATATATAAAGTTGAAATAGGTCAATGACCTAAATATGAGATACATATTGGCTGGGTGACAGGGACTGGGGAGTACTTACCATAAGCACTGGAGGTTGTATGGAGGTGCTGAATTGTTATCGTGCACCTGACATTGATATTACATTGTACAATAACTAACTGGAATTCAAACAAAAACTTATAAAAATGTAGGGACGAACAGGTGCCAACTGCTTGGTAACTCAGTACTACCTTTGCAATTTTTTAGTAAATCTAATATTATTCTATAATATTTTTTTATTTTAAAAATTTAACTCAGAAGAGTTTCATATTATACTTAAGACTTTATTTTCTTTAGCCATATGTGATGATTAACCCTTTATAATTTAATAATTACACATCAAAGTGGCATAAATTTCAATATTTTATCACAGAAATTTCCAGAGGTTCTTACTCATAGAGCCTATAGCAATCATTTATTATTTTTTAAGGCATTGGTAAGTATGTAAATATGGTAAATTTGTTTTTTTATGTGGGAAAATCAAGAGAGGTAAATTTTTTTCTTTACATTAGACTATTTTAGTGTACTATAAAATCATTTAGCATGCTATAAAATGTAATTTACTAAAAGGAACTTAGCTGCTAAGAGTTATTCTTTTACTTATTTATTATGATTTTTTAAGATATGTAACCCTGAAAGTGAGTAGTTTACACACCAAAATAATTATTTTCATTAACTGTATCAACTGTAAAATGGATTTAACTAATCAAAATCAAGGTATAATAAAAATACAAACTATACCATAGCAAATTTCCCAGTGCCTTGTTTACTAAAGCCTTCACCACTGTGGCAAACTGCAAAGCAATTAAGGCCCATCACTGCTCATATGTAACATGGTTATGAAGACATAAGGAGCCACACTTTCACAAAGCTAGAAACAACATTGACAAAATGTATTGAAAATTCACACTTCTGATGTCAGTTTCTCCAATTTTCTTCCTCAATTTTCTTTTTGTTTTCTGAAGTATAATTAACAAATAAAATTGTATGTATTTAAATTGTACATCGTGATGATTTGATATACGCATACATTATGAAATGATTACCACAAATTAATGACCACATCTATAACCTTACATACTTTTAAATCTTTTTGGTGAAAATGCTTAATATCTACTTTCCTAGCAAATTCCAAGTATGTTATACAATATCATTAACTCAATCATCATGCTATACATTAGTAGATCCTCATTCGTTTTCTATCTGAAAATCTGTACCCTTTGGCCAACATCTCCCTCTTTGCCCCACCCCCAAAACCCCTGGGAAAATCTCTCTCCAGTTTTCTTCCTTGATTTCTGACTTCCTACTGACCCATTCTGTTCCATGGTCACTGATCCCTTACATTCCATAATGTACACTAGCCTCTAATCCCAAGTGTGCCCTGGTACATTTTGTTAAACACACTGTTATAGATTCAATGGAAAATTTAGCTGTTTTTCAAACTCTTTCAGTCAAAGTGTAGAAGTTTCTAATTTTGAGGGAAGTCACTTTTTAACTGAGGTATTATTATTAAGGTTATCTGCTTTGCTAAGACTGTGAACCAGAGTACACCGAAGGAGTTCTTTGAGGGTCACACACAGACACACCAATAAGAGAGTAAAGTATATGAATATGTATGTAAAGAACCACATCATGAATTTATGAATACATTATGGGAACTTAGACTAATGTCTTTAAAATGACCTTATTGACACTTCTACCCGCAAAATAGCCATATCAACTTTCCTCTTTTGACTTGAAGAAAATGTTCCAAAACAGCCTCAAGCTAGGAACAGTTTTCAATGGTCATGATTTCCTTTAACATATTGGTGTGTATGCCTTTAGCCAGCTCTGAACATAAATACTTTAGTTTACATATAAGAACAGTTTTACTGGGTGGCTGTTAGCAATTTCTATGCATATGCATTCATATACTTTTTAAGTCACAGACTCTCTAATCTGAAAGAATTTATATCATCTGGTAAATGTTTTATTCATACTAAAATATTTAAGTACAGTGGTGCTATGTTATTCTTTCTATTCTTCTGTCATTCCAGGCACTAACATTCACTTGAACTTTACTTTTCTTCTTAACAACAGTCTCAACGGTGATGTCAGAGTGCACATGTAGGACTACCATTATTTTTTCCTAATTATATTACCATCCTTAGCATAAAATCTGCCTGACTCTCCAGATTTTTCCACGGTAGTGATAACTGCTATTATATGTCATGTCATCTCTTTTAAAGTTATCCCTCAATACTGACTTACCCAGCATATTTCACTGATAGTTTGCCTTTGTCTTCTGAGACTAATCTATGTGCTTGTTATTTTAGCTCCTTGGTTTTAGAAAAATCTGCCAGTGTTTGCAATATGGCCTTTATGCACATACAAAATGAACTCATGTTTGTCAAAACTACCTATGGACAACACAGCTTAAATACCTAAATTAAACTATATGCATTGGTCAATTCCAACTTTGATTTGCTCAACTGATTTCCATTATTACTTTTGTTTTTTGTTTTTTTGTTTTTGTTTTTTTGGTAATGGGACTAGGTAATCCCTATTACTTTTGAATTGAATCAAAGCTTTAAATAATCATTTTGGGAGGGGAGGTATAAAGCCTACTTCAAATTGGCAGATAATCAAAATATAATTTATATTGGGTTGTTTGTATGTGAACAAAGATATACATGTATTGGTTAACATTTCATAGAATCACAAAATGTCAGGTTTAGAGAACACCTCATATATTAGTTGATACAAACATTTACTGAATGTTTTCATTTCTACAACCTTTTGGCAAATAAAATCTAAAGATGGAATGATTTTGGTCCCTAGGTATTCTCATTCAAAATGAAAGAGAAATGTCTATGGTAGTGACACACTCTTGGCAAACTACATAGAGCATTGCAAGTAAAGGGCTGTAGACCTATAGAAAATGAGCATCTTTGAGCTGTATAGCATGAGGATTTTCTAGGATAGAAACAATAATTTGACAACTCTAAGCTTTCCAATCAGATATCTAAAATCTAACTCTCACTGGATAATGCTCAATTCCCAAAACAAAACTCTATAATTTGCTTAAGAAATAAAAACGCACTTTATTCCAAAAATTAATTTTCCATCTGTCTTAAAATAATTTTCTATAGGTATTTAAAACACCTCTCTCAACAATTTATCACAATGTCAAATGATAATGGCATTTTAAAATACTTAACTTGAAATTGATCTAGTTTCCCAAAAGAAATTACTTTACAAAACATGCAATAACCATTTACATTTTGCAAGCTCGGTCGTCATGTGAGAACCTAAATCTTGGCTTGTACTAAATTTTCTCTGAATATGCATATGAACTTCCTAGTATTCAATTCCTGTAGCTCTGGGTCCCACCAAACATGGCGATAGTGGTCATACCATTAGCCATGTTTGATTTGGTGCCTATTCTGTTATTGTGTTTCCTTTTCTCTCTTCTTTCTTCTTGTTTTTTAAGATTGTTGTGAAAAATGTGAACTGCACAATGTTGTTGGGAGTGTGAAGAGGCTGACAAAGAGGCAAGGAAGTCTTCATCTTCTCTTCATTTCCTCAATTATCCTGGCTGCTCCCTTAGCATCTGAATGAGACAGTGAGGGACAAGCCCTTCACAGCCCAGGCCCCTGTTAAGAAAGGTCACCATTATGTAGAACTTCCAGATCATCCTCAACCTCCTGGAATTTCATCTCTTTTTTTTAATGTTTATGTACTTATTTAGAGAAAGAGAGAGACAGAAAAAGAAAATCCCAAGCAGGCTGCATGCTGCCAGCACAGAGTCCAATGTGGGGCTCGAACTCATGAGCTGTAAGATCATGACATGACCTGAGCTGAAATCAAGAGTTGGACACTTAACTGACTGAGCCACCCAAGCTTCCCAGAAACCTAATCTTAAGGGACTCTACAGTACTTGTTCTGCTCCTTATCCTACCAATGCCCCATTTCCTTAAAGTATTTCCCTCTGCCTTCTGAAACTCAAAGTCAAGTATCTTCAATCATTTCAATAAAAATTCCCTCCACCCTCTTGTCCTCATGGAAATGTAGCACTCCTCTAATAGCACTACTGTGCAAGCCCCTATTTGCTGTCTTACATGCCTAGTAACCTGGGCTCTGGAGATATATTCTATTTGCCTTTCTCAGAGCCACCTGACATGTTCTCTCCAAGAGCCTTTGCACTTGCTGTGATTCGACCTGGAGTGCTCTCCTGTACTCCATCTTCCATATCCACATGCATCTTCATTTCCTTCAGATAGCACCTTCTCAGTGAACTTTCCCTAGGCCCCTGTCTAAAATAGTAACCTCTCCTCTACATCTGCCCCCTGCTTTATCACCTTAGAATAATGTGAATTGGGTCAAGAAATAATAAATTTTGATATTTGCTTGATATTGTGCTGCAGATATTGCATATATATTATTTAAGAGCCATTTTGATGGTCACTGCTGTGTGATGGGTTCTGTACTGCATTACAGACACAGGACGGTAAGGGAAGTAGTGTCTTTAACTTCCCAGGTTGTCAAGTCCATACTATGTTTCAACTATTTTACAGATAGTCACTTTAATTTGCAAAACCACCCTTCCCTGGCCTCCTTTCTCCATCATTATGCCTTCTCTTCTCTCCATATTATCATAGCAGTCGATCTAATACAGAAATCTGAATTTACCCCTCCGCCTAAAAGTATGCAGGTTTCTATTCTTGGAATGTGCTTTCCCCATATCTTTGGTCAGCTTCAGATCACTCAACATTTAATATTTAGTTTAGATTTACTATATTTGAATCTCTGTTTGTATAAACCTATGCTTGCTAGATGTCTTACATCTGTGTTCTCATGATTTCCATTACAGTATCTACCATTCCATCACAAAACAATTGGTTGAAATTCTATGGCATCTGTGAGCTGACCTGGCTTTGATTTCCCCATTAAATAACAGAGACGTGTTATAAATGCTTGACAAACAAACTGACTTCTCTGGGAGTGTATTTCCATGGGAAGAAAGGTGGGAGCTCATAAGACCCAGGTACTGAGCTCAGGTATACAGATGAAGAAACTTAGGAGATAAACTTCTGTTGCACCTTAACTACAAGCTTCCTGGGAAAAGAACAGCTCAGAAGATGAGGACCATAATGGCAGATGTGCCCAGTTTCAAAATACTAAAGGAGGGGAGAAATGTTTGGAACCACAAAAATTTAGAATGAGAAAAGACCCTGAAAGAATAAAACTTCACAGATAATGAACTCTATACTACAGCTGAGGAAATAAGACTCAAAGAGATTAAGTGCCTACATCAATGTCACACAGCTGGTGCCTTTTGGAATCTTCATTTAAATTCATATAATTAGGAGTCTTCTCACTATATGAACCTCCATTCAATTTCTGGGAAGTGAAAATGGTGTGGAAATCCATATGGGTGTCATGAAACTCGATACAGTCTGCCGCTATTTATGCCTTTATCACCACTCATGCCACTTCTCAGGAGTCAGTCTAGCACTACAAAAATTCCACAGGCTTGGGAGAAATAGGTTTGTTAATACAGGTGTTCATCTGTCCTGGTTTATCCGCTTTATTCTCCCGATCTTTTATTTGACCACTTACCCATGATCAAATATATTATCTTCCTACCTCCATCACTATTTCTTCCAGATTTCCCATTTGATTATTCTTTAATTCTCCCTCTTTTCACTTTTTATGTTTTATCTTTAAAAAAAAATTTCTTTCCAAGTTGTATTCTTCTTAAAAGGCAGATGTTAGTTGGTAACAGGGAACTATTGTCTCCCTGGGTGGCCTGGAAAAATACTACTGGTGACTAGGCCCCTGGTTCCAGAGATGCCTGAGCAGAGGTAACTCCACTTTGCTGCCCATATTTCTTACACGTATTTGTACTCAGCAGGCCCTTTCCCACCTATAGATTTACTTATAATGGGATTTCTTGGCCCTCTAAAGCCCCTAACAGCTCGTGCTCATGGTGAAAAAGGGCCCCAGAAGAGAGAAACACAAATCTAAGAATAATCTCTTATAAATTTCTAATATCATAGATATATTGGAATCTTTGTGACTATAGTTTATCTCAAGGGAGAACAAAGTCTGTACACGAAGCAAGCAAATTCAGGTCATAAAAGTATCCAAAAATCCACTTGCCAGATGGGTTGTATGAAATAGTGTTCCCTTCCTCTCTTGCCTCATACCCTTTCTAGAATCCATTCATGCCCATGAAGTGAAGGCTTCATTTTCTGGATTCTGTCAGGGCTTCCTGGTATGTCAACACCCACCAATAAGAACATCAACATTTAAATGGAATTTTAGCCTTTGTTCATTGTGTATATGTTTTTTTTCTTTCCTTAAGGGCGTTTCCTTCTTTTTTGTATAAATATGATAAAAATTCAAATATGTGAAACCAATGACAAAAGGCTATCTCTGAGCCTGTGCTTCATTAAAGGGAGACTACATTATTAGTACATAATGCATATTAAATATAGTAACAATAATTAGTTTTAGATACTATTAAAGAAATTTTAAAGTGCGTTATAACAAGGCGAATATGCTAGAGTCCCTGGTGACAGGCAATGCTATTAATAGTAGAGGTTTTGTTAGCTTTCTGGGTATTTCTTAAATTGTAGACAGTGAAAATGCTTACACTCTCTAACTTTATTCATGTCTCTGGGGATGAGGCTCATTCTTCTCTTAGTCTGATGCAATTTCACATATTCTCTCTTTTATGAATCATGCCTCAAATTCTCATGCCTTGGACATCAGTTAAAAATCAATTTCTCATTGATCAATAAGCTCTTCCTCCTTCTGTTTTCATGTAAAAGCAAGGTGCCTTTCACATATTTCACTGTGCTTCAGAATATAGTGTGCTTCAAACTTCTTCATTTATACATTTATTATTGTTTCTTCCATCATACTCAGAATGACTTCTAACATTCTGAGGTTT
Organism: Suricata suricatta; assembly: GCF_006229205.1. NCBI lineage: Eukaryota > Metazoa > Chordata > Mammalia > Carnivora > Herpestidae > Suricata > Suricata suricatta. Next base: position 45,018,454 of record NC_043703.1, on the reverse strand, counting down.
TCCTTATGTTTTATGGAGAAATAACAGCCTCTCCTAAATGTATCAGGCTTTATATAATACTAGGTGGCTAAAATTCTTGTTTCTATTTTCTCCAATTTTCTGCTACATTTCTTTTAAGGCTTAACTTTCTTAGAAGCTTTAATTGGTCCATTTTTAATCCCTTTTGACATCATGTAATTATTGGTTTCCCTTGTAGGAAAAGGACAGCAGAATCTTGTTGTTAAATATAAAATATTTTATTGTGGAACCTCTGTGAGCACTTCAAATTGACCTTTTGTGTTATATGTATGGAGTCAGTACTGCACAATATGACCTGTGTAGTATTCTAATATTTTAAACAGATCTTCTTCACTAGCTGCACTAGATAATCTTTTGGTTAACTTATGTACCTCCCTAAAGTTGCTGCTATCTTTACTGCAATGACCTTAAGGCTATATTCACTTCTGGCCAATTAAGCTGTAAATCAGAATTTATCACGAATAGTGGTGCAATTATAGGCTGCAATGAAACTGCTCAGCAAAGAGAGATATCTGTACACATTTAGGCTTTGTTTATTTGCCAAAAACCAGACAAAATTAGAGCAACTATAGCTGGCTCTACTCCTTCACCCTCTCAAAAATAAGTCTATCTGGCATATTTATATTTCATCCTCTTTCTAAAAATATGTTTCATCCTGTATTAATTTATATGTCTTGTGGAAGTTTGACTTAAAGATTAAATTTTATTAGGCATAATGATAAACTTATAGGTATAATATACAACTATACTTAACCTTATAAAACATAAAAATTTGTTTAAAACTGTTGCACCTTCAGTGAATTGTACCAAAGGTATCATTTTGAATGGCTAATTGCTTTTCTATTTGAAGAATGAAACAGTCAATCTGTGTTGAGTTTGGTCATGAGATGTTCTCATTTACATTTGTAATCTGTGTGAGCTCTAGTCAACACAGACACCAAAATGTCAACTCACAACAAGGCCAGAAATCTAAACAAACACAGGACAATTACAGACAAGTTAAGCACATTTATATTTTTCTGTATTCAGAGAATAAGGAAAAACAGGACAGTTGGGTGTATGAACAAGTTGTGGCAGAAGTTGAAGTATCAAATGCACAGTGATAGATATCTGCTAATCATTTTTTTGTAAAAAGAACTCATGAAAGTCTGCAATTCCATGATATGTTGCTTAAGAGCAGTTCTGCCTTAGTGCACAGTGTCAAGTCATTTCGCCATATGATTCAGGACATTTATCATGAATATATCTTTACTCTATATCTTTTGCATGGTTTTATCACACAGGAGAATACCCGTTTCTTAGTATGGAAAATATCTGTGTGTATATTTAATCTTGTTGTTATAGATGTTATTAAATTTGGACTGATATACAGAGTTGAAGATAACCAGTTTAAATACCCCTTATAGAGTCCATTCAAGGGTAAATTATTTTATCTTATTTTATTTTGGATTTCAAGTTTTTAATTAAATTCTAGTTAATAAAATATATGGTAAAATTGGTGTCAGGCATAGAATTTGGTGAATCATCCTTATATACTATTACATACAATTCCCAGTGTTCCTCACAACAAGCACACTCCTTAATACCCATCACCTATTTAATCCATCCACCTGCTCACTTCCACTCCAGGAACCCTTAGTTTATTCTCTATAGTTAAGAGTATTTCCCCATTCTGTTCATCTGTTTTGCTTCTTAAAGTCCACATATGCGTGAAATCATTTGGTATTTGTCTTTCTCTGACTGATTTATTTCACTTAAACTCTAGGTCCATCCACATCATTGAAAATGGAAATATTGCATTCTTTTTGATGGCTATTATTTATTCCACTATGTGTACGTACATACACACACACACCACATCTTCTGTGGTTGATAGACATTTGGACTCTCTCCATAGTTTGGCCATTGTGATAATGCTGCTGTTAACATTGGGGTGCATGTGCCCCTTCAAACCAGCATTTTTGTATCCTTTGGGTGTATACAACTGCTGGGTCATAACATAGTTCTTTTTTTAACTTCTTAAGGAAACTCCATACTGTTTTCCAGAGTGGTCTCATCAGTTTGCATTCCCACCAACAGTGTAAGAGGATTTTCCTTTCTCTACATCCACACCAACATTTGCTGTTTCCTGAGATACTAATTTTAGCCATTCTGACAGCTGTGAGGTTGTATCTCATTGTGATTTTGATTTGTATTTCCCTGATGATGAGTGAGGTTGAGCATCTTTTCATGTGTCCATTGGCCATCTCTATGTTTTCTTTGAAAAAATATCCATGTTTCTGCTTATTTCGTAACTGGATTCTTTATTTTTTTATTGTTGAGTTTGATAAGTTCTTTATAGACTTGGATACTAACCCTTTATCAGATATGTCATTTGCAAATATCTTCTCCCATTCTATAGGTTTTCTTTTAGTTTTGTTGATTGTTTCCTTCACTGTGCAGAAGCTTTTCATTTTGATGAAGTCCCAAAAGTTTATTTTAATTTTGCTTCCCTTGCCTCTGGTGACATGTCTAGTAAGAAGTTGCTATGGCTGAGGACAAAGAGGTTGCTGCCTATGTTCTTCTCTAGGATTTTGATGGAATCCTGTCTTACACTCAGGTCTTCCATTCATTTTGAATTTATATTTGTGTATGGTATAAGCATGTGGTCGTTTCATTCCTCTGCATGTTGCTATCCAGTTTTCCAAACACCATTTGTAGAAGAGACAGTCAGTTTTCCATTTGATCCTCTTTCCTGCTTTGTCAAAGATGAATTGACCATATAGTTGTGGGTTCATTTCTTGGGTTTTCTATTGTGTTCCATGCATTTATGTGTCTGTTTTTGTGATGGTACCCTACTATCTTGATGATTATAGCTTTGTAATATAGTTTGAAATCTGTAATTGTGATGCCTCCAGCTTTGCTTTATTTTTCAGGCTTGCTTTGACTGAAAATATAGTTTATCTGGGGTGATGGGTGGCTCACAGTTGGTTAACTGTCTGACTCTTACTTTCAGCTCAGGTCATCTTCTCATGGCTCATAGGTATGAGCCCCATGTCAGTCGCCATGCTAACAGCACAGGGCATACTTGGGATTCACTGTCTCTCACCATCTCTCTCTGCCCTTCCCCTGCTTGTGCCCTCTCTCTCTCTCAAAATAAGTAGAGAAATGTAATAAAATAAAATAAAATCTAGTTTGTCTAATAATTATGAGTATTTTGGCTTTCTTTTGATGTCCATTAACATAATGGACAGTTCTCCATACCTGCACTTTCAATCTGCAAGTGTCTTTGGAAGCATTTTACCCATTCTGATATCCTATGTCTCTTGATTGGAGCACTTAGTCCACTGACATTCAGAGTGATTACTGATAGATATGAATTTAGTGTCATTGTATTCCCTGTAATGTTGGTGTCTGTGGTGATGATCTTTGTTCCTTTCTAATCTTTATTGCTTTAGGTCTTTCTTTCCCACTCAGAAAGTCTCTTTTACTATTTCTTGCAGGAATGGGTTAGTGATCACAAACTCCTTTATTTATTTGTTTTGTCTGGGAAACTCTTTATCTCTCCTTCTATTCTAAGTAATAGCCTTGCTGGATAAAGTATTCTTGGCTGTATATTTTTTTTCCATTCAGCACATTGAATATAACCTGCCATGCTCTTCAGGCCTGCCAAGTTACTGTGGAGAGATCTACTGTGAACCTGATTTGTCTTCCTTTGTTGGTTAGGGATTTCTTTACTCTTGTTGCTTTCAGGATTCTTTCTTTATTTCTATATTTTGCAAATTTTACTATGGTATTCCTTGGTGATGACTGTTTTTATTGAATTTGCTGGGAGTTCTCTGTGCTTCCTGGATTTGTATGCCTATAGTTTTCAGCTATAATTTGCTCCAATAAACCTTCTGTCCCTTTTGTTCTTCTGGAAATCCTATGATATAAATGTTATTATACTTTAAGCGGTTGCCACATTCCCTAGCTATACATTTGTGGCCTACTACTTTTCTCTCCCTCTTCTTTTAAGCTTCATTATTTTCCATAAATTTATCTTCTATATCACTGATTGGTTTCTCTGCTTTGTCCATCCAGTTCTGCATCTCAGTTATAACCTTTTTAAAAATTTCAGCCTGACTAGTTTTTAGTTCTTTTATCTCTGCAGTAAGGGATTCTCTAGTGTCTTCTATGCTCTTCTCAGGCCAAGCTAATATGATTGTTGATTTAGATTCTGGTTCAGGCATATTACTTATATCTGGTTTGATTAAATCCCTGACTGAAATCTCTTCTTCTTCTTCTTCTTTTTTTTTCCTTTTGGGGTGAATTCCTCTGGCCTGTCATTTTGTCTAGGTCACTGGTGTGTGTGTGTGTGTGTGTGTGTGTGTGTGTGTGTGTGTGTTTGTGTGTGTTAGGAAAGTCTGGTTTATTTCCTTCTCCTGATAGTAATGACTATATTAAGGAGAGGTCCTATACTGTCTAGCGTCCAGCAGTTCAGGAAGTATTTCAGAGTGTGCACTCTGACATCGTGTTTTGGTTGCTCTTTCCCTTGGGTCATTTCTCTGCAGAATTTCTTCTTGTCTGCAGTGTGGAGTGTTTGGACCTTGTCCAGTTTCGGCATTTTAACTAACCGTGCTTTGGTCTTCTTGTTAAAATAAGACTGATCCTATTTCCACTAGAGCTAAAGCTTTGCAGCACTCTATGATCAATAGAGTTGGTACATGCAGAGAGTTTTTGCTGGTCTTTGGGAAGAGGGACCTGCTATACTGGTTCTCAAGCAGACTTGCCCTAGTAAAGATGCCCTTGCAGGGCACAGGGGCATGGGGCTTGGTGTCAGCAGCTCCAACCTCCACTGGGGGCTCTGTGTTGCTCATTGAAATCTGTCTGTGCTGATGGATGAGGGAAAACTGCACCAGGGAGTTCATGCTGCTGTTCAGGAAGCCTTCACAGAAGAGAGAACTATCTGCCCTCTCGTGTCCCAGACTTTCATTAGAACGCTGCCTTTACCCTATCTGTGTCTGAGCCATCTGTCCGCTTGTCAGCACAGCACTCCTGTATTTTATCTTGGGTACATGGGTAGGTTTCAAAACTCCAAATTTTAGGGACCCAGTTCAGCAGAGACCTGCATTGATGCTCCAGGGGAGAGCCTCACTGCACTGTAGCTGGTGCCAATTTGTCCCAGAAAAGCAATCACATGACTTCATATAGAAGTTTATGGTAAAGTGTAGCCAAAAGCTGATGTCCAGGTTTGCTGTTTTCAGCAGGTGCTTTGGCTGGTATGCTAATTAACAGGGCCACTCAAGTTGGGCCTGCCTTTTCTTGTCCCTTGAGAGGCAGGGCCACCTATCCCAAATGCACTTCAAGAAGGGAACCTGTTTTTCCCCATGTGACCCAGGGGATCCTCAGACCACTCTGTCTGCTCCCATGACTCTGCCCTCCTTCCCCTATGCCATGCATGACCCCGGTGATGGCGCAGACTTCTAAAACTATAGACTTTGAACTCCACTGCTTGTAATAACTTGTAATAATCAGCTCCTCTCCTTTTCCCAGTCATTGGTTTTGGGGAAGAATTTTTATTGTACAATTCCCTAAACTACTGTCTCTTTCTCTCTTTCTCTTCTCTGTGATCAGTGCTTCCTCCCCTCCATAGTCCTCACAATTCTTTACTCCCCCAAACCAACTCTCTGCAACTCCTCCCTTCCACGATGTGGCCATTTTTCTCCCTCTAGATGTGCAGTCCATTTTCTCAGTCCTCATATCAATTCCTTGGGTGTTCAGAATGATTTGAAACTTATCTGGCTGTGTTGAAGGTACAATACAAACACAGAGTCCCCCTACCACTCTTCCAGCTTAACTCCTCTCTACAAAGGCGAAAGTATCTTAACAGTAAATAGACATTTAAAAGTTTCAGTTACTTAAATTAATTATGAACCATTTTACAAATTAGGTATCAAGCAACTCATTATATAAGACACAACTCATTCACTTATAAGGATAACAGTAAATTTAATGACTATGCTATGCAAATGATGTTATAACTGGCATATTACCAAATTGTATAATAGCCTAATAATAGCAAGTCCTTTAATTAGAAAAAAATGTGTCCTCCCATTTCTTCAAGAATTACTTTAAAGATGGGATTTGGTTTTCATAAATACTAATGTGTATTTGGTGGTAACTCAAAAATACAATTGATTATATGCTCTTTTGTATTCCTCTTGCTCACTTTTAAATCATGAAATATACTAAAACTCCTGGTATTCTCCATTTAAAATGTATTTATGTTTATGTTTTGCATTCAAAAAATTTTTAATTTTTTTAGGTCTTCTATACTTTAGCCAAGGTATCCTGCTCCATATAAAATCTCTGTTTAATCTAAAACATGGAATGCAGGCTACTTTAGTTACTTAATAATTGCTCAAAAATAGGCATTTACACAATATTTAGGGGTTACAACAGTGAATCTAAAAACTTGCCCTTCAGAAAAGGAAAAGAGACCAATGCACCTATAACTGTAATACAGTGTAAAATATAAAAAAACTATCATTATAGACTATATACATCCTCAAAAGAAGGAACTAAAAAGGGACAGTTTGCAGTGTGGTGTGGGGAGAGGGCAGGATAGTAAAGAAGGGATCTAGGAAATGGTTTCTTAGATAAGTTCTAATAAAGAAGACTTTGATACACAGAAGTAAGATGCTTCAAGCTGATTGTTGCAATCCTTTCATTTTTCAAGATAGCAGGAGGATGACTTGGTAAATGGCCCAGCGTGGTAAGAAGACTGTGTGCACACAGAAGCCATGGGGAAAAAAGGTGGACAGAAACGAGGGTAGAGGGCCAGGATTAGTAATAATTGTGAGGCTTGGCTATAAATTTTGGGAGGCCTGAGGATTTCAAATGGATAATTATAATTATAAATTTAAAACATTAGAAGCTTTGCCACTTTAGAAACTCTAAATATCCTTTATTTTTATTATTGACTAAAACAGGCAGAAGGATCAGTGGCAATGCATGGACTCGCAGTGAGGACATGAGGGTCTACTTAGGCACACTAACAAGACTGAAAAGAGGAGACACATCTGAAGATTATGATAGAGTTAACATCAGAAGAATATAAATTTGTAAGATTATACAAAATATCATAGTTAAAAAGAAGAGTCCCAAGATAAAAATCTTGAGGAAACTTTCAGGAAAACAGAAAAGAGTCAATGAAGAAGAGAAGGGATATGATTTTTTTTAAATCCAGTTCATAGCCTCCCTCATCTTCATGAAGCATTCTTAACCACTGTCATTAATAGAGAATTCATTTTGCAGTAAGTATAATGTAAGAGTGCTAAGCTAGGAAATAATCTAGTTTTAAATCCAAAATCAGCTATGGGATCTTACACAAATCACTGAAACTCTCTGAGTCTCTGTTTCCTCATCAGTAAAATAAAGACAATAATTATACCTTCACAAAGGTCTATGTTACCTTTCACTTTCAGGGCTCCAAACATACCTACTAAATCTAATGCCTTTGTGTGATTAAATTTTGTGTAACCTCTATATTTAGCTTGGTATCTGCAAAGAGTAATCTTCCATGTTTTGTCAATAATATGTTCCAGTTCCTTCCTATTCACAGGACTATAAAGACTAAAGCTTAAATCAACCTAATAACTCTTTGCAGAATACAGCATTCATTTCTTCACTTGTTCATCTATTCAATTAAACTATACTGAGAATACACTATGTTTCAGACATTATGTTAAAGAAGAAGAATCGGCATAGCTAAGGTCTCTACCTCCATAAACATTAGATCATAATAAGAAGAGAAAAGCAATGAACAAATAAACTACCCTAAAGAAAAAGAATGAGAAAGTCAGATGGATGGTGATGGTGATGGGCAAAGCAGTAGCCATCACAGTGGCCAGGGAAATCCAAGATACAGAGGGTGAACGAGAGCCAGCCATGCATGGGAAGAAGGTCCCAAAAGATCTTTGATGCTCAGCTCCTTCATTCACACCTCACCATCTCAGTTACACACTGTGTCCCAAGTAATGTGTTTCTAAATCACTAATAATAACCAAGTTATTTACCCTCTCTTTGTCTGCTTTTGCATCTTAAAAATTGGGATAAATTAGTAGTACTTGCTTCTTAAGATTGTTGTGAGGATTAAAAGAGTTAACATAGATAAAGTGTATGGCATGTCATGAATTTGGTATATATACTAATAATAATAGCTTTGAGGTCTGTATATGATTTCTTTTTACATATATATGTGCTTATAGACTTGCATATACTTACATATATGCACATCTGCATTTATATTAACCAAATAATACACAAATAGGCATGCATATACATATACAGTTAAAATATATATGTTGTTAAAATAGATACAAGATCATCTTTATCTTAATGCCATTCTTGCTTGTTTACCAACATTTTAATGAAAATTTAAAAAGTGACAGTGCTACAGCTAGTGTTACAATCTGCATATACTACAGAGTATGCCTGTATTAGGATGCTGCAGTAACAAAAAATCCTAAAAATTTCAGTGATGAATGAAATACAGCTGGTTTCTTATACATACAAATCTTCCAGCATGGAGGAGGACTGCTGCAGCCTAAGTCATTAGAAACAGGGAGCTTCCAAGACACCCCAACAAATGAAGAGAAGTCTTAATAATAATGGCAAGTACGAAGGACAGAGTGAAAAAGGGTGGTCTCATATCTTGACCAGGTATGAGTCAGGTAGTCCAACTTACCAGCCACAGGGATGCAATAATAAAGACTTAAGAGATTTCCGATGGGACCAGCATAAGGAACGGTAGGAATGTGTAAGATTGCATCTGTCACAGTACCCAGTGGATTGAGCTGGATGTTTGAATACTGTAATAAAAATTTATAGTTGTCACAGTGGAATATAATACTTTCATAACATTTGCTTTAACAGACAAAATAACAACCCATAAATCTGACATATTTGGATTCAGCTCTATCTCTGTAGATTAGAGGGCAAAAATATATTATTTATTTTGCACAAAGCTCCTTCTCAACACCAATTTCTCCCTATTTGCAGTTATTGTTCAGATGGATTAAAAGAAGCATACTTATATATACACATTATAAACTATAATAACTGCACTGTAGTATAAAAACATGGTATTACTGTCATTCAATATGTAATATTTGTAAAATATATTAATATAGAAGTATACACACACATACACACACTAATATGTACTGCCTTATAGAAAGTCATAAATTACTATCTAGATCTACTATTTTACTTGTTTTGAATATTTTCACAAATCTCCAGCCATAAAGTAAAATCTTTCAGAGTGTATGGAGTCATAAGAGACTGAGAATGCTAAACTGGTCAGCTCTCAATAAATATTCATTGAATGAGTAAAACAAGGTCAGTTGGTAGAGGAGATTTCATGCCAGGCGGAGGAATTTGGCCTCTATCCTATAAGGATAGCCATAGGAAGTTTTTGAGCTGAGAAACAGCATGATGAAAACAGTAATTTAGAAATGTTACTATGTCATTGGATACAGAAATGATGAGAGAGGAAAGGCTGGAGAGAAAACTAATCAAGAAGCTATTGCAGTAATTCAATATAGGGTCGGCACTCATAGAGTAGCTGTGGAAGGAGAAATAAGGAGCAAATGCTAGAGACATTTTAAATAAAAAATTGTGAATTACTGAATGGTGAATTATTGACCATACAGGGAAGAGAGAAAAATCAAAGATTATTTCAAGATACTGAACTTAAGAGCTAAGAAGAAAGTGACACCATTGACTGAGAAAGGGACACTTAAATGGAGAGATCTGAAAGGATCACACACACTTTTTTGTTGATTTCAGTGGCAGGTGACATACTTGCCAGTAATTCTCCTATAATACATGTGTGAAAAGGTGCATGCACATTAGTCATTTGCATTAGAATTCTTTTATTCTAAGATACTCTCATAAAAATATTAAACTTCATTTTGGGGTGTTGGAATACCATTTTTAATATTAATTTAGGTTATGGAGCTACAACACATATCAACGCAATGCTCAAAAACAGCCTCATTCCAATAAGTAAGCATCATTTCCACTTCTAAAACCTAGCGATTAAGTTAGAAGGGAAATTTTTTCAATGGATATATTGTAAAATATGCCACATATATTTGTGTCATAATTAGACCTAGGCAAAACCACTGTGTGAATTCCCACCACACAAACAAAATTCAGTGCCCAAATATGTCTTTGTTGCTTTAAGAACTATTAAAAGCAACCACAAGAACTATTATGGAACCTATCCTTCCTTCCTGATAGAATTTGCAGGAAGAGAAAATACGTGTATAAAGAAAATTCTTATAAGTAACAGCATTTCTAGGACTCAGGCTTCTCCTGTCCTGGCCCTCTTTTCTGGAGGAAATACCTTTAGTTCAGGCAAATATACCTTTATTTCCAGTAAAATTAACTGGAAATTCCTTTGAAGGCTTACTAAAAATCTATTTCCTCAATATTTTCTAATTATACAGAGTACCTATTCTATAATAAAGGAGGTGATTATAAGGAAACCATATGTCAATTTATGTGCTTTTTCAACTGAAAACTAGAGACACAGGGAGAAGAAAGATATACAAATTTGTCAAACACCTATTTCAGAGTACTTCTTGCATGGATTATCAGATTGAATTCTTACTAACTTTATGAAGTCAGTCCTAATTTTATTTTCTCCACTTTGCGAATGAAGGAACTGAGGTTTTTTTTTTAATTAAAGTCATATAATTTCTTTACCAAATCTAAATTAGTCTTGATTTTAGACATACAATTATTTTATACATCACAAAAGGGAGAAAAAATAGTCAATTAAGAGGCACCATTTATAACCCAAATGATACAAAAATACTGATTTGAAGGGACACATGCACCCTGATGTTTATAGCAGCATATTATATATATATGTGTGTGTGCATGTATATATATATGATGGAATATTACTAAGCCATCAATATGAATGAAATCTTACCATTTGCAATGATGCAGAAGGAGCTACATGGCATTATGCTAAGTGAAATAAGTCAGAGAAAGAAAAATACCATATGATTTCATGCATATGTGGAATTTAAGAAACATAGGGGAAGATAAGATAAACATAGGGGAAGAGAAAAAAGAGAGAGAAGCAAATCATAAGAAACTCTTAGAGAACAGACTGAGGGTTGCTGGAGGGGAGGCAGTTGGGGGATGAATTCAACAGGTGATGGGTATTAAGGAGGGCACTTGTTACGATGAGCATGGAGAGTCATATGCAAGTGATTAATTGTATACCTGCAATTTTATATATGCTAACTGATTTTACCATATATGTTAACTGGAATTTAAATAAAAACTTGAGGGGCACCTGGATGGCTCAGTTGGTTGTGTCCCACTTCAGCTCAGGTCATGATCTTGCAATCTGTGAGTTCAAGCCCCATGTGGGGTTCTGTGCTGAGAGCTCAGAACCTGGAGCCTGCTTCAGATTCTGTGTCTCCCTTTCTCTCTGACCCCCTCCCCCCTCACACTCAGTCTCTCTCTGTCTCTGAAAAATGAGTAAATGTTTAAAAAATTTTTTAAAAACTTGAAATAAAAAAACATGGCACCATTTAAGGATAGATCGCTATTTCAGAAAAAATAAAAGATGATCACAGGTGAGAGTGATGTCAGCAAGATGGTAGATTAGGAAGCTGTTTTTCTTCCTTCAACACACATACCAAATTAACAAAACTTACAGGCTAGGATACTTCTGTGAGAACTCTAGAGACCAGTTGAGAAGCTGTAGCACCCATGCTATTACAACATCAACAAGGGATTCCAGCAAAAGAATAAGAAAAGCCACGCCACTAGGCATGCCTGCTGGGCCCCTTTCTCTATGTGGCCTAGTACAAACCACCTGGAAAGAAACCCCTCACACCCAGGGTCCTCCCTCAGGAGGGTAACAAAAGACCATGTGGCCAATGTTCTGGCTTGTTGGGGGCTGCCAAGGATCAAGTTTCTGTCTTGCCTAACTCAAAACGTTGACAGGATTGTTGCCAGAGCCACATAGCCCACCGCACCTTGTTTTAATAGATACTACAGGCTTTTGTTATCTTCCTTATTATTACAATGTTTTTATATGATTAAAACACTATGATATTTTTATTACTCATTTTGCTTCAAGTGTATTTCAATATGCATACAAGTCCTGTTCTGCCAAGCCCTGTCCTGAGTAGATATCAGTGACAGGAATCTGAAAGCTTTACCCCAATAACCCCAGGTCGACAGCCCAATCCACTGGGCCCAGAATGAAGAGAAACTGGGGAACCAGACTTATCCTCCTGATATCACATTAGTCCAGTCACAAATGCCTCTTTCTCACCGTAAGAATTAGACATATTGAACAACTGTAAAAGCTAGGCTTCTCATCTGATCCTGAAAGCTTCAAAAGGCTTTCTTGAACACTGTATTTGGTCAACCTATCCTCCAAACATAAAGGAGAAATTAAGGCTTTCCCAGGTAAACAAAAGCTAAGGGAGTTCATTAGCACTAAACCTGCTCTACAAAAAATACCAAGGTAGTTTTTACAGTTGGAATAAAAGAATGGTATACCGCAACATAATGCCATATGTGGTTCCTTAGTAGAGGTAAATATATGAACAAATATAGTAACTGGTACTATTATAATTTCAGTGTATAGAACTTAAATAACAAACATTAAAAAATCCTATAAATCTACATGAACATGAAAATACATGAACATCAGTATATAAGATTTTGTGATATCAATTAAGTGGGTAGCGTGGAGCCACAAAACAGTGGAGTTTTTGTATGCAATTGAGTTAATTTATTATCAATTTAAAATAGAATGCTATAACTTTAAGATTTTTATATGTTTGGAGTGGTTATCACAAAGAAAAGATCTACTGAACATATACAGAAGGAAATGAGAAGGAAATCAAAATATATCACTACAAAAAAATCAATGAAAAATAAAGGAAAGCAATAAGGAAGGGCAAAACACTAAAAAATGTACAGGAACAATTAACAAAATGGCAATAGGAAGTCAATCTCTATCAGCAATTACTTTAAATGTAAATGAATTAAACTTCATAATCAAAAGAAATGGGTTGACTGAATAGATAAAAACAAAAACAAAAACCAGAATACAGTTATGTACTGGCATAAGAGAAAAATTTTAGATGTAAACACATAGGTAAGTTGAATCACTATTGCTGTATACCTGAAACTAATGTGTGTCAACTATACTTGAATTTTTAAAAAATTGATTAATACTAACTAAATAAACTACAGATGATGTAGTATGTATACACACACACATACACACACACTGGAATTTTATTCAGTCATAAGAAAGAAATCATTCAATTTGCAACAACATGGCTGGGCCTTGAGGGCATTTTGGTAAGTGAAATAAGCCAGACTGAACAAAATAAATACCAAATGCTATCACTTATATATGAAATCTAAATAAACAAACAACACCCCAAAATAGAATAGAAAAGTGGCTGCTGGGGCAGCGGGGCAGGGAAATAGGGGGAGACTGGTAAAAGTATACTGCTGGGAGCCACACCAGCCTTGCTGGATGACAGGGTCACAGTAAGGAAATGGCAGACGTTGCAGGGCTCCTGCCATGAGAGGTGGAAACTGGCATCTCCTTCTGCTACTACTGCTCATGTGAAATTAAGCCTGCTGCTATTAATTAGGCCTCACAATGTTCCAAGTCAGACCGATATTCCCCACGCAGATTCCTCATGGGAAGAAGCATATTCCCACCTCTATAAAGAGGAATTTAAACAAAGCACTGCAGATGTTTTGTCGAAAGGCTCTTCTATTGAGCTTCACAAACTTAAGACATGGATAATAAAGGGGGTTAAAGAACACAAGAGTTATTATTCAACTTAAACTCATACACAAAGGCCCGCACATCTGGGGCGCCTATGGCGCTTACACCTTCAACATCAAAGAACAAGGTTGACAAAAGGTTTACTTACTAACCAGCACAAATACATTCTTCCTCCTGTGAACCAGACAGAATGCCTCCTAGCCTTGTTTATGCCTGAATCTTAGCATTATTGTCATAAACAAATGTGTTTGCTATCTGCTTCTCACTGAAAACATCCTGTTATCTTCTTAGTTGTAAGGTTTACTACTACCGGTTCAAACAAATGTGTATGTTATCTGCTTTTCACTGTTATCCTATGATGTGTAAGTTACCTCATTGTAATTAGAGTAGTTCTGCAAAAAATACCTCTGTAAAACCTGTTTCTGCACCCTTTTCAAAGCATCTTTTCACTGAGAATATTTGTAAAAATTCCAGTTTTTGATATGTTAACACTTAAATCTATAAATAAAGCCACAAAACCTGGCAAGAGAGAGATGCCAGGCTGGTGACCAAGAAAGAAAGAAACCCAGGTTCTCTCTCAACTCTCTCGTCTCCAATTCTTTCGCCGAAACGCTCTCTCCTTCAGGGGACCCTGGACCAGCTGGAGCAGGACTCCGACAGTGTACAATCTTTGAGCTATATGATAAAGTCTGTAGACCTAACATAAAACATGGTGACTATAGTTAATAACACTATCATACAACATAAATTTGCTTAGTAGAATTTAAATGTTCCTATCCCATACACATCAAAAACGATAAGTGACATGAGTAATGTGTAAATTAAGTAGAGGTGGAAATTCTTGCTTATCAAATTGCCTCAATGTGCACTTTAAGTGTTGTCAGTCATACCTCAAGAGAGACAAAAAATATATCTATGCTGTATTAGTTTCCTATGGCTGCTGTAACAAATTACTACAAACTAGGTGGTTTAAAATAATGCAAATTTATTCTCTTACATTTCCAGAGGTCTGAAACTGAGCCAAAACTTAGGTGTTAACATTTTGGGGGCCTTTTTTTCAAAGCTGTATTCTTCACTTCGTGGCCACTTTCCCCACAGTCAAAACCCACAGTTCAGCATTTCAGATCTTTTTGCTGAGGTCATCCCATTGTCTGCTGTCTTCCATAATAGAACCTCCTCCTGCTTTCCTCTTCGGAGGACAATTGTGGTTGTGATTAGGGACCAAAAAGAAAGTAATGGAAGGACAGTCTGTTTCAAGATTCTTAATCAAGTAAGCAAAGTCTCCTTTGTTATATAAGATTCACAGGATGCAGGGATTAAGACCTGAATATATTTGGGTACTATTATTTCCCTATCATAGGTGTGTTTCTATATATGTTGAGACTACTTTTCTTAACAAATTCTAACATATCAATAGTGCTTTGAAAAAAAGGCATTTTGCTTTGGGGTGGAAGTATGCCTTTTTTTTTTTTAATTCAGTTTACTACAAGAACAAGCAAAATATTTGGGAAGACAAAACTTTCCTTTTCCAAGATCATAAAAGTTTCCTTTTCTCTCTGTAATCTCTGCATGCTGGGTTCTCTGAAAAGACCAACAAATATAAAACTGATGCCTATCATCAGTGGTTGTTGGAGTATGTAGACAGTTAATGAAGATGCCAAAGATGAATATTTATCTGATCATCTAGCACATTCCCCCATAACATCACCATTCTTTAAGCTAAGTTAAAACCAGAAAAATAAACCATACTAGTTACCTTGGTTACATGTTGCTTAGTAGTTGGAAATCACAGGTTTATTTTTAAAAGGCGTCTAAGTTTTGTAGTTACCTGCAGGAGGCAATTAACTTTTTTTTTTCTGATTCCAGTAAGAATGATTATGAAAACACATCACAACTTCTTTCCTATGAAGCGTTGAGACACATTTGATTCCTTTACAGTGTTTTCAATTTTCATTGTTTAATTAAAACAATTATAGAGAAGGCCATTTGGAGGGCACAGCAAAAGGGATCATAGATGACTTCATAGTCATTCACTTGGCCCAATGGTGCTACTCTTACAGTGATCTGTGGGATTTCTGCTGTCAGCAAATGTCCAGCCCATTGTTTTTGCATTCCTGTCTTCGTGGGGCAGCTGTCTCTCCATGAGCTCCCATGGAGCCTACCCGAAACACAGCACTCTATTCCCAGCCTCAACTGTCTCCACTAATGACGTTTTCTTCCACAGTGTGGCTCCCTGATGGGCCTCCTTGTGTTTCATTTTTACTTTGTATGAAATGTACTGCAAATAGCTATTTATGCTCTGTCTATTTTATGGTGTCATGCCTTCTCTTTGGTGTATTAAGGGCCTGAAAGTCTTCTATTAGCTGTTTTCTACTTTAATTAGTTGCCTGCCACTCTTGTGTCTTTGAGCTATGTAATCTCCAATAGGTAGCAAGCTAAATTATGTGACACTTTTCTTTCTGTCAATTTGCTTTAAAATGTGCCTTAGCTAGTTTTTAGAGGGTATATATTATCATTAAGATAACATACCACTAACTACTAAATATTCTTTCATGTCCACATAAACTATAAATGTATATACAAATGAACCTTTAAAAAGTGAGGGAGAATAACAAGTTCAATGCCTTAAAGAAAATGGGTCAGAACTAAACAATGTACACTGTAGGTAAAGAGGACTTTTAATAAACATGGAAAATATGATCCTAGAATTTATTTGTAGGATAGGAATAAAAACAACTATCTCAGATATAATATTTGCAAAGCATCAGCATTTTGTTTGGCAAATAGCAAGTGTCAATAAAAGTGAATTATATGCATAGCCATGTAAATGTGTAGTTATTCATTTAACATAAATATTTTTGGTGACTACTATGTGTAAACCCTCTGTGTTTGAGTGCCTACTATGTGTTGTATTGTGCTCATGTGTCATACTAATTTCAACTAGCTCATTGCCTAAGAAATGACCCACAGACTTTAATTAATCATGTGGAACCTATTTTAGAGCAAGTTTATGACATTTTTAAAGATTTTTGTCTCTCCTGGCTTTTCTGGAACATCCAAACATTGTTACTCAACAAAATTCATTACACTTTTTTAAGGGGGGATCATTTTTCTAAATTATTTTTATTTTTTATGTTTTTTTTTGAGAGAGAGAGAGCACTAGTGGGTGAGTGGCAGAGATAGAGGTTGAGAGACAGAATCCCAAACAGGCTCTGTGCTGTCACCACAGAGCCTGATGCAGGGCTCAAACTCATGAACCGTGAGATCATGACCTGAGCCGAAATCAAGTCAGATGGTTAACCAACTGGGCCACCCAGGTGCCCCTTATTACATTTTTACGATTTTAGGAGGCACTCTGATATATGTAAGCATATGCTTCATATACACATTACTTAGATCACTCAAACATTTGGATATGCTATGCAAATTTATGTTTATCACAGGGAGCCATTAAAATGTCTATATAGAGAGTCCAATTTTGTGCAATGGTTAATTCTACCATTCTCCTCTTCAAATGAATCTAAATAACTTTTACAGGCTGCCACTTTCATTGTTCCAGTGACCCAAATACCCACACAGTTATGTGATTTTGAATTATGTCCATCAATGATCTCCCTTCTATTTCCGCCCACAAAAAGCACAATAAGTGACTTCTATTGATCTTTGCCAAGGAATAAAACAGTGATCTAAAGAGGTTCTTGACAGTTATCACAGTTGTAATATATGAGCCCCTTCATCATGTGTCTTGTAAATTTTGGAGCCTAAGAAACTAGAGATAATTTTTTGTGTGTCTATAAAACTAAGAGCTTGATGCAGGGTTGAAAGGGTCATTATATAATTAAGGGTTTACAAAGAGCCATATAATATATCCACTGCCTTCAAAACATTTTATAAAAGTTCCTAAATATTTTATTCTCACCACAACCAATGTTTTATAACTTAAAATGATTTAAATGGTACACTGAAGGTGCTAAAAGGTAGAATTCCATTGATATATTCTATAATGTGACCTATAATTTTCTTTGTTGATAGATATAACATAGCTTATCAAAATTAATTAAGGTGATTTCAAAAATCAAGTTAAATGACTCAGCCAAGTGTTTTAACTCATGGAATTTTAGCAGATCTTAAGTAAGACTAATGTGGTAGAGGAAACAAAGTAAGGTTGTTAGGAGCTTGGATTTTGGTTCTATTTGGCCTGGCTTGCCGGGTCTGCCACTGTTAACTCTGTGTCCCCGGGAAAGTCACTGAATCTTTCTGTACCTTCATGTTTAAATCTGCAAAACTGAGATAATCAGATCTTACCACATTTTCATGGGAATTACTGAGGCTTGTGAAAGGCTTAGAAAAGAGCATGACACCCAGCAAACAATCAACTGCCACTCTTACTATTAAAACTACAGAGAAAACAGGTCTCTATCCCAAATCCATGTCATGGAATAGAAATTCCTATGGCACATTTCACATAATAACAAATGTGAAAATATCACAGATATCATCTGAGGAAATCATTACCCTTACTCAATGTTTATTCTCGTAAATCTCTATTTTCCCATTACTTATCATAAAAGTCACATTCTGGTCTCTCTACTTCCTACTAATAGTCATTTTTGCCATAGCTAAAGTAAGAAATCTTGTGAAGAGAACATATTAGTCCTTTACTATATTACCATATCATCTTTCAAAATTTGATTTTTCTCTTCCTCTGGAATTAAAGGCTGGGA
Source organism: Suricata suricatta (assembly GCF_006229205.1). Lineage (NCBI taxonomy): Eukaryota > Metazoa > Chordata > Mammalia > Carnivora > Herpestidae > Suricata > Suricata suricatta. The sequence goes on along the minus strand of NC_043703.1, from coordinate 44,999,893 downwards.
AGTAAGAGCAAAAGCAGCATCCAAGCACTCTTGCTTTTCTCACTGAGAAAGATTACAGATTTCTTTTCCGGTGCACAGACCCATGCAATTTGATTTGTACAACTGCCTCGGGAGGGATTTGATACATGTGGATTTTAATATAGAACATGAATACCAATAAATTATCATACCCGGAATCATCATTTGGAAGGAAGGAAAAGATGGTTTAAAAGTTGGAAAATGTGAAAAATTCTCCTTCTGTCATTTTCCTGGTAATAAGAACCTAACTTGTAGTTAATCTACAGAAATTTTTCAACAGGGAGACAACATCTTTGATATCTGAAGGAAGAAATAAGTTAACTTCCAAGCCCTCTGGAAACTAAACTCTTCACTCCTTAGGAAAGAAAGAGAAAAAAATATCTAATCTGAAAACAGTCTTTTGCAAGAGAAAAATTCTGTCAGGCTGTGCTAAAATCTATTTGCCACTGAATTTTGAACATATTCTTAAATTTCATGAGGACATAATGTATTTTCATTTTTCAATGTTAGGTTAAATATTATATTGAGTAATGCTTTTATGAATTCAGTTATGGATTCTACAGTCTATAATCCTCCTTTGTATGTTTTAGTGACTCTATATCTGCTGTATTTCTTCTATGAATTATTTTCTAATATACTTCTTTTTCCACTAAAGCACATTCCTCTTTTCATTGAAGTTCCATTTTGAAATGTTCATTAGATGTTGAATGTCTATCAGTATCCACAGTCTATGTGTCCATAATTCTTCTATGTGTCTTTCAACTTTCATTTTCCTCAATGCAAACACTTTCATATTTTTACTTTCATCTATTCTTTAAGGACTTGAAGGATGACAAAACCTCGTTCAGAAAGAGCTAGGTCAGTAATATAAGGCATTTTTATAAAACTTACCACCATGCATAACAGAGCAAAACAGGAACTAAGTGGAAGCAAACTAGAGTTGTGTGAAATTGCTCATTTATTCTTCTCAAATAGTTTTCAGTTTTTCATGAAACCACTGAAAAATTCACAAATTGTATTCCAATGAGATGAATATTTGTTCTCCAACTTTTCATCAAAACTTTCGTCTTCAGGTAAACATTGGATATGCATAAGACATCCCATTCCCGTGTGTGCTAGTACTGCCTGCCTGTTCACAGGCATGAAAATGGAAGTAGGATATTAAATATGCACAAACTGACTGACTGGATAAGGAGAGAGGCAGATAGGGTTGTGACAAGCGGATACACACTAATGTCTGGGTGGGCAGGATGGTTTCCCCACTTTTCACTGTTCCAGAATGAAGAGTTCAAGCTGAAGGTTTTTCTAATGGGAAATATTTGTTCTGATTTGCTCTCTCTACCTTTTTGGCTAATTTTATTGTGGGTAACCACCTTCTATGTCACAGTCTTTTTTCTTTTATTCATAAATAAAAAAAATAAATGGCCCAACATTTTGGTATTTTCCCAGAATTCATGGTTTGGTCTCCAGGTAGAACATTTTCTTTGATGCTGATGTAATAATTCATGCATTTCCTGCTTCAAATCCTAATTTTCTGAACAAACAACTTTAAGTGACCTAGTTCCTTAGCGGGTCAGTAAGATGAGGGCAAGTTTGGGTATTTGCTAGTTTGAAATTGTTTTCCCTCTATATGCATTTAAAGTATATGTGGGTGATAAATAGTAAGGAGGGCACTTGTGGGATGAGTACTGAGTTCTATGTGAGTGATGAATCACTAAATTCTACTCCTAAAACCAGTATTACATTATATGTTAACTAACTAGAATTTCAATAAAAACTTGAAACAAACAAAAAAGAAAATAAAAATAAAGAACATTGGAACACTTTAATTTGGATAAGGAAAATTATACCATCATTTAACTTTGACACAGACAAATATAAGATAGAAACCCAACAGAAAACTCCATTTTGAGCCCCTTTAAGTGGTTGAATTAAGAGGCCTGCTTACTTCCTTTTCTTTTTTTTCTTTTATTTTCTTTTCTTTCTTCCGTTCCCTAAAATCTCAAAACTTCTCATATTGATCTTTAACCTTCACAAAAAGTGTGGCAAGAAACACCTGTGTGTAATCTAGGCAGATGGAGGACTGGAGAAAATGGTGAGGCCTGTGTGCCCAGCCTAAAGCCTTTCAATTTCCAGATGATATGGTCTTCTGCTCACTGGATTCAGTCTGCCTTAGCCAGTTTTTGGTGCTATTCCAAAGCTTTGAACTTCTTTAAAATGTTTTGTCTTGATATCCTATACCTCCTATCTAGCAATGGATTCAATTATATTACTGTTTGTGTCTCATGATTTGCTTACTTAGCATAGCATAATAAAAGATCACCCCATGTTCACCCAGACGCACTGTCTTCCCGGCATGCATAATGCATCTGCATAAGCATGTATGAAAGGTGTTCATTTCGGGGTGCCTGGGTGGCTCAGTCGGGTAAGCCTCCTGGTTTTAGCTCAGGTGGTGATCTCACAGTTTGTGAGTAGGAGCCTCCCATTGGGCTCTGAGCTGAGAACATGGAGGCTGGTTAGGAATCTCTCTCCTTCTCTGTCTGCCCCTCCCCCCCCACTTGCTCACTCTCTCTCTCACACACACACAAAATAAATAAATAAACAAAAAAAAGGTATTCATTTATTCTGGTGTTTTAGATTTGTTTTGTTTCATTTGCAAGGTAAGAGAGGGTTTGTTTTGTTAATTTTTTTTTTCCTATACTTTTCTGGTTCTTTAGAGACACAAATGTCCTTTCTTTTTACTATCAGATTTTAGAAACAATTTTTGAATATTAAAGTACTATGATTAATGTTTTTAAGTTAATTACTCCTTTTGATATCCTTGCCTCTATATTTCTCATGTTAAACACCTTATTTATTACATTTGTTTTAAGAAAGTGGCTAAGATCTATAAACACTGAGGTGAGCCCCAAGTACCCTTTTACAGACCAGCTAAGTAGAGGTTTGGATGGTAACTGCAGACTGGAAATATGAATGAAGACAATAATACAGTCTGTTCTGAAACCCTAGGATGCTGAGTTCCCCCAAATTGAAGGTATAGCCAGAATTAAAATGGAGAGAAACTTAACTTCTATGATATGCTTTATTTCCTAAGTAGGGCCATAGTTAGGAAGCTTTCCCAGGAGGTAGAATCAAATTATGAGATTCCCTAGGAATTTAAAGACTTTTTGTAGGCTACATTAGTACATTTGCTCATAAGGAATCTTCCATGTTTACTTTTACAATTATCTCAAAATATGTAGAGTATCTGTTATGTACCATTGCATTATAATACCTGCTAAGGTCACATTGGTGAATAGGACACACGAAGCTTTCTTCTCAGAGGTTTAAAATCTAATTGATGAAGAGATAATTCTGATACATGGCAAACATAGGGTATTGTGACAGGCATCTGACCCAACTATGTAAAATCATGGCGGCCCTTCAAGATAACACAGAGCCTAAGCTAGGTTTTTATCTGAAAAACGTGAAGAGCCCACAGAGATCATACTCACAACTATTTTCTTTATCCTGGTGGTATTGAGGGGAAGATGGTCATTAAGGAATTTTTAAATATTGAATGGTTTTGGGGTGCCTGGGTAATTCAGTCAGTTATGCATCTGACTTTTGTTCAGGTCATGATCTCATGGTTTATTGGTTGGAGTCCTGCATAAGGCTCTGTGCTGACAGGTAGCTCAGAGCCTGGAGCCTGTCTTCGGATTCTGTGTCTCCCTGTCTCTCTCTGAAACTCCCCTGCTCATTCTTTCATTCTCTCTCTCTCTCTCTCTCTCTCTCAAAAATAAATAATAAAACATTAAATAAATATATATTGAAGGCTTTTAATATGAGAAATGTGTACATATATACATACATATATGTGTGTGTGTATATATATATATATATATATATATATATATATATATATGGCCAATATATGTCTCACACACACACATTTATGCAGAATAATTATATGGATTTCCTGAGTCCTGAGGATGGATTAAAGATGGAAACAGTTACAAACCTAAGTGAATGCCCTGAGTCATTTTAGTGCAAATCTCCACCCCATCTCCATGCCATGTATGACAGACGCATTATATATTCTGCTACCAAGGCGGTCATCCTCCTTTTGCTCTGCACCCACAGGACTGACTCAGTTTTGTAGAGACAGCATGAATTGAGAACAAAACATGTGCCCCCATTTCTTAGCAGCGATGAGTCTGACAAGTAACTCACCATTTTAGTTTCTTTTCATGTGTTAATTTTTAAAAAGTTTGGTAATATTTCACTGGCCCAATACACAGTACTAGAGAATACAAAGTAATCTGAATATTTAGGGTCCAGAGTGCACTATTATTATGTTGCATCAAAGGAATTTCTCAGAAAAGTCCGTATCATAGCACAAATCATAACAAAGACAGCTTTGTCTATGTGAAGAATGACTGCTGGAGCGGGCCAGCACCAAAACCCTTCACTCGTTTCTGATTCATGAAGTAGCTACTGCAAATACTAAGAATATAAGAGGTTTACAAGACCTCCAGATGATTCTGGAGGGGGGGTGCAAGAAGGACACTTTGAAAGCTGGAGGAAGAAGGAAAAGAATAAAATTTTAAAAAGCAAACACCTGAAATTTATTATTTCTTAGAAAGCAAATGCCAGAAAGTATCATGTAGTATAAGTAACAAGGGAAATAATGCAGGTACACAAGTTTCCATATGTTTTAAACAAAGCACATATAACCTCACCTACATGGCATTCTTTGGGCATCTTCAATATAAGAACTGTTCTGATCATGTTTATCATTGCTCCTAGCTGGGAAGAAAGTTCATGTATTCTAGTTTATCTCAAAAGAAATTGAAGAACATATCTAAAGTGCTACCGTGCGGAGGTGTGATCATCTTTGCATCATTGACAGAAAAACATAATTTTATTTGCCTCTTGATAGCTAGTTTTATATTCTTACTTTGTGGGTGGGTCTTTTAGCCAAACTAGAAAATTAGCATCTGAAGTCACCTGCTCTTCTTCGGAGATAGCAGGCGTGCTCAGACTTCCTTGGTGAGTCACTAACTCCAGTCAGTAAGCTTGGGAAGGGATGCATACAAGGGCTCTGCAAACCATCTTTGTCCCTTCTTCCTACCAGTTCTGGTAACCGTCTCTAACCAACACATTCTTAACTCTTAACAGGAAAACTCCATCAACTTCAGAAATCCCATGGCTGTGTTTGGCAAGGCAACTATTACTTTCAGATGCTCTAGGTTATGGTCTATCAGTTAAATTCATTTTTGTATTTAATGCAGACTCAACTAACTTAACTTTCACAGGGTATCGAACAGGAATGTAAAGCCCCATTTCTTTAAAGGGCTGGAAGAAAGAATAGGTTATCATCCTGAATATCCTTTTAGTTAAAGTGATACCTAAACTTTACCAGACTAATGAATTGAGACCATTTCATAGGAATTTTATTCTACCCCATTTACTTCATGCAATATCCAAAATGTTGTACACTCTTTGGCTTCTTGGTAGGAACATCTGTTAGATATACATTTATTCACAACTCAGAATCACCATGGAGTCCTTAAGAGCCCTTCTCATTGTAAAATAGTACCTTCTGCAAACACTTCACATGGTTTATCAATCAACTCAATTTACATTTGTGAGTGTCCTTCATGTGTCCATCCCATGGTGCTAGGACGACTTAATATAAAATAAGATACAATAAATATTTAAAAGGCTAAATCAAACAAATAAGTTTTTAGTTGAACCTTACAAATCAACAGTAATTTTAAACCTCTCATGCATAAAAGAATAGATTTCCTGGCTGAAGAGCAGGGTGTGGAAGGATGTGATCTATTAGAATCAGTCTGCAAGGTGGCAGGTGGAGGTCAGTGATTGTAAATTGTGGCAGAAGCTCTTTCAGAATCAGAAAGTCTTTATGTGACAAGGTTGCACTGAGTAGGTCCAGAAAGGAAATTAAATGGCTGATAAAACATACCACACACACACACACACACACACACACACACACACACCAAACTTTATATTAACCTTAAGGTCAAAAGTGTGATTTTTAGAACAAAGAAAATTGCCTCTTTAAGGTTAGCGGCATAGATTACATTTTAAACATTTATACTAGAGAACCAATCAGTAGCAACCCAATTTTATCTGTACTAAATTCAGGGAAATTTGAAGACATCCAAGCTTGAATATCACACAGACAATTATGCAAAACATCAAGCCGCTTCATAGGTCTGCAGGGACTGGAAAGAATATCCGAGTATCGTCTGCATACATATGACACTGCAGACCGCGGCATCGAATAATGTTATTCACTAAAAATATCTAAATATAAAGCTAAATAGGATTCAAACAAGCCCCAGAGGAATCAGAAAGTAACTTGGCAAAGCAAAAACCATTCCCTAAAGGAACAAATTGAAAGGAGAATATAAGGATAAAGAAACTATCCGAAGCAACCCATGTTAATTCCAGAGAATTCAAAAACATCGAGTTCTATCAAAGAATGGCAGTCAGCAGTATTCCAACTGGACAAATAGCCTTAAAAGAGTACAAGAAAACAAGGATTCACTAAAAAAAATGTTCATGGACGTTACGTTCTAACCCACATCTCAGGGCCAGTAATATGCACATTCAATATGAGGTGCTAAAATGGTATCCTAGCAAAAGTTTAAGATATTTTGCCTTGGTCTAATGTTTCGTAACAATTTTAAAGCACTGCTGATGAAGAACTTATGAAACAAAACAAAAAGACAAAAAAACATTGCAAGTGCCCAGAATTCTACATTCTGCTCATTTTGTTTCACCTCATTGTGAATCCTTTATCTAATGCCCCATTTTGGGGAAAAAAAAACAAAAAGAAAAGAAAAAAACTTACATATAATTCTTAAGGAATGAAAGGTGGTATTGCTGCTGTATTGTCCTTATTATTATCCAATTCTCCAAAACTGTAAAAATCATCTGGTAAGTTTTCTTCCTCCATATAGACCATGCATCACTTTATTTTTTTACATTTTATTCTTTGTATATTTCTCTTATTACCCTAATTGCCCAAATTTGTTACCTCAAAGAAAAATTCCACTAAATGAAGTTAAACAGGCAAGGAAGAATTTTCTTAAGGGGAGTAGAGAGTGTGAGCATAACTGCTCTGAAACAAAAGTCAAGCGGATTTTTAATTCTGGGATGAAATCATGGAAAAGTACTAGAGGGCCTTGCGGAGAAGGATGGTCCATGATAGGCTATGTTTGCCTATTGTCAATCACCTCTCCTTGAAGTTAGGCTCCCTTCCTGTCCCCACAGACAAACTAAGAGTGAGACAGGAGCTCTGCCTTCCTTGATGATGGCATGATTACATTTCAAAAGGATGGCTTCTTAAGTCCTTGAGAAAGACTTTCATGGACTGTGAAATTGGCTAAAAGCTGGGAAAACTTTACATCTCAAGGGGGCAACAGAAAGAATTTAGAATTGCAAGGTTTTTAAAGTCAAAGTGCTAAGAAAAGGAAGTGTCAGAAAGATACCTGTACTAAGTTTAGTCAAGCTATGAGGAATATAAGGCCATCTTGGTCAGCCATATGTATCTCTTAGAAAGTACCACTCAGCTGTCCTAGAAGCTTCTCTCCCAGACTGATGGCAGTTGGAAGCACTCCAGATTTTGATTAATAGAATAAACTTACCAATTTCCACAGCAGAATAAAACCATGATCATTATACCATAAAAAAATAATCAAGTTATGACTATGTTCATGAATGTGTTCAGTATAATAAAAAAAATCATATTTAATACCATCATCATGATGATCAAAAATGGACAAGTTTTATATGCTTCTAACAAAATCATGAAATTAAAAGGTGACAATAGACATATTTTTACATTTTTACTAAGGTTATAAATCTTCTGTAGTCAATAGTCATGGATGTAATATTTTAAAATTTTTAAACTTTTCAACCTTTTGAGGCTTAGAAAAATAAATAGCATTGCATAGGTGTGATATGAATACATCTCAATATTGAAAAAAAGAAACTAATTGTTGACCAAAATTAGTTTTAAATGAATACTGCCACACCAGTGGGCAAAAAGAAACCCACCAGATTGATTTTCTTTGCCCTGAATCCTTTGTAATGAAATATTCATATCTATACGCTCTGCGGAGTTTGGCAGAACACACCTCAATTAACATACCTCAGTGCTTCTACTTGATGGCTACCAAATTAGAAATTTAAACAACATAATGGAAAGAAGTCTTTCATGGTAAATAATCGTTGTTGCTGTGGGCAAGCTTGGATCTTTTTTTAGTTGTTGTTGTTTTTTTCCCTTGAAACTGCTTGCCTGTAGGCTACCCACCTGGCTACTCGGGCTCTCCTTGGGAGAGGAAGCTGTGCTCCTTCCCATTTAGTTGTTAACAGCTTTGTTTAATTTCCTCTTGAAAGAAAAACTAAAACTTGTTGGGAGATTTTTCTTAAGTCACTGCAGGTAGTTAACAGTTTGGTTAAAAATAATTAAGCCAATTTGTTGATATGAAACTTAAACTCCTTCAGATAGAACACTAAGCTCGCAGGATAAAAGAGATTGCCTAAATGGAAGGTGCTCGAGGGAGGCTTGGAGCCAAACCCAGCATGAGGTGCTTTATTTTCTACTGTAAATCTTCACACTTCTGCAAAATTGTTGGAAGCCAGTACCTCTGTGGGTAGTTTTGCTTATTCTTTTCTGCATGTAACTGGTCCCTACTGGGAGTACCTCTCTTGCTCCTAAGCAGATACCCTACAGCTAGCTCGAAGCATTCACAGAATGCAGAGTGAACTGAATACAGTGTGACAGATGCTTTCAGAAGGGACAGCCAAGGTAGAACCAAGAGACAAAGAATAACTGAGATACACTGTACTTGACTCTAATCAAGATGGAATCGAAGCTCATTCTCCCAGAATGGGGAAAAGCCCATTCAATTAGGTGAGTCCTATTTATACTTCTGAATCGCTTGAAGTAAATTGTCTGGCTTTCATCAGTCATAAATGCCTGTCAGTAAAAGGTAAGGTGTTTAGTCTTCAAATAGTATCTCAGCTAACAAATGACCCAATGTTTCTTCTTATTGCAGCTAAAAGTCTAGTTTAGTCTCAAGCACTGATGTTCATGGGTGCTGATAAATTTACATATGATATTTATTCGTTCATTTTTCCGTTCAGTATGTTTATTGACTGTCTCCTCTGGTACCAGGACACTGCTCTAGGCACTCTTGATACTGTGGTTCAGTAAAGAAGAAATCCACATTCTCTTGTTCATCCAGCCACTGGATTAAATTAATAAAATAATTCTATCAAGGTGACTGTTTTAAAACTTTTTGTTGTTTGTTTTGTTTCAAAACTCTTGATCCCAGATGTAAGCAATTTGCTTTGTAGTTTGAAGTCTGCAATTAAATTTTCCCTTGCACATAGATTGGTTTCCTTGCCAATCTGCATATAAAAGTTTCATAGGCAAGCAAGTACTGATTCTTACCTGAGCATACCTCCAAGATGGAGAGGTATGCGTGAGTCTCAGTAGGACTGTACACCCCTGAGTCTGTCTGTCTGTTCATATTCATATATATATATATATATGGCGTACAACCACAGAAAATACATCTATTGGATAAAAACTACTGATATTCATATTAGGCTTTTGAAATCAAATGTAAATATAAGCATAAAGTCTATAAAATCATGTTATATTTATATGCAGATATTACCATATCCAACAACCAAAAAATGAACCAATTTTTTACTTTCAGAAATATTTCTGATATAAGCTATATTAATACCCCAAGGATATAACTTGCCAGTTTCAGGATGAAATAATGTACTGTTTCCAACTCCTTAATTTCTATTTGAAGAAGACTTTATATTCTACTCTAACAACTTATGAACCAATTTTAAAAGATTTGTCTTAAAATCCACCTATAATTTTTTATATTAAAAACAAAATAGCTCATTTGTTTTAAAGAATGTTTGTATGTGAAGGAAAACAGGACACATTGAAAAATATTTTCCTCTGTCTCCTGCATACCTTTTATATGTCCCAACTTAGTACACATTCATTATAAAAGACAGAAAAAAATATGTTAGGAATCTTAAATGAACATATTTGGCCAAAACATTACAGAGGGGGGCATTATTGTAGCAAACAGCTACAGCCATCTCATTTCCATGAATGAATAAGGTAAAGCAAAGGCTCAATGTGAAAGAGCATTGAGATTTCAAAATAAATGTTTTGTCCAACACCTCCAAAGTGTATACGAATATTCTGTATTGATTTATTAACTGCAAAAAATTTCAGAAGGTAAGATGGATAAAGAATCTTTTTTTTAGTTTATATTTTCACCTCACATTAAAAAAAAAAAGCTAGATTGGAACCATTCTACGGTCCAGTTATCCTAAAAATAAGTGGCTTGAGTACTTCAGTGTTTCAAAACTGGTTGCTTCTGCTTAGTCCCTGTCTCACATCTCAGATTAATTCTTCCTTGCCATTTATTGTTAGCCCTCTAACAAGATAAAACTCCTGGTTATTTTACCAATAATTGGAAAGCATCTCTTAAACACCTACTGAGTACAAAGTGTTCTGCGAAAGAAATAGCACAACTCCTGACCACACTTGCAATCTTTCTGAGATTAAAGAAGCATAAATGCATAGACATCAGAACCAGACACAACACGTATAAGATCATAACACAAAGCAACAATAACTTTGTGGTTAATCAGCGGCTATTGTTCTTTGTTAGACAAAGTGTTTATTGTGTACACTTTATTTTACTTAATGCCGGATGATAAAGAAATGAAAGAGCTAGTCCCTGTCTGTAAATGTTCAAACCACAAAACCCCTTAAGGTGGATTATTTAAGACATCACTTTAGCTAACCTAACCCCTCACTCACCTAATGAAGAAGATAAGTTTAAAGAGCAGAAAATAGACTGTATGTCAAAAGAAAATGATTTTTTAAAAAAGTACAAAACAAGTTAAACAATAACAAGATGCAATGTGATTGTGAAGTATTTAAAGTGAAAAAGATTCTGAAAATGGAAATAAAGCTAGGGGTATGATTAATTAGCAAAGTCTTTTTAAAAAACCTTTACAACGTCTCAAATGTTGCATAATTACTGAGAGACCACCGCGTGTATCTGTAATGCCCCCATGACTTTAAGGTGGAGTCCAGCTAACTATATACAAATAACCAAAAGATATTTATTTTCACATAGAGTAGGTGAAGATGCCAAGAAGCAAGAGGCTATGCATGAATCTGCACAAGAAAATGAATATGAATGCAAGAGATTTCACCAAAAATATAAAGCCAGTCACACACTGAAAATGAAAACATCAAGATCCATCAGGTAAAGGAGAAGAATTCTACAGCAGGGGAAATACACATGACTATAATATGTATTATAAAATGATCAATCTCATTATTGATCAATGTTAATGTTAACTGAAACAATTGAGGATCGTTTATTTACAGACTTAGAAGAGCTGATGACACTAGCAGTCACACAGTGATACAGCACAAATCTACATAATTTCCATGGGGACAAATGTAATACTTTTTGTCAAAAAAATGAGATGTTTATAATTTACACCTTAGCAAATCTTTTCAGACATTGTTTTGAAGAAATCATTCAGGACTTTAGGCATAAAGATGATATAGTGATTTTACTTCCATTAGTACAAATCTAGAAACAATATAAATAGGAAAACTAATTAAAATATTATAACTCAACTATCCAGTAAAATATTATGCACCCATTCAATACTGTGTTTACACATTTTAAAAAGTCTGCACTGTTGGGCACCTGGGTGGCTCAGTACATTAAGCATCCAACTCTTGATTCTGGCTCAGGTCATGTTCGCAGGGTCATGGGGCCTAGTCCTGGTTTGTGCTCTACGCTGATGGCACGGAGCCCACTGGGGACTCTCTCCCTCTCTCTCTGCCCCTCCCCTGCCCATGCAGGCTCTGTGTGTGTTTCTCTCTAAAAATAAATAAGAATAACTCAAATCGAACAATAAAAAATGAAAAACAAAAATATATGTATAAGCCTCATCTCTATCTAGTGGGATTAAGATTAAGATTTTTCTTCCTCCTTAATTTCTATACCTTACAAAATTCCTCCATTGAATGCGTTCCTCATAGGATAAAGAGTTTGCTAACTTTGGTCAGCAAAATAGATGTTAAGTGAAATCAAGTGAATTATTAACAGGATACAGTGGATAAAGAAGAACTGAAGAAAAAATGGGGGAAAGTATATCCAGGTCAAATTCAAATCCTCCTGTAACAGCTAATCCCAAAGACTCCCAACACGTGGGGATACGGTATGAAAGAGTTCCTGGCTTCTGTTCCCATGTGGCATGATGATCCAGGGTCCTAAAAGGAGGTCACTGAGCCAGTATAAAATGCCACGTTGGCATTCTCAGGGTTCCCTCTGACATCTCAGAAACATTTACCTATGTTTACTTTTGAATGTATGAGTTGATTATAACACTTGAGAAGAGTTCACGCACATTTTCTGAGAGTCCATGTTTGAAAAAATGGTAATGTGTGGGCAGTGGGGTACTCTTCACTGATTATTCAGATCTTTCAACACTTTAAGCTCTTTCTCCATCCTATGGGGCCTAAGGCTGTTAGGTTTGTATTAATAGTTTCTAGTATCAGTTTGCAAGAAATATTACCATTTCACCATACTAGGTATTTTCCATGTTAATATTTTATGCTGCAATGCTAAATGTAGTTTGGGTGATAGCTAAAATTGCAGTCATAGTTATCTGAAATTTTCACTTATACTTTATTTACAAAATCCATCTTTGCTCAAAAGCATAATGTGACGTTAAACAAATTCCTTGTCTATTTAAATAAGTTTTGTCTCTCAAAGCAATCAACTTATCAACACATGAGCAACTGAACTCTTTATTTTCTGGATATAAAATTTAAAAATACATATCTGACCTGTGTCACTAGCATTAACAATATCTGCCATGTCTCAAAACATGTGGACACTGTTTATTCTCTTATAGAATTTCTTTTTAACCTCTTCAAATGAAATAGACATTAGCTGCTGAAGGTAATGTTGTCATCAAAATGTCAAAGACTGCCCAAATATACTGATGTCTGCTCCACAACAATGAGAGACATGTCAACCTGGAAAATATTGAAATGTCCACCAGCAGGCTACTTAGAATCTACTTTTTACAATATGGGCTTTCATGTCTGCCCCAAGAAAATATGCCAAGTAAGTTAAAAATGGGCAGTGTTCTTTTCTTTTCACCTTCTCACAAAAAAATATGAACATTATCTGAGTTAAATATTTGTATATAAATCGGGCCAAATCTCTATTTTGTTGCTAATTAAATAGTAGCTATATCACCATCACTTTTCCGTATTTCTCCATAAATCTAATAAAAACATAACCAATATACATTTACTCTTACTCCACTGGAATCAGTGTTTTTAGAATCATATATTTAGAATCATATATAATCATATATAATGCTGTGGCTTCATTTGCCAGTTTGACTTAATCTCAAATAAAATTAAATATTAATGAATTCCTAAAATGATTTTCTTTGTAATTACCTTGATTATTAACTTATTCTTTATATATTTGACCAATAATTATTTTATAAAATATTTCTATTCTGCAAAGTAGTTGTAGTTGGGAGGAAAAAAGGCAAAAATAAATGAGGCAAGTGTCCTTCATTGACACATTTATTAATTGGGGGTGGGGGATGCGGAGCAGATTACAATATAATAAATTCCATAAAGAGGATATTCACAGAGTGCTCTGGGAACTCGGACTCTGAGGATGTCAAGAGTATTACCCCAGAGAAAAGAGGACATTAGTTTGCCTTGGAAGATGAATCCGGTTTTTTCTACAGGGAGAGAAGAGGAGGGTGGAGGAGATAGCAAATTAAAGATCTTAAAATAATACACTATATTGGAGAAAAGATAAATCTGAATATGGTTGGAACTTAGAAAGTCTTCTTGAGGGGCGCCTGGGTGGCTCAGTCGGTTAAGCGTCTGACTTTGGCTCGAGTCATGATCTCAGGGTTTGTAAGTTCAAGCCCTGAATCTGGCTCTGTGCTGACAGCTCAGAGCCTGGACCCTGCTTCTGATTCTGTGTCTCCCTCTCTCTCTACCTATCCCCCCTACTTGTGCTCTGTCTCTGTCTCAAAAATAACTCAACAAAAAATTTTTTAAAGTCTTCTTGATATTAAGGGACATGACTGACTTTATGTAGAAATTATTATTGTTTCTCTTTTCTGAGAGTGGTACTATCTGGTCTTACTAGGACCTCCTCAAACTGCTTCAGGAGAAGCTCTTCCCTTCACTAATTATGTTGTAGTCATATATTTCTTTGGAAACATTCAAGTACACCAAGCTTCTTTCCTCCCCTGGGATTCTTTTTTTATAATTTTATTTTTATGTTTATTTATTATTGAGACAGAGAGAAACAGAGCATGAGCAGGGGAGGGGCAGAGAGAGACACACACACACACACACAGAATCTGAAGCACAGAACCTGAAACGGGGCTCAAACCCACAAACCATGAGATCATGACCTGAGTCACCCAGGTACCCTTCCCCCTGAGATTCTAAACTTCCTTTTCTTTTTGTCATTGGAACCCGATTCTTCCATCTCTTCATGACTGGCTCCCTCTCATCACTGAGTCGTAATTTACACACCACTGATGTCACAAGCACATTACTCCTCACATGACAGTATTTCATTATCATCACAGGAACCATCACACTTTTTTGAAATCATCCTGTCTTATTTACCAGCCTGTAATTTGCCAATTGCTATAAATACAGAAGGTTTGTAAAGTCAAAAAGGCAATCTGTTACTCAACACTAAAACCATCACATACGAAGCAGTGAAGGCACACAGTAAGCATTATATAAATATGTTTAAATGAAGAAATAAATGATGCAAAGGAAAAGCAGATGGAATGTATAAACTCTAAAAATAATGAATCAAATAATAAGCATATTTAACATGTCGGCATCAAAACTGCATTCTCCTCTATGGCTCTTTAAGATTGGATTTCATCAAGAAGCACCTGGTAAAAAAGGACTAGAACTTTGTGAGGGAAGTAGGCCCTACATTTTGTAAATGTAGTTAAATGAGCCAGTAAATATGTGTATTAATATTTATTTGCTTACATTTATATTCAAAGGTGGATGAATCCTAGCAGTGTTGATTTTTATGTTTACCTTACTAATATAACAGAATATTTGTGAGATTCAAATTAAAAAATGGATGTAAAAGTATCATAAAATGTAAGAGATTGCATTTTCTTGCATTCTAGCAGTAAAAGAAATAAAATATAGATTCTTCTGAAGTAGAAAGAAAAACAATTTAAAATACCAATTAAATAGACTACCCCTGGTATATTTTCCATTACCATCTGGTTCCTCTGTCTATGAATTTAGTCAGGAAAACAATAAGTAACAGAATTATAAGAAATAGATCTTTTGTTGATCTTCAGAAAAATGATTGTATCATGATGAAAACAGTGTTCTTTTTTAAATGTCACACAAAATTGTGCATAGCCAGAGTAAATGAGCTGGTAAATGGGCTGGCATTAATAATTATACTGACATGCATGCAATTTCAAGTATTGACTAATAAAGTGATTGATAATTTTCAGATAATTAAATTTAAAATTATGGAAGGACTTTAAACAAACATGCCTTGTAGCTTTTATAATGTTTAATTATGTACATGCTAAATGTAGCAATAATTTATTTCATCAGCAAAACTTTGTGAATAGATGTGCAAAATAAAACAATTACAACAAGAGTACTAATATCATAGGGCATTAAATGTCATTCTTTTTTAAAATAATGGTTTATTTTTTGCAGATATGTTTATCCTTCCTCTTCATTTTGCATATGATTTCATACTTCCATTAGGCTACAGAATTAATTAAGCTTTTAATCTTACCGTAGACTTACAAAACTATTTCTGAAGCTCTATCTACAAGAATTTTGAAACAAATAAAAAAAGCCTAGATTTTCTTTTCAAGGGAAAGGAGAAAAAGAAGAAGTCATCATAATCGAGAGAACCTGAGGAGACACAGTTATTCAGTGTCACGTGGTATCTTTGCTGGGATCGTGAAGCTGAAAATGGACGGTAGGGAAAAACTAAAGAAATCCGAATACGACTGTACCAATATTGCCTCATTAATTGTGAAAAATACACTTATGTAAGATGTGACTAGTGGAGGAAACTGGGTGTGGGCCTACATGAATTTACAATTATTTTGTAATTCTTAAACTATTCTGAAAGAAATCATTTATTAAAAACACACGAAGGAAATATACTCCTGTTTTAAAGTCATCCGTATGCTGTCTATTTGTTGAGTGATAGATTATAGAAACTACCTCTGCATTAAGTAGCAACTTTCAATCTTAATCCTATTAATCTTAATGGGAGAAAGAACACCTGAATCATTTTGCTAATGAATCTAATATCAAACTTTCAATCCCAAAGAGCTACCAATAATGAAAGCTACAGGTGCACACATAATGCATTAAATGTATTTCTAAGAGGGCTTTCGATTGCCTCTGCTGAGTTATGCACCATATGATTTCCCTAAACACTGGTTTCAACTGACTTGATGAGGTGTGGAAACCTGAACAAGGAAAACAGATTCAAAATCTGGCTAACGAATAAGGTTGTGACCTGGTTCAACAATATAAGCCAAGACAAACGGACCACCTCTCTCACAAATAGTTGACTATGAAATACAGATAAAATCTGTCTAATAATGCACCCCAAGTTGCCAAGATGTGGAAGAACCTGTGGTAATCATTACAGGATATGAATAAGAAGGATAATAAGTAGGACTTAAATGGAAGCATGAGGGAAAAGAGCTATACCCAAGAAACAAGCTGGGGATCGATCAGAGACGAGAAAGAGAGAGAAAGAGAGAGAAAAGAATAGCAAGCAGAAAGTGCCTTAGAGAATGCCATTCTTTGCAAACAGCTCTCCAATTTTCTCTGAACATGGTATAAGATCTGGCTGTATTTTGATTTCTATCATTGTCTCATTTCCTTGACAATAGTCCCTCTTTTCTAGAGCTATAGAGGTCAGCTCATGCACCTATCTATAGTCAAAAGGATCCTTCTCAGGCAGGCACCAGGATTATACACCAGGATTACACCATGCACGCTCATTGGGTCTCCTCCGTGCCATTAAACTTCTTTATTTACACTGGCGCTAGATGATTTTTGGTGCTCTCAGAACCAAACTATCATTATTTTCAATACCTGATCAGAGCCTTTAAGCTAAGTTTTAAGTTTAAATTTATAATATTACAATGTTTCAAAAATTACATTACCTTCTGATTTTTTTAGGTTTATTTATTTATTTTGAGAGAGAGATGTAGCACAAGCAGGGGAGGGTCAGAGAGAATGAGACAGAATCCCAAGAGGCTCTGTAACATCAGTGGAGAGCCTGATATGGGGCGTGAACTCACAAACTGTGAGATCAAGATCTGAGCAGAGATCAAGAGTCGGACACTTAACCAACTGCACCACCCAGGTGCCCCCTTCTGAATTATTTTTAAATAATTCTCCCAGAAAAAAATCCTTCCTTGTAATGAGATAACTTGGTGTCAAAGATAAAATCACAAGGCCATGGGCCTATCTCGTCATCCCTCATCAACAAACTAGTCTTTTATCATTTTTCTCATTCCGCTTATATAGAGAAGTTATATCTAAGATTCTGAGGGCCAGAAAAATCCTGGATAACCAGAGGATAAATATTCCTAGATGCTATCATAGGATTCACATCATTGTACATTATACATATCATTACTTTTCCTGCTATAATTAAACCATCTCTCAATTTTCTTTTCTTTTGACGAATTTCTAATTTCATGAGGCCAATGATATTTTTGTCTAATGGTGTATCTTCAGAACTTGGAATAGTTTTTGGCACAGTAATTAACAAACCAAAATACTGAATGTAGAAAAATAAAATATAAGGACAATTATTCCTATAGCCAACTAAACCAAGTAGAACAAAACAATAATGAAAGTAATAACAACAGTTAGAAAACACTGGAATGATGACTTCAAATTAGTGAGCAAAAAAAAAATAGATCTCATAAAATTATATTTCAAGAATGAATGAATTTTTAGTCAAAACAGAGTCTATAAAACATGAAAGAATATGAAGAAAGGCCAAAGGATCTATTTCTAGAATAAGAAAAACCATCCCTAAAATAAAATTTGAGGGATAAGAAAGGACAACGAAGAAAGAAAGAAAGAAAGAGACATATAGAGAAACCTGTCAATATTAGGATTTTCTAATTTGTAAGGTTTTAAAATAAGAAAAATAGATATGAGAAAATAGCATGTAACTAGGAAGGAATTAAATTATTTCACAGTCCTTATACTTTTTCAGAGAAATGTAAAGATACTGATTATGTTTATTCCCTGATAAGTCTGTATGCTTGTTAAAGTCTTAAAAATTCACAATAAAAAATTTTAAAAAATAAACACAAAAGTAGTTTATAGATAAGGGTCTAATCACAATAAATATGAATGTATTAATAATATATAAAAATGGTCCAACTGCATAAAATCCAGCTATTTACCATTTATAAGAGGCATACGAGAACAGTAAAGATATAACTAGAGTAAAACAAAAGATATGCCACTGGCCACAAAAAAATGCTAGTAGGAACTACCTCAAATATATTCTCTCAGTTTTCTTTAGTATCTGAACACTGATTTTCTTCAGAATGGCAATTTGTCAAACTTAAAACTGCATTTTCCTGGCTCCCTTGCAGTAGGTGTAGCCAATGAGGCATAAACTGTGGCTTCAAGGAAATCTCTTTAATAGAGATTCACTCAGTTGGAAGGAAGACCCATTTTGCACTTCCTCACATTCTCCTTCCCTGCTGCCTGGCATGTGGATATGAGGTGAAGAGGAAAATTAAAGCATCGTGCTAAAAATGACATAAGAGAAAGAGATAAGGAGCCTTCTTCCATTGGTAGCTGAGAAGCGGCCGCTTCAGCTCTGGACTCCTGTCTCCAGACTTCTTTTATGTAGGAGATAAAAAGCAACCCTGAAGTTAACTTTGAGTCTTCAGTTACATACAACTGTACTAAAGCTTAAGTGGCACATCACGGTAATAATAAACGAGTGGCTAGATTACTCTATTGAAGCAAAATAAATCACCCCCAAAAGAGTTGCTTAAAACATTGTTCTTTTGTTTATGTTTTTATAGTTTATTGTCAAATTTGTTTCCATATAACATGAGGTGCTCTTCTGCTGGGAGCATGGGCCTTGCTGGATGACACAGTCACAGTAAGGAAATGGTAGACGTAGCACGGCTCCTGCCACAGGGGCGGAAGCTGGCATCTCCTTCTGTTAACTCATTGCTCATGTAACATTAAGCCTGTTGCTATTGATTAGGCCTCACAATGTTCCAAATCAGACCTATATTCCCCAGAAACCTCATGGGAGGAAGCATATTCCCACCTCTTTGAAGAGGAAGTTAAACAAGGCACTGCAGATGTTTGTCAGAAAGGCTCTTTTATTGAGCTTCACAAACTTAACACATGGAAATAAAGGGGGTTAAAGAACACAAAGATAATGTTCACCCTGGCCTGGAGACAAAAGCCTAACTTAGGAAATAGAAACAAACAAGAGCCAGGCACAAGTTACTGTGCATACATATGCTAATTTGGTGCCCATTGTGAGGATAGGTAAGAGTAGTTACAACTTAAACTCATATGCAAAGGCCGGCTCCAGTGCCTTACACCCTCAACATCAAAGAACAAGGTTGACAAAAGGTTTATTTACTAGCCATCACAAATGTATTCTTCCTCTTGTGAGCCAAATAGAATGCCTCCTAGCCCTGTCTATAACTGAATTTTTGCCTTATTGTTATAAAATGTGTTTGCTACCTTGCTTCTCACTGAAAACATCCTGCTATCTTCTTAGTTGTAAGATTTACTACCGGTTCAAACAAATGTGCATGTTATCTGCTTTTCACTGAGAATATCCTGTTATCCTATGATGTGTAAGTTACCTCATTGTAATTAGAATAGTTCTGAAGAAATGCCTCTGTAAAACCTGTTTCTGCACCCTTTTCAAAGCATCTTTATCACTGAGAATTATTTGTAAAAGTTCCACCTTTTGATGTCATAAGTCTATAAATAAAGGCCCAAGACCTGGCTAGGGAGGAGATACAAGGGATACAGAGAAGAAGAAGATACAGGATACAAGAGATACAGGGGATAGAATAAGAATGTCAGGCTGGACCAATTAAGAAACTGTGCTGTGTGAGTGTCTCTTCATTGGTTCACGTCCGCCGCTACCCCTTCAGGAGGCCTGGACCCGCTGGAGCGGGCCTCTAGCACTCTTCCCCACAAGTGTCCCCCCTTCATGATCATTACCCACCTTCCCCTTTCCTCCTCTCTCTTCAGCCCTCAGTTGGTTTTCAGACTCTTGTTTCAAAAGTATCATCATTTGCCTCCCTCCCTCTCCCTAACTCTTTTCCCCCTCTTCCCCTGCCCATAGTTCTCTGTTAGGTTTCTCCTGTTAAGAGCTAAGAGTGAAAACATATGGTATCTGTCCTTCTCTGCCTGACTTATTTCACTTAGCATAACAACCTCGAGGTCCATCCCATTTGCTACAAATGGCCAGATTTCATTCTTTCTCATTGCAGTGACAATGTAGTATTCCATTGCATAGATAAACCACATCTTCTTGATCCATTCATCAGTTGATGGACATTTAGGCTCTTTCCATGATTTGGCTATTGTTGACAGTGCTGCTATGAACATTGGGGTACATGTGCCCCTATGCATCAGCACTTGTGTATCCCTTGGGTAGATCCCCAGCAGTGCTATTGCTTGGTCATGAGGGAGTTCTATTGATAGTTTTCTGAGGAACCTCCACACTGTTTTCCAGAGCAGCTGCAACAGTTTACATTCCCATTAACAGTGTTGGAGGGTGCCCGTTTCTCCACATCCTTGCCAGCATCTATAGTCTCTTGATTTGTTCATTATAGCCACTCTAACAGGCATGAGGTGATATGTCAGTGTGATTTTGATTTGTGTTTCCCTGATGATGAGTGATGTTGAGCATCGTTTCATGTGTCTGTACGCCATCTGGATGTCCTCTTTGGAGAAGTGTCTGTTCAGGTCTTCTGCCCATTTCTTCACTGGATTATTTGTTTTTCAGATGTGGAGTTTGGCGAGTTCCTTGTAGATTTTGGATACTAGCCCTTTATCTGATATGTCATTTGTAACTATCTTTTCCCATTCCATCGGTTGCCAATTAGTTTTCTTGATTGTTTCCTTTGCAGTGCAGAAGCTTTTATCTTGATGAGGTACCAATAGTTCAGTTTTGCTTTCAATTCCCTTGCCTTTGGGGATGGGTCGGGTAGGAAATTGCTGAGATTGAGGTCAAGGAGTCTGTTTCCTGCTTTCTCCTCTAGAGTTTTGATGGTTTCCTGTCTCACATTCAGGTCCTTGAGCCATTTTGAGTTAATTTTTGTGTATGGTGTAAGAAAGTGTTCTAGTTTCATTCTTCTGCATGTTGCTGTCCAGTTTTCCCAGCACCATCTGTTAAAGAGGCTGTCTTTTTTCCATTGGATACTCTTTCCTCCTTTGTCAAAGATCACTTGGCCATACATTTGTGGGTCCAGTTCTGGGTTCTCTACTCTATTCCATTGGTCTATGTGTCTGTTTTTGTGCCAATACCATACTGTCTTGATGATGACAGCTTTGTAGTAGAGGCTAAAGCCTGGGATTGTGATGCCTCCCGTTTTGGTTTTCTTCTTCAATATTACTTTGGCTTTTTGGGGTCTTTTGTGATTCCATACGAATTTGAGGATACTTTGTTCTAGCTTTGAGAAAAATGCTGGTGCCATTTTGATTGGGATTGCATTGAATGTGTAGATTGCTTTGGGTAATAATGACACTTTAACAAGGTTCATTTTTCTGATCCATGAGCATGGAATGTTTTTCCAGTCTTTGTGTCTTCTTCAATTTCTTTCATAGGTTTTCTATACTTTTCATTGTACAGGCCTTTTACATCTTTGGTTAGGTTTATTCCTAGGTAGTTTATGGGTTTTTATGAAATTGTGAATGGGATCAGTTTCTTGATTTCTCTTTCTGTTGCTTCATTATTGGTGTATAAAAATGCAACCGATTTCTGTACGTTGATTTTGTATCCTGCGACTTTGCCTAATTCATGGATCAGTCCTAGACGACTTCTGGTGGAGTTGATCAGGTTTTCCATGTAGAGGATCATGTCGTCTGCGAAAAGGGAAAGTTTGACTTCTTCTTTGCTGATTCTGATGCCTTTTATTTCTGTGGGTCAATAATCCAAACAGCAGAGGGACAGCCTATCTGATTCCCAACATCTGAAGCCCTAGCTAGAAAGTTCCAAAGTCTGGGCATGATCCATTGGCAATGCATAAGAATAATCTGGGAGAGTCTTTACTCCCAAGACATGCTGTGGATAGAGTATCAGGTTAGAGCTCACCTCCACTGGCTTCTCCATGTGGTCTCTTCATGCTCTTCAGTTAGGGTTTCCTCACGGCATGGCAGATGAAAAGGAATGTTACTGTCTTTACAATCTAGTCTTATAAGGCACATATTATTGCTTCCTTCTTAATTACGAGCTTCCCAGGTTCCAGAGGAGAGAAAAAAGATGCGTATTTCAGTGGCAGGAATGTCAGTGTCACATTGTGAGAGAAGCATATGGGACAGGAGATATTGTTGCTGTCATTTTGCTAAAATACAATCTGCTCCACAGAAGAAATAGATGAGTAGGGTCAGGATGTCATCATGAAATATTCAATTCATAAAGAAGACATGATAATTCTGGTCTATTTATATCCAATCATGTAAACAGGATTTTAATATCCAATAATGTAACTTGGATGTTAATTTCTCCATTTAATATAAATGAAGAAAAACTGACAAAACCACATGAAAAATTTAAATCCACCTTCGTAATTGGAAAGTTTAACAAAAATTTCTCAGTAAACTATAGATTAGATAGAAAAGCAAATCAGTTTTAATAACAAAGATTTGAGTAACACAATTAACAAGCTTGGAAACAATGATACAAATAGGCATTTCAAACTATTGGGGAATGAATGTTATTTCCAAGGATTTTAAAAGACTGAGCACATACTAGGGTCAGAGAGAAACCCAATTTAAATGAGTCTGATTAATACACAGAATATTCTCACATTACAAAGTAATTAAGCCTAAAATAAATGACAAAAAAATTAAAAATAAAAAGTTATTAATTCATATATTAAGAATGCATACTTCTAAAGAATTCATGGGTCAACAAAAACATTTCATAGGAAAACTTAAAAAAATTGAAATGGGAAAAATTACCTCAAAATTTTGGGATTCAACTAAGAACAAGGTATATATTTAAAACCTTTTTATAAATAAAAGAAAAGCTACAAATTAAAGAATTAAGTCACCTAGCTGAATTAAATAAAATATACAAAAACAGAGAAAGAAAGTTAATATTCATGATAAAAGTAATTAATGATTTAGGATATAATAATATAGTGGAACAGATTTAACAAATTACTTGGGTTGTGAAAAGTATAATAACGCTGTCAAATCTGTGCCAAGATTAAAACAAATGTAGTGTTGTGAAAGGTGTGTGTGTGTGTGTGTGTGTGTGTGTGTATGAGAGAGACAGAGACAGAGAAAGGAAAAGTGGGAAGGAGAAAGAAATAAATGGATGAAAAATATATCTATAGACATAACGGATATCAAACAGCAAATAAGAAACTATTTCAATTTTATACCAAAAATTTAGAAAAAGTTAAACAAACAAACCTATTCTAAATATACACACACACACATATATATATATGAATAAAATAAAATATATATAATAAAAAATTTAATAATTCCATAATCATTCAAAAAATTAAAGTGGTTGTTAAAAACCATTCCACAAAAATCTCCAGGTTCAGATATAAAATGTTATTGAAAAAGCATAACATTAATTAAGACCTAACTGGTGATATATCATTTCTTCTCAAAAATATGTCTATAGATTCAAAGAAGTTATCAAATGCCAAAATATCTATTTGGGGTTTTTTTAAATCATTTTTTGAGATAACCTGTCATGTCAATTCAAAATGTTAATGGAGATTTAAAAAAAAAAGTTATAGCTAAGTGTCTCATGAAGAAGAAAACAACTGGACAAACTAGCATTGATAGTTACCAAGATTTATATGATCGAAAGTAAGAAAGTCAGAGTGGTCCTGGACACAATAAGGCAAATACACAATGTGACACAAAACAGCATTTCAGATCACTGTAAAGGACGGGCTGTCTCGCTGGTATTTAAACAACTGATCATCCACATGAGAAGAAATTGGATACCTACCCCATACCATTCAAAAAATTTAATTTCCAAAGATAATATAGGGGACAGAGCACCTGGATGGCTCAGTCAGTTAAGCATGTCACTCTTAATTTTGGCACAGATCATGAACCCAGGGTCATGGGATCAAGGCCCATGTTGGGCTCCACACTGATCATGGAGTCTGCTTAAGATTCTCTTTTTCTCCCTCTGCCCCACTACCCTCTGTGCAAAATAAAATTTAAAAAATAAAAAGAGAATATAGGAGAAACTCTGTATGGTTACAGAATAAAAAAAAATTTCTAAGACACAAAATATATACCACAATGAAAAATACTGATAAAGGGTAATAAGTTAAATTGATAATTCCATTAATCAAAAGATTCTAAAAAGGGAGACTGAAAAGCCACAAACTGTGATACTGTTCCAAGATATATCAAGCCTGCATCAAGAATAAAGGAATCTAGGACCAGGGGCAAGGTGGCAGAAAATTAGAGAGCTCTGTAATCTTCGCTGCCCACAACCCTCAAACTGAAAAGGACTGAAGCCACAATACTCTGATCTCCAAGAGTGGGAGGAAAACACCCAGAGTCCACATGGAAGACAGCCTCATAGGTGCCTGAGTGAGGCTGAGCTGGGGAAATAAAAAGGGACTGGGGCCTGAGGGTCTGAGGGGAGGGAGCGCCAGCCCAGTGCAGAGCCAGGGACAGTGTGCAGAACCACAGAGAGCCATGGAAAGAGGTGGGGAAGAGAAAGAGGGACTGTAAATGCTCATAGAGTGGTCTCTAGAGAAGAGAAAAACCTCGGCCTAGGATGGAGAGGGATACTATCATCCCATACATAACCGCTGGGCATGGGGAGAGAAATTATTCCCGTTTAGCTAGTGCTAACGTTGAGCTTGGCAGTGTACTGATTCCAAGCGGAGCCAAGAGAAAGCTGCTCCCCAGACCCCTACTCACGCCCAGTTAGAAAGCCGCCTACCTGCAGGAGTACATCTCATCTTGGGCTGTAGCATTAAAGTGCATGGACTAGGATTTGGAAAGAAAGTGGGGCTTGGGAAAAACAACTTGGCCTGCCTGCAGCACAGGAAGGTCAACTCAAAAGAATGGATGGAAACTTTTGGTTCAAAAAGGGCTTGGGGTGCCACAGTTCTTCTCCCCACAACTATCAAGGCAAGGCCCTGGAGAGCAGCCCCTCGAGACCTGACCTACCTACACCAAACCACATCCATCAGTTCTGGAAAGCTGCTTTTTTTTTTCCTTCTTTTCTCCTTTTCCCCACTGGAGTCCTGGAAAGACCAACTTTGATGCACTACTGTGATTAGATCAATTTGTGCTATCCAAATATATTTCCCCATATCTCATTCTTATCTCTCCCCTCCACTGGTTTTACGCTTTTAGACTGTTCTTTGTCTTTTGTTGTTTCTGTCCCCCCCTTTTTTCCTTTTCTTTTCCTTTCTTTTCTTTTCTTTTTATTCTTTCCCCTTTTGGTTTGCTTATTTGTTTGATTTGTCTGTGCATTTGCATGTTTTTGTTTCCTGTATGTTTGTCTGTCTGTTTTCCTTTTCTGGGCTACTTCAAGAAGGAAGCCAAAGTACACATGGTGGAGATTCACAAATATCATTGAGTAGGGAAATAAAATAATCAAAGGCACAACAAAATAGCTGTGATGAGTGAAAAAATGCTATAAATAAGGTGTATAATAAAACGGAGGTGGCCACTACACGAATTGAAGAGGCAGAGAAAATAGGTGAATTAGAAGACACAGTTATAGAAAAAGAGGAAGCCAAGAAAAATAAAGAGAAGTTAATACAGGAGCACAAAAGGAGAATTCAAGACCTGAGTGATACAGTCAAATGGAACAATATCCATATCACAGGAATTCCTAAAGAAAAAGAAAGAGAAAAAGTTCCTGAAGGGGTACTTGATCAAAGTATAGCCAAGAACTTCCCCAATTTGGGGAAGGAAAAGACATTGAAGTCCAAGAGGCACAGAGAACATTGCTTAGACATAACTTGAACTGACCTTCAGCATGACATATCATAGTGAAACTGGCAAAATATAAGGATAAAGAGAGAATTTTGAAAGCAGCTAGGGATAAAAGGGCCCTAACATACAAAGGGAAACCTATCAGAGTGGTTACAGACCTACCTATGGTAACTTGGCAGGCCAGAAAAAAAAGGCAGAAAATCTTCAATGTGATGAACATAAAAAATATGCAGCCAAGAATCCTTTATCCAGCAAGCCCTTCATTCAAAATAGGAGAGATAAAGGTTTTCTCAAATAAACAAAAATTGAGAGAATTCATCACCACCAAACCAGCCCTATAAGAAATCATAAGAGAGACTCTATGAGGGAAATGTTGCAAGGAATACAAGGAACCAGAGACACCACTACAAACATGAATGCTACAGAGAATACAATGAATCTAAATCCACATTTTTGAATAATAACACTGAATGTAAATGACTAAATATTTGAATCAAATTACACAGGGTAGCAGAATGGATAAAAAAAAATCCATCTATTTGCTGTCTGTAAGAGACTCATTTTAGATCTGATGACACCTTCAGATTGAAAGTAAGAGGATGGAGAAATATCTATCATGCGACTGGAAGTCAAAAGAAAGCCAGAGTAGTCATACTTATATAAAACAAACTGGACGTTAAAGTAAAGGCAGTAACAAAAGATACAGAAGCACATTATATAATAATGACAGGGTGTCTCCATCAGGAAGAGCTAACAATTATAAACATCTGTGCACCAAATTCAGAAGCACCCAAATACATAAAACAATCACAAACAGAAACAATCTTATTGATAAGAACGTGCTAATTGCAGGAGATTTTAATTCTACACTTACAGCGATGGATAGATCAACCAGACAGAAAATCACTAAAGAAACAATGGACCTTAATGACACATTGAAACAGATAGATTTGACAGATATTTTTAGAACTCTGCATCCTGAAGATAGGAAATTCACTTTCTTCTCGAGTGCACATGGCACATTCTCCAAGATAAATCACATACTGGGGCATAAAGCAGCCCTCCATAAATATAAATGAATTGGGATCATACCATGCATACTGTCAGATCACAATGCTATGAAACTTGAAATCAATCACATGAGAAACTTTGGAAAACCTCCAAAAAACATGGAGGATAAAAACCACCCTACTAAAGAATGACTGGTCCAATTAGGCAATTAGAGAAGAAATTAAAATATATATGGAAAGAAATTAAAATGAAAATACAACAATCCAAACTCTCTGGGACACAGCAATGGCAGTCCTAAAAGGAAAATTTATTGCAATCCAGGCCTATTTCAAGAAATTGGAAAAAGTGCAAATTCAAAATCTAACAGAGCACCTAAAGGAACTAGGAGGGAAGCAGCAAGAGCACCCAAAGCCCAGAAGAAGAAAAATAATAAAGATCATGGCAGAAATAAACAATATAGATTCAAAAAAAATGTTGAAGAGATTAATGAAACCAAGAGTTGGTTTTCTGAAAAATTAAACAAAATTGACAAACCTCTAGCCAGACTCCTCAGAAAGAAAAGAGAGAACACCAAAATAGACAAAATCATGAATGAAAATGGATCTATTATAACCAATCCCTCAGAAATACAAGAAATCATCAGAGATTAGTATGAAAAATTACAGGCCAACAAACTGGACCACCTAGAAGTACATACATGCACTACCAAAATTTAAATGAGAAGAAATAGAAGATCTGAACAGACCCATAACCAGTGAAGAAATTGAATCCATTATCAAAAATCTCCCAACAAATAAGAGCCCAGGGCCAGATGGCTTCCAGGGGAAGTCTATCAGACATTTAAAGCAGAGTTAATACCCATTCTTCTCAAGCTGTTCCAAAAAATAGAAATAGAAAGAAAACTTCAAAACTCATTCTACGAAGCCAGCATCAGTTTGATTCCCAAACCAGAGACCCAACAAAAAAAGAGAACTACAGGCCAATATCCTTAATGAATACAAATGCAAAAGTACTCAACAAGAGACACAACAAAAAAAGAGAACTACAGACCAATATCCTTAGTGAATACAAATAGAAAAGTGCTCAAGATATTAGCAAATCGAAATCAACCTTTTCCTTCATTTGTTTTTGCCTTTTTTTTTAAATCTAGAGGATGGAGAGTAGAGTTTATATGGACAATCTTAGAAATTATTGGAAAGATAAAAATAAAATAGACAATAGAGTGGGACTAGCTATTTTTGCATTCCAGCCACAGAGGAAGTGAGAACTGATACCTTAGGATGGTCTCTCAGCTAAGCAAGCTGGGAGCTGATGGGTGACTGATGGGGCAGACATAACAAGGTCAGAGTGCTCTGCTAGTCTGTTCTAAGCCATAACAAGGAATTTACATTG
Organism: Suricata suricatta; assembly: GCF_006229205.1. Taxonomy (NCBI): domain Eukaryota; kingdom Metazoa; phylum Chordata; class Mammalia; order Carnivora; family Herpestidae; genus Suricata; species Suricata suricatta. The sequence continues at coordinate 44,971,107 of NC_043703.1, read as the reverse complement.
ACAGAGCCATGTGCCCCTCCAGAGTGGGGATAGGTGTTAGAGAAATAGCCCATAGCAAGTAAGGTGTGGAATCCTTCTTTCCTATTGCAACTAGGCAAGCTAAAAATAGTAACCCAAATCTTTTTCTACTGAAAATATTGAAAGTCATAATTAAACTGGAAAAGGAATAATTCCCATCCTCTATTAAAACATCAATGAAATGAAAGCTATGGGACACTATCAATGTTGTCTGTTTATTAATATGAGTACTAAAAAAAGAGTTTAGGACAGAGTTTCTAAGCTACTATATTTTATATATTAGTGCCATGAAACACTATTGTAAACATATATGAGTTTCAAGGCCAAATTGGAATTTTGCAACACACCCTCAAATATCAATTTGAGAATTTCTGTGGTGAAGAAACCTACTTACCTTTTTTAAACCAGCAATTGCCAGATTCACTTGGCTAGGAGTTTTGTAAATTTTTTCTCTATAGAGATAACTATATAATAACATGTTATCAAAATAGTGTTTTACTCAATCTACTCAAGTAACACTTGGCTTATAGCCAGAGTTATATAAAAGACTTGAGTCACAGAATAGTCTCTACAAGTCTAGTTTTTGAAATTTTGCTTTTGAACCCATAAATTAAGAAGCAAAAAGATGATGAACTGCTGAAATCATGAATATATCTATGTATATTCATATTCATACAATATCTAGTACTAGGTGCTGAATACATAAACGCTGAATAAGAATGAAGTAGTCCCTATCCTCATTAATTCCTTGCTATTATAGTGGGGGAGATAAACTAATTTAAGTAAGCACAAAATTGAAAGACTCTAAAATTTAATACATATATTAAAATTCTGCCATGATGTGATGAGCACAGTCCAAATATAGATAAATAAACATCCCAACCCAATAGTAGATAAGAACTTAGTAGCTCCCTCCCCACGTGCATTTACAAAGACAAGAGCAGAAGAGTGTGGGCAGAAAACAGGAACAGACTGTAGTTCTATTATACCTGAATTAGGGTCATATGGCCTTTTTTTCTGTACTATGTAAGAAACAAACAGGGGGCTAATATAGAGATTAAAAGAGTCAAGACTGCTTTTACTAAGGTGGATACAGAAATCCTGGCTGAAAAGGAGAAATTATTCTGAGACATAAAGGAAGAGAAAAATCTAGCCCTATCTTGGTAGTGGTAGAATGCTGGCAAGGAGCATTCCAAGCAGAGAAAAACACCCAAGTATGGACAAAGCTTGGCATATTTAAGAAAATGAAAATAGCACCAGAATGTCTAGAGAACCATGAGTTTGAAGAAATAGAGAGGTCCAGATACATAGCTCCTAGATGGATATAAACACAAGTTCAGATTTTATCCTACATATAGTAGGAAGCTCCTAAAAGATTTTAAGCAGTCAAGTAATACAATTCAAAGCATATTTTTGTGGACTTTGTGTGGGTTGGTGACAGTGAGTATGGAATCAAAGACAGTACTCTGGAGATTAAAGCAGAAATCCTGGTAAAATATGATGGTGGCATTGACTGAGGTGAGGTCATCAGTGGATAGTTTAAAGAAGAGATGTCTAAGGGAGAATAGAGCTACAGGAATGTGAAGCTATGAAATCTTCTGTAAGAATAGGAAGGGTGCTGGGGTGGCTCAGTCAGTTAAGTGTCAGACTCTTGATTTCAGCTCAGGTCATGATCTCCTGGTTCGTGAGATCAAGCCCTTTGTTAGTATGTTCACTGACAGTGCAGAGCCTGCTTGGGATTCTCTCTCCTTCTCTTCTCTCTCTGCCCTCCCACCAAATAAATAAATAGACATTTAAAAAATAAAAGAATAGGAAAGCAAGCTTACTGGAGAAATGAAGAAAGGAAACATGGAGAATAGTAATTTCATTGTTCAAATAAAGCAGCAGAATGTTGGGATGTTCTATATCAGCATTTGGCTGTTGAGGTAAAGACATACAGGCAAAAATATCAAAGTTCATCCAGGTTGGGAGTTTGCTAGTACTATAAGAAGAACAAAAGATAAGAGGAAAGAGATATGAAAATACTTCTAAAGGAAAGGCTGAAGTAATGTATCTTAGAATCTGGGTGGGCAAGAAAGGACAAGAAACCAGAGACTGATGATAGAAAGGACAATGATAAATGAGGAAGAAACTTTTCATGCCCTCACATCCAGAGATTTATGAAGATACAAAAGAAGAAAAGAGTCTCTATTTGAGAGAGTTGACAAAGAACAAGATCTTTACATTTTAACTAAAGCAAAAATGTGGAGGGACTCATGTAAGAAAAGGATGAATAAATAGGCAAGAATAGAACACTGACTTGGTGTTCTAGAGATGGGAGATGGTTGGGGAGTTGGGGATATAGGGATGCATAGGGTAGTGTGGACATGATCATCACTAGCAAAAGGGATGGCCAAGAAGGGAAGATAAGAATAATTCTTGGGATGCCTGGGTGTCTCGGTTGGGCATCTAGCTCTTGATTTCAGTTCAGGTCATGATCTCACTGTTCATAAGATCACATTGAACCCTGCACTGGGCTCTGTGCTGACATAGAGGATCCTACTTGGGATTCTCTCTCCCCTTCTTTCTCTGCCTCTCTCCTGCTCGCTTGCTCTTTCCCCCCTCAAAGTAAATATATAAACATTAAAAAAAAGAATAATTCTTGCAGTCACCAAGATAAATGTAGACATGCAGAGCCACTGCTGTGTTCATAAATGCTTATGCCAGTGTATGAGATGGTATCTCTCTGATGTTTATTCGTGTTCCTGGGATGTTGCCAGCTCTCAGAGAGAGTTCCATGTGTAATAACAGCCATTATAAGCAGCAGTTCCCTGTGCCTATTCATAAGGTCCTAGTGAGTCTACTTGAGGCCCCCTACTAGCTGTTCACAGAGATTTGGAATAGTATGTTTTTGATGCTTTTGGGGTTTGGATTCTCAAGGTTAAACCTTTCTTACATCTATTTTTCATACTCCACCCCTCTAACAGATAGATCTATCTACAATCTAATTTGGACTTATGATTTATCTGCTTAAAGTAATTCAAACTTTACTCAGGCTTTGGCTCTTAAATTTGATTTACATCACAATCACCTTTCAAAAAATCTTTTAGAAAATACAAATCTTGCATTCCATCTAAGAATTCTTCCTCGTAACTTCTGGAGATTAATATATTTATATATTTAATCAATACATTTAATAAAATTTCCCAGCAAGAAATCAATCTGCTTAATAAAATGTCACTGCAATTGTTAAAGCCTGGTCTACACTGGTCTACAATGGGAATTTTCAGCTAGATGGGATAAAACAAAATAAACAAGACAAAAAAACTCTTCCATGATCTTGCTATTTCTACTAATCAATGAATGAATCTAGATTGACTTCTAGAGTATTTTGGTTTCACTCAACAGATGTAGGGTCCTTGGCTATAAAAAGTAGTTAACAGTTTGCCATTCCTGTTGAGAAACCCAAGTAGTCACTGACCTCTGTCCACAGAGTACACTGCAGATTCAGTGCCAGTTTTTGCCTCCGCACCCTTCCACATTGCACGGGAAGATCTATCTGTGTGTGTCTGTTTTCTCCTTATGATTTAAATTCATGAAAGAAAAGAGCATCGTTCTCAGCTTTGTGTCTTCAGCATTTAGCATAGACCCTGCGATGCATAATGTTCCTTTGATGTTTAAATAAACTAAATTTTAAGACTTTACCGTTAAGTGAATAAGAGATGCAAACAATTAAATTCTAACTGGTAAGTACACTCTGTAAATCGACATGAGACAACCTTGCCAGCAAGGGGAAGGAATCCCCAATTTAGGTTTGAATGTGGGGGTGAAGAGAAGACTTCACAAAAGATGTGAAAGAAAGAAATCAATGTTTGAAAATTCTTGAACTCAAATTTTAAAATGTTCATATAAGAGTAGAGACATGTGTCAATCAATGATAAGCATCTATTTAAGGTAGGGAAATGACAGAACTGAAGTATTGGGGAAGCATAAACTGCTGCTAGTGATAGCACAGAAACAAATGAAGCAGTGTGACACTATGTTTGGGGTCGATTGTAACCTTTTTATCCCATTTCCTGTTTTCTGCAAATGAGCCCTTCCTTATACTGACTCCTAGGTCCTCTAGGGACCATCTACTGGTGAAACATAAGATCTCTTGCTAGAAAGATGATGGGATTTGAAAACAGCAGGAATGAGCTTGAGTCCTGGTTCCTGCATTCATTAGCCTTTTTTGCCATGATTTGAGTCCATAATTTTGAGACTTGGTTTCTATAAAATGAGGATAATGAGTCTTTCTTTGCCACAGAGCTTTGTGAAGATAACATGAGAAAATGTGTGGGAATGTGATGAATAAACCTAAAAATGCTTCATAAATATAAAATTCTCTTATTTTTATTCTATTCTCATTTTGTTCCTGATTCTTTTGCTAATTTGTTGGTCATTCCTAAAAAAAAATGCTAATTGCAATTTGTGATAATTAGCTAAATTAATATCAAATGATTTTATTCAAGTGCTCAATTATTCAAATAAATTTATTTTAACACAAATGATCCCAAGGACACCCAAAATATCAAATACATTTAACGGCTTACAGAATTCATAATCAAATGAATTCATATTTGTAAAGCACACTTAACAATACTTCGTATATTCAATTTTTAAAAACTTTCTACTTTCTCCCCAAGAAGAAAAGTATTTTAACATATTCTCCTATAGACTAAAATTCCAGGGCAAAACATAATATATGCTGATGTGAGAGCAGTAACATTTTATATAATGTTCATTATCCATGAGAAAATAATAGTTAATTTTAAACTATAAATCTATTATTTCTCTACATAATTTTTAGAGCTTACTATGTGGAAGGTACTGTGCTAAGTACACAGGATATAGCAGTAGCATAATAAAGATGTTGCTTTCGGGAAGCACAGCACATTGGGAACTAACTACATAACTTAAACAATTACGATAAAGTAGAACAAATGCACATGGTGGTATAAAAAATAAAACCACATAGACACAGATCCTGACATTTGAAACTTACAATCAAGATGAACCACACTAAAAAAGGGTAAGAAAAAAAGGTAAAGACTCACTATCATCACTATGTTTCAGAGTCAATCATCTGGTGTCTCATGACATGACAATGTTTGAATGCTAGTTCCTAGTCTATTTATATTGGGTTTATTGAATCTTGCTTTATAGTTTTTCAAACCATATCCATTCTTTATTCAGGGTGACTGTAATAAACCAGCAGATGATATTGCCATCATGAATAAAGCTAAAATAATAATAAAATGAGAACTCCTCCTTTAAGAGGAATTTTGAGAATACTAATCTGATATAAATTAAGTCATTATATTTTGTGAGCTAGGAGGGTAAAATAAGTCATTTGTTAACTCTTCACATAGTGGATGAGCAGTTTATAGAATTAAACCACAGCAATGAGATGTTTATGTGCTATAATCCCTCACATATCCTCCCAGTAAGAATGGATTACTGGGGAACACTAAGGGGTCTGCGGAGAGCCGGTGTGGCTCTGACGGATTGACAGTCATGTCTGGCTGAACAGGTTAAATCTTAAGAGTGCAGGTATCTAGAACTGAGCCAAAGTCAAATTCTGAAAGACAATTTTGACAGCTCAATAAAACACTGGAGAAATTATCTGTGGAGTTTGTTAGGGTCATTAGTTCTTGTAATGCAACAGGTTGTTAGGACCATTTGCTAAATTCTGTGAGTTTTGCTTCCGCTATTTTTAAATAGTATTTATCAGAAACAGATTTAAATTCCTAATGGTTCTCCTATGTACTGAAATGGAAATGTTTCTCAAGAAATGGCTTTCTTTAGAACGAGGAGGAGGAAGAAGAGGAGGAGGAGGAGGAGGAAGAGGGGGCTGCAGCAGAAGGGAAGGAGAAAAAGAAATGGCTTTCCTTTATTTCGCTCTTATCTACAAGCAAAAAGGGACCTTTTTTAGGTAACATTAATGAAACCATCTAATGAATTCTTTTCTGATATTTACATTAAATTTGGTATGAAGAAAAGTGCCTGATACATAGGTTCTTAGTGAATATATATTTAACAAATTTGCCACCTTAATTAATAAACTAGTATGGAAAAATTGTGCCAAACATATATTCAGTGTGTGAAAAGAATAAGGCTGCAAGATCAGCTATGAAAAAAATTAAGACAAATTCGATTTTCTCTTACAAAGTAAGTTTTTTAAGACAGCTCCCTAATCCTACCATACTTCCTTCAGTAGGGAGACCTGGAAAGGCGTGGCCCGGTCTCTGCACGGTGGAGAAACGGCAATGAGCTCTGGCTGCAAACCACAAACTAAAAGATTCAGAGATCTATTACTGAAGCAAGTGCCAAGCCAACCACTGTCTCTATCTACAAAAGGCGTATGACTAAATATGAAATGGGTTTTTGAAATAAGGGCCATATCTTGCCCAAATAATTACTGTATTAAAACCACTGTCATTTTGGTGGAGGGCTTGACAGATTAAGTATCTAGCTGATAACAGTCTTATCATATTACAGTTCTTTTGCTGTTACACATTTCTCCCTTTGTTCCTTGCCTTGATAAAGCCAAACAGTAGAATGTTAACACAAGCCTCAAAAGTTCAATTTCCACCTTAGATAATGTGTTTGACTGAAAAAAAAAGACATATTTAGCAATGCATTGCTTCATCAGTATTGATCCTTTTATTTTCATTGAATTTACCCTCAAAAATCCCATCTACTCTCTCTAGCTCATTTCAAGGGCTTTACGTATTTTTCACTTTCTTGTCTTTACTTTTATAATTTCTTACTGTGATTTTTTCTTAATAAGAATTGCAAAAGCATCTATCTCGAGAAAGGCAATCCACACAATATGAGTATACTTTATAGCAATTTTCGAGGACCCATATTTTTGTTACAAAACATAAGAATGTAAGGGCAAATGGCTGAATTGGATTACAATCAGAGTTGCTGCTAGAAAATCACAAAGTCCATCATCATTACTAGTGGTAGAGTTAGAAAGGCAATTGGAACTTAGAAATGCATTTTTTAATGGTGCATAGGAAAAATGCACAATGCACTAGATATTGAATTTTCCCTGACTTGGGAAAAGTTATAATCGTTTCTAATTTTCTTTTATGTAATATATGACCATCTGAGATCAAGTAAATAGAAATTTCTAAATGTCAATGCATAAACTATTTTATAAACAAGAGACACAGCCAGCAAGTCTGCTGTATTTCTGGAAATGTTCCCTATACTCTAAGTTGACAAGGCAGAGAGCCATTGCAGCATTAATTGCAGCCTTCAAAATGGAAGAATATTTCTCTGTAATTAAGGCTTTCTGAATTAAAAAGAATATGATCTACACAAGCTTCTCTGCTTTTATTGTTAATTGTTACATAGTAATGAAATCAAGTGATTTAAATGGTGACTACTGGACAGTCTCAGATTTTCACAAACAGCTTGCCAGTACTGCTGAATCCCCAAATACGTATATCTTATCAGCTCTACTTTTTCTCATGATGAAGGGAAGACCTGGTAGAGGGGGCAGGAATAGGGACAGAGATCCTTAAAGGGCATGAAGCAAAAGGCAACTGAAGTCTAGTCCCAAGAGCTGGTGGCTCTGGACATTGGGACTCTCTTTCAGAGAGCAATAACCACCTTGACACAAAAGGCTTCCAAAGATGGGTTTATTTTTTAATTTTTTATTTAAATTCAAGTTAGTTTACATACAGTGTAGTACTGGCTTCAGGAGTAGAACATGGTGATACATCACTTAAATATTAACACCCAGTGCTCATCCCAATAAGCACCCTCCTTAATATCCATCACTCATGTACCCCAATCCCCCACTCACCTCCCCTCCAGCAACTCTCAGTTTGTTCTCTGTATTTAAGAGTTCCTATGGTTTGCCTCCCTCTCTGTTTTTATCTCATTTTTCCTTCCATTCCCCTTTGTTCATATGTTGTGTTTCTTAAATTCCACATATGAGTGAAATCATATATTTGTTTTTCTCAGACTTATTTCACTTAGCATAATGCACTCTATTTAGTACCATACGCATTGCAGACAGCAAGATTTCATTCTTTTTGTTTCCAGAGTGGCATTCCATTATATAATATATACTACATCTTCTTTATCTATTCATCAGTCAGTGGACATTCAGGCTCTTTCCATAATTTGGCTATTGTTAACAGTGCCACTATAAACACTGAAGTGCATGTGTCCCCTCAAATCAGCATTTTTGTGTCCTTTGGATAATACATAGTAGTGTATTTGCTGGGTCATAGGGTACACATTTTTAATTTTTTGAGGAACTTCCATACTGTTTTCTGGGTGCACCAGTTTGCATTTCGGTTCTCCTTTCTCCACATCCTTGCCAACATCTGTTGGTTCCTGAGTTGTTAATGTTGTCCATTCTGACAGGTGTGAGGTGGTATCTCATTGTGGTTTTGATTTGTATTTCTCTGATGATGAGGGATGTTGAGCATCTTTTCATGTGTCTATTGTCCATCTGTATGTCTTCTTTGGAAAAATGTCTGTTCATGTCTTCTGCCCATATCTTCACTGGATTATTTGTTTTTGGGTGTTGAGTTTGATGGGTTTTTTATGGATTTTGGATACTAACCCTTTATCTGATATGTTATTTGCAAATATCTTCTCCCATTCCATGGGTGGCCTTTTAGTTTTGTTACTTGTTACCTTCATTATGCAGAAGATTTTTATCTTGATGAAGTCCCAATCATTCATCTTTGCTTTTATTTCCCTTGCCTATGGAGACATGTCTAGTAAGAAGTTGCTGAGACTGAGGTCAAAGAGGTTGCTCCCTGTGTTCTCCTCTAGGATTCTGATGACTTCCTATCTCCTGTGTAGCTCTTTGATTCATTTTGAATTTATTTTTTGGGTTCGGTGTAAGAAAGTTTCATTCTTCTGCCTGTTACCATCCAGTTTTCCCAACACCTTTGGCTGAAGAGACTGTCTTCTTGTCTTTCTTTTTTTTTCCGCATTGGATACTCCTCCCTGCTTTGTTGAAGATTAGTTGGCCAGATGAGGATGGATTTAAAGGCAAAGCCAGTTTCACACACAGAAGAGCCAAAAAAGAGTGCCCGGAACAACGGTGAACAGAAAGGGGACGCCTTTGTACGGCCCCTGTTGCGGCAATGTTCAGAAACATACAAGAGCCGCACAGTCCCAGGCTGAAAACACAAATGTCCTCCAACTAGCAAACACAGTGGGGAGAAAGGAGCATTCTAGACAACCATAATTTGTATTTGCGTGAGTACTAGAAGAAGGGGGAACTTGGAAGAGCAGGCCCTGAGAAGGACTGCAGTAGGGTTTCATCCCCGGCTTTCCCACAAAGTATCAGCCAGGACTTTTCACAGCTGAGATCAGCTTTCCCCAGCCCTAGCTGACAAGACTGGAGGCTAGTGCCAATGAATAAACTGATAACTTCCTGGTCTCCCTTGCATAAGACAACCAAAACATACTGCTTTTTCCATTTCTTTCCTCAGCTTCAGAAGGGAATTCTGAAGAGTTTAGAAAGTTCAGTCAATTGTGGCTTATAGCAGCCCACCACACTTATATGCCTGCTCACATCCATTCTAAAAGGTTCCACATTCCACACTCAAAAGCAACCTGATCCAATATCCATGTTACCAAAGTCTTTAATCCTAATATTAGCACATATTTCTTTTAGTTATCTGTCTCTTGACTGACCCTGGCAAAGCAAATAGCGCCCGAGGCCACAGAGCTTTGACCCAGTAAGTCAGCCTACATCACTGAGCAATATTTTGTAACTGACAATGAAACACTGCTATCATCATTGATATGTACCATCATCATTTCTAACACAGCTAAAGCTGTGTGTGCTGCCTTCCCCTATGTGTGAGAGTGGTGCTTGGGGTGGTACCAAAGATTCTCTCTAATGCTTCTACTCATTCTGTATCATCTTTCAAACCCAGACAACCTCCCCCCACACACGCACACTCCATTAATAAAACTCCAATAAGCAATGACTTGAATATCCACAGTCACTTCTTCACAGAGGTGCTCCAAATCGGTTGTCTCCAATTCCAGTGGCTAAAATCAAGCTATTACACAGATTCTTCTGCACAAGGATTTGGGTTGAATTGTCTTGTATGACAGATAAAAATCTTTGTTCAAATACACAGGTGTGGATATATGCCATTGTTTTAAGCTTCCTTTTTCCTTTCTTCTCTTTCTCCTCCTTCTTCTTTTTTTTTAAATCAACTTAAATCTGACTTCAGAGTATTACTGCAGCTCCTCAGGCCTCTTCCCTGAGATTGCCTGAGAAACCAGAAGTCCTGATTGGGGCCCAGGAAAGGAGAAGGCCTTGAATCTTTAGTCTATTATGGATATCAGGTCTACAAGTCACTGAAAGCTCGGTCGTGCTGCTGCTTCCGTGCTAGAGTTGGGGAAAAGGGATATTTTTTCCTGCACCTATAAAACCTATTAGAAACCTCCTTGAGAGGTTCTGGGCCACCTGACCTTCAGAGGCCCCACAACCTCCCTGAAGAGCACGATACATCATCTAGTCTTAACTTCATTTCTTGTATTGTATTGTATTGTATTGCATTGCATTAATTTTGAGAAAGAGAGATCAAGCACGGATGGGGGAGAGGGTGGGCAGAAGGAGAGAGAGAGAAGGAGAGAGAGTGAGACAGAGAGAATCCCAAGCAGGCTCCATGCTAAGTATGGAGCCCAAAGCAGGGCTCAATCCCAAGAGTCTGGGATCATGACCTGAGCCAAAATCAAGAGTCGAGTACTCAACTGACTGAACCACCCAGGCACCCCACCTCATTTTTTTCTGCCTCTATTTCCTGCTTCCTATAAAATGACCTCACAAAACTCAGTCTTCCAAAGAACAAAATCTAGAAAGTTGAAGTTATTTAAGTAAGTATGTTGTGCAGTTCACTCAGAAAACACAAATCTTCTCTGAGATAAGGTAGAGCAAAGCTGGGCAGACAAGTTGGAATAAATGGGTGGAGGCAGGAAGAGGGAGCCCCCAGGAGTGTGAAGGACATCAGCTCATAAAAAACAAACAAAAACCTGCTGGAGGACAACAGAGCAGGAATAAATTTATGTCTCCATAAATTACCATTGGTCCTTGCTTTTTGATGTCTTTTTAGTCTTTCCTGTCACAATGGATGGTATGTTACAGAATTTTGAATCAAAAAAAAATTCTTGTCATCCACTTGGAAAAATTTTCCCACTATTTACATGAGAAATTTTAAAACTTAGAAAATTTAAGTTATTGGTATAAGGCCATGTACCTGCTTAGGTCATAGTTAGTTTCATCAGTCATGGAAGAGTGATATATAATTATCACAGTACTAATGTCATATGTTATATATTTATTTTATTTTTAATTTCTCCATATTGTATATCTATCTCACTATTTATGTAATAAGTTTCTTTGTGAAAATTATTTCATTCAATGAACCTACTGCACCTAATATTTCTTTCCATAAATCATGACATTTATGGAATGAAATCCCTTTAAATAAAATGGTATTACTGATACTTTCAAGTACATTTTTGTAGCTACCATCCTTCAAACTTCTTTGAAATCAGAAATCGTACTCCTATAAAAAGAGAAATATATCTTCTCTATGTGCCCCCACTGCCCTAAAGTTTTCAGTACACCATTGTCCCTATATTGCATACTGAACGCTATTTTCATCAATGAAAAATTAAACTTGAATTAATCACTTCTACTATTCAGTGGTAGATATTTTCTATTTGGTTAAAACCATGCTTAGTCTTTTTCTTTGCCCCAGAAGTGTGAAATTTCATGGCCCAGAACTGTTAGTGTCTTACTTCATTTGAAAAATGACTTATGCCATAGTGCATGTGCATGGGTGTGCACACTCACATTTTCAAGAACTGCTGTGCTACACAGAGTGCAAAGTGATATGTGACATGGAGGCTGCAGTCGAACTGTGACTGTGAAAACAGCCTCTATCAGTTATTAGCTCTGAAACCTTGAGATTCTTAACTTCACTAAGCTTCAGTTTCCAAATCCTCAAAATAATAACAAAAACTATTTCATGGGGTTCTTTACAGGAGTGAGAAAAATGCATATATTATGGCACATAGTAAGTATGTGTATGTGGGCATATGGCACATATTAAGCACTGAATGAACATAGCTAAACATATCTAGCATTGGTCTTCCAGAAAAATGGCTTCCAATTTTTTGAAAGCACAGTAAATAATATAGTTAAATCACAACTCATACACTTATAAACTAAATATTTGTGAAATTATATTTTCCTATTTTATGAATTCTAGTATATATATATTTTTTCCCATGCATTCTATTCTACATTTGTAGATGCTGAGAGCCCATTAAATTGATTTCACAATCCACTAAAATCAATCCTCTCTGACAAAGAAAATTTAAAAATATAATTTAAAAATGAATAATCATAATCGTAAATGATGCCTTTGTACTTAAATACATAATATACTCAAGTCTAGATTGTGACCGTTTTGGTTCTGAGGAATTTCAGGTTTTGTCTGGACTCATAAATAAAATGTGATGTTTGAGAGAATTTTAGTGTCTGGCGGCAGATGTTGCAGGAATGTAAGTTTTTTCTTTTCTGAATCGCACCTAAAAATTTTGTGGAGCAAGAAATATTTCAAAAATAAAAAGGAAAGAAAAACATAGAATGCTTTCCTATGCTAAAATACACAACACTGGGCACCTGGGTGGCTCAGTCAGTTAAGCGCCTTCCTTTAGGCTCAGGTCATGATCTCAGGGTTCATAGGTTCAAGCCCCTCATCAGGCTCCGTGCCGACAGTGCAGAGCCTGCTTCTGATCCTCTGTCTCCCTCTCTCTTTCCCCCTTCCTCCTCTCCCTCTCACTCTCAAAAATAAAGTAAACATTAAGAAAAGATTATTTAAAAAAATAAATAAATACGTAACATGTGGCCTGAGCAGCACTGGACAGAGTATTTGGAATAAGAATTGCCTGAGAAAATCCAGAATAACTGTTTACCAAAATGACACAAAAGCGTTTTCATACTTAAAATGAATTCTGTATTTATACTTTAAAACACTACTGATTTCCAGTACATTAATATTCTGGCCACTGCAAATGTGCTAATACAAAGTCATGTAAATGTGCAGGTCAAAGAGTTCATTGGGTATTTCTCTGGGCATTAGCACAAAGATACTTGCTCCTTTCAATACAGTCTGTAATTCATTTAAGTATTACATTTTCAGCTCTCAATTAGGTTTTCAAATCTTAGTAATTTGATGAATTTTCTTGCAATCATGTCCTATTTTTAATAATTTAGACTCTGACGCCTCTCCTTGATTTTATGGGACGTCATCATGACCTACTCACTGATTATTACTATGCTTTTCAGATATATGACTATATGAATCCTTCAAACATTCAGCATTTAACTATAGGTTTCACATGAACTGAAATATTTCTAATCCTTTCCTGCAAAAACTAAGTATTCATAGGATTAGATGAAAGGTATGAATTATAAATTTAATTTATTTATGAATAAAATAGCCTCAAAGTTTCTTTACATTCTTATCCTAAAAGGGCATGCTCAGAAGCTTCATATCCTTTGAGATCATTTTTTTTTCAAAATAAAATGCAGACGTAGAGTTATATCATTACATTTGATTCCCCAATGGAAAAAAAACCTTTGGAGAAACAAAATAATTTAATAATTCTTACTACCCCTTACTTTCCACATATATCTTTTCCTAAAAAGCAAACCCACTTAAAAGGACTAGTGATAGAAGTTTGCTTTTGTAAAAACTTACAGATGAAACAATACACAAAAAATAAATGTTGAGCATTTGAAAATATTTAGTAACCTTACAATAAGCCCTTTTCCAAAATTTATAATTGATATAAATAGGAATAAATTCAATTCCTTAGATTTCTAAAGAAGGAAGATTTTGGGAGCTGAGATCCCATTATGAGAAGAAATGAAGATTTCTTCAGAGTCAGAAAATTTATGGCAATAAATTTCTTAATAAATTGGTATCAATATGCCTATAAATGACTGAATTCACTTGCTTGCTAAAGGCATTTCAAGGTAAAATAGTATGATAAAAATAAATGTTTTATATTTAATTGGCATTCTACCTTCTTAGCAAATTGACTTCTCTTAGACTAGGACACTAAATAAGCAAAACAATACAATAGAATTTCAGGTTCCAGTCAAGTTGGAATAACCTCATTCCTCTCTTTTACTGAAACTAGATACTCCTACACAGAACACAACAAACAAGCACAGAAGAACTCTAAAAAGTAGAAAGAAGAAATTAAACTCCCTGGGAATCTCCAAACAGAAAAAAGGAGACAGTGGTGAATTCCTGGATTTCCTTATTGTCTCCCATTTACCCTAGATAGAGGGCTACAAAAGCTGACAATGCAGTATCCCCAAAAGACACAGATAAAAATACAATTCCCCCAAAAAGGCTTCTCTCTCTGAACAAGGGTAGTCCTAAGACCAAAGAAACCTTCCCCTTCTACCTCCCAGTTTCAGTAGGGCCAAATGGGGGCTTCTTTCCCAACCACCCTCAACCTCATGGAAGCAGATACTGTGGTTCAACTGCCATGCCACGTGTGACAGGCAGAGGGATAGCATTTTATCACACCGCTGGGTTAAGAGGGAAGTTTCCACTCAAAAAGTATCATTTGAGCTTTACTCAAATAAGTCTTTAACTTACTTAAGTCTTTAACTTATTGAAATTGGAGGATCATTACTCGAACTACCAGGAGGAAGGCCCTGAAAGAGAAACATGCCTAATATAATCAAGAAACAGGGACTAGAATGGAGCACTGAGGAAGTAGTAAGGATGCAAGAGTAGGGAGCTCTTGGGTATAATTTACATGAATCATTGTAAGAACTTTGGCTTTAATTCTCATTGGCAATAGAAGAATTAAAATATTGGAGCACAAGGATGGCATGATCACCTTACATGTTAATGCAAACACTCTGGCCACTCAGTTGAGAATAGGCTAGAGCAGGGTAAGGGCAGCGGGACCTATTCTAATAATTAGACATGAGGTGACAATTGGATTAGAATGTTGGTCTTATAGTTTGGTGGAAACTGATTGAAGGCTCAATCAGTTAGATGTGCTAATGGATTAAGTATAAAATTTCAAACAAAAGAGTCGAGGCTGAAGCCAGATATTTTTATCTGGACATCTTACTGAAATAAGAAGAATGATGACTAGAGCAGGGGTGTTTGTTTGTTTGTTTTGTTTTGTTTTATTTGTTTGTTTTGTGTTGTTTGGTTGGGGAGGTGGTTTTGTGAGTGATAAAGAGCGACTAACAGACTAAATACTTGGAAAGGTAGAAGAAAAAAGAGAATGGGTATAATGACTTAGAGGGCAGAAGAAGACAGCATTTTTAGACAGATAGAGGGAGATTTGGAGATCCTGGGTCGCTCAGTCAGTTGGGTGTCCAACTTCAGCTCAGGCCACAGTCTTGTGGTTGGGTGGGTGAGTTCCAGTTCCAAATCAGGCTCACTGCTGTCATTCTGTCAGTGCAAAGCCTGCTTCAGATCTTCTGTCCCCGTCTCTGCATGTCCCTCACTTATGCTTTCTCAGAAATAAACAAACATTTTAAAAAAATAGAAAGAGAGGGAGGTTTAGTATTGCTGATATGACAAATACAGTTAGCAATGTGAAGGTCACTGGTGACTGTGACATAGAGTAGTGGGAATGGAAGACTAACTGATGCAGATTCAAGAGGAAACCACTAACAAGGAATATAGCAAAAAGAGAAAATTATCTTAGGGAGAAAGGGAGTGTAGATGACATAAAGAGTAAAGATAACACCCACTTAGCTCATGCTTGCTCAGTCCTTCATTCATGTCAGTATAAATGCTTCATGTATTTTGTTTCACTAAGTCCTTACAACAAATCTTTGAAATAAATATTATTATCTTAATTTTACGGATGAGAAATTGAGGTATATTAAGGCTATGAAACTTGATCGAAATCACAGTGCCTGCACTTTTAAATACTATGCTATGCTAAAAATCAGAATTGTGTCTTTTAAAATGTTTTTTACTATTTGGTGGACTTAACACAAAGAGATGCATTAACAAAGTTTACAGAGCAGAAAGTCTGGAGTGGTATGGCTATAGGTCCAGTTAATTATCAATACAAAAATGTCAGAGACCCTGTTTGAGTTCTTTGGAACAAAAGGCTGCTGAACTCCAAAAATCACATCTTAATATGACAACACTTAAAAGTCAGAAGGAAGGGCAGGGAGATTGTCACACCGGATATTTTATAGAGGAAGAAAACTTTTCTAGGATTGCTACTTTCTGTACCTTATTGGCCAAGACAGAATAACTTACCAGGGCTCTTGCTGTAAGAGACGCTAGAGAAAGGAACATCCAGCCTTTTCAGCCTCTGTAATGAGAGTTCAGCTACAACAGCAGGAAGACGAGAAGGGCGAATACTGCTGCGTTAGCAAGCACAGATCGGTGCGGAGAATACGCAGGAGATCAACAGGCAGAGAGAGAGATGTTACATCACACAACTACACCTGCTGAGTAAAGGGACAACAATATTTTAAGATGATATTAAAAAGGCAAGGAAAGCCTTCAAGCCTAATATGAAATCTTAGAAGTTTCGTTTCATTTTGTTTTGTCACCAAATAAATGTTCTAAAAGCTCTCTGAAGGCTGATCAGTGTTCTTTTGTAATGTAAGACTTAAAAGTCAATGAATTTTTAGTGCTCATGAGTTGTAAGACTTGACTTTTTAAGATGTCTGTATTACTTAAGTGATCAACAAATTCAATGTGATCACAATCAAAATCCCAGTGGCTTTTTCTTTCAGAAATAGAAAAAAAATACTAAAATTCATGTAGATTTTCAAAGGACCTGGATAGCCAAAACAATCTGGAAAGGGAAAAAACAAAAACAAAAACAAACAGGGATACCTGTGTGACTCAGTCACTTAAATGTCCAAATTTGGCTCAGGTAATGATCTCACAGTTCATGAGTTCAAGCCCCACTTCAGGCTCTCTGTTGTCAGCACAAAGCCTGCATCACATTCTCTGACCCCCTTTCTCTGTGCCCTTTCCCTTGCACTTGCTCTCTTTCTCAAAAATAAACATTATTTTTTAGAAAAAGAGATAAAAATCAAAGCTTGAGGCCTCACCCTTTCTGTTACTAGAACATATTACAAGGTTACAGTAATCAAGGGGTGCCTGGGTGGCTCAGTCAGTTGAGTGGCCGGCTTGGGCTCAGGTCATGATCTCACGGTCGTGGGTTTGAGCCCAGCGTCGGGCTCTGTGCTGACAGCTAGCTCAGAGCCTGGAGCTTGCTTCAGATTCTGTGTCTCCCTCTCTCTCTGACCCTCCCCTGCTCGTGCTGTCTCTCTCTGTCCCTCAAAAATAAATAAAAGACATAAAAAAATTTAAAAAAAAGTTACAGTAATCAAAATAATATGGTATTGGCATAAAGGTAGATATATAGACAAAACAGAACAGAAAGAGCACAAATAAATCCTTGTATACTGGTCAAATGATCTTCAACAAGGGTATAAAAGAAATTCAATGGGGCAAGACTAATCTCCTCAACAAATGATGTTGGGAAAACTGGCTATTCACCTGTGAAAGAAAGAAATTAGACTCCTACCTTACACCATATATATAATACAATTCAAAGCAGATTAAAGATCTAAACATAAGACTTGAGAGTATTAAAAAAAAGTATAAAAAGTATAAAAAAGTTTATGACATTGGATTCGGCAATGATTTCCTAGTTAGGACACTAAAACCAAAGGCAACAAAAGCAAAAACAGATAAATAGGACTACATCAAACTTAAAATATTTTGCACAAAATCAAAAGTTCAACAGAGTAAAAAGGCAACCTATGAAATGGGAGAAAATATTTGGAAACCATATATCTGACCAAAGGTTGTTGAGAATTTAGCTAAGTTACTCCATGGCATCGCTGTTTGTCAGCCATTTTGTTTGGCCAAGCAGCCTCAGGGACCTTAAATTGAAGCTTTATGCTAGTGCATGTCCTAGAGAGCAGTCTGTAGAGCCACAAGCAAATGTAAGATCCTAACTATGACTTCCCTAACACCCTGTGTGATCAATAGTATGCCCTGCCTCCTAGTGCCTTTCCATTCTGTGCCCCAAAGATCAGACCCCATGGGATTAAGAAAACCTGGTTCTTTGGCTCTTTTTATTTAAATTTACCAATCTGGCCTTAGCCCAAGAAATGCAAGCACTCCATCCATGGACCCTAATAAAACCATATGCCTGGTCCTATCTCTCTCTGTCTTTATTTTGCCTTGACCTCTGCATGTGGCTCAATGAGGCTTGTCAGGTACTTCCTCCAGAACCAGTAAGTAATAAAACATCTTTATTTGAATTTCTCTTTTGGCCTGTTTCTGAACTGAGGCTTCCCATCTGACATTCTGTGTTCCACTTATCAAGTGCTAATCTGACAGATCCATATCAGGGGTTAGTATTCAGAGTACATTAAGAACTCCTACAACTTAACACCAAAAACAAAACAAAACAAAACAACAACAACAACAACAAAATAACCTGATTTTTAAAATGAGGAAAAGATTGATAGACATTTTCTCAAAAAAAGATGAGCAAATGGCCAACAAGCATATGAAATGATGTTTAAGATCACTAATCATTAGGGAAATGTGACCACAAGTTATCACCTCATACCTTGTTAGAGTGACCATCAAAACAAACACAAAAACAAACAACAACAAAAACAAATGTTGACAAGGATGTAGAGAAATTGGAAACCTTGTTCACCATTGATGAAAATGTAAATTGGTGCAGCTTCTATAGAAAACAGCAGGTTCTTCAAAAAATTGAAAGTAGAACAACCATATAATCCAGCAATCTCATCTCTGGGTATATATACAATGGAATTGAAATCAATATGTCAAAGTGATATTTGTACCAATGTCTGTTGAAGCATTATTCACAATAGCCAAGAGGTGAAAGCAATCTAAATGTCCACTGATGGATGGAGATGAATGGATAAAGAAAATGTGGTGTATATATATAGTGAAATATTATTCAGACTTTATTTTTTATTTTTTAATGTTTATTTTTGAGAGAGAGAGAGACAAAGCACAAGTGGGGGAGGGGCAGAGAGAGAGGGAGACACAGAATTGGAAGCAGGCTCCAGGATCTGAGCTGTCAGCACAGAGCCCGATGCAGGGCTTGAACCCATGAACTGTGAGATCATGACCTAAGCTGAAGTCGGACACCTAACTGACTAAGCCAACCAGGCGCCGCTAATCAGCCTTTAAAGGGAAGAAAATTCTATAATAGGTACAACATGGATGAACCTTGAAGAGACTATGCTAAGTGAAATAACAAAAGATAAATATTACATGGTCCAAAATGGGCAAACTCTTATAAACAGAAAGTAAAACAGTGGTTGCTAGGAGCTCGGGGAATAGGGAAAATGGGAGTTGTTCTTCAAGGGTACAGAATTTCAGTTGTGCAAGATGAAGTTCTGCCTATCTGCTGCACAACAATATGCACACTACTGCACTACACACTTATTAAAAATGAGTGAGATGGTAGATTTTATATGTTTGTTACTACAATTTTAAAAAAGTATAAATGAAATGTTAGCAAGGAATGAATATGTTTTTCCATTGCATGCCTTTTCTGTGATCCGAAATTGTTCAACTATAAAAAAGTTTGCATTTACTGAATGTTTACCACATGTTGGATGCAAAGAAGCTTGACAGAGATTGTTTATATTTCTGTTCTACCAACAAGGACATCAAGGTTTAGAGGATTAAGTCTTTTGCCTAAAGTCACATGTCTCATAAATAGTTACATTATTATTCAAGGTAAGTACATCTGAAGCCAAATAAGCACTGAAGTCTATGATCTAGTTTTCTATTATTGTCATTTTTCCTTTGTATTTTTAACTGATATGTTAAAATCTATGTGATGAACACTTTGCAGAGGAAACTTCCTTGGTCGAGTGAGTTTTAGTAATTTTGCCAAGCTCATCATTAAAGTTATAACTATAGAGTTCCTTTTATTTATAATATATAATATGTATATATCTATAGAATAGAGACCTACAAAGCATCAGTGTGAGCTGAAATACTGCCTCTAATATTCATCTCATTTGACCCTTTCTACAACTTTTTCTCACACAGTGTAGTTGGTGTGAGAAGTGACAGAATATTACTTCATCATTTTGTTGGTGAAGAAACTGCAGTTAAGAGAAATTGAACTATTTGAGTTTATCAAGGTAAATCTTCTGTTAACAGTAGAATCAAAATAAAACCTCCCTCTTCCTCCTCTTTGTTCAGGCTCTTCCACAAAAGCATGCTACCTGCTACCATTGGGCAACTTTTCGCATTATGAAGAAGATTCTGCTTCACATGAATTGAAAAAGGAAACATAAGCTTTCAAAAATTTTTCTAGGGGTGGGCTATATAGGATTCTACTTCTTTTCTCCTAGGAGGCCCATTCTCATCTACATTAACAGCATTTGGATGGAAAAAAATGTAGAAGCTTGCTTTAAAATAGTTTAAAATAAAACTCTATCCATGGGCCACCTATACATCTGTGGAAATAGAAATTACCACTCACATCTGTATATTCCTTTATGACTCAATTCATGGTACCCCAAGTTTTCCGTAGAGGTCTTACGTTTAAGTTTGTTTATTTATCTGTTGTTTTAAATGCTCTCCCACCTGAGTATTGGCGTTTCAGTGTAAATGACACCTTGCATCCTTCTGCTACGTCTTGCTGCCTTAGCTCTGCTTAGTGATTTATTGTTCCCAGACAGTTCTGATTCTTCTGGCCTTCCAACACAGTAGATGTGCTTCCTCAGCTGTTTACGTGATTCTCTGACAATATTGTGTGTACCGCAAGCCAACTAAGAAGGGGCTTTAGCTTCTTAGCTTCTTCTAATTATTCTGATTTGTACCGGTTTAAAGTCAATTGAACAGAGGCAGACAGAGGATCAGTCTCAGCTTGTTCCATTTTTTTTAAGATTGATCTCTTCTTCCTATCTGTGTCTTGCAAGAAGAGTATTCATTTTATTCTTTTAATGTATGAGTGATTCAATATTTAACTATCCTTGCACTGTATGTAATCTTCTTCCTTGCAGCTTCCATTCTATTAGTCCTTTTAAAACGACATTTAAAAAAATATCTGTGGGGTTAATTGAGGTATAGATCTTATTGGAGACATAAGTGTCACTTTACTGTCTATCTCATTTTTTCTTTAAAAACAATTTATGGAATCATAATATGTGGAGAAGGTAAGATGCAGAGCAGGAATATCAGCTACTACAAAGAATGGAGGATCCAATGCCAGCCAGAAATCTACTTAGTCAATTACATGTTAGTTGGCAAAATTAAGACACAGAGTTTTGAGAAGAGATTGGGAGGAGGAAATGGATAAGGATGAAAATATATATATGCTTGGGGAAATGACCTTGTAGTCATTATTCATCTAAAATTAAGGAGATGGGTGCCTATGGCACATGGGTTAACCTTATCTTTTGTTCTCAATTTGTCCTTGATTAATGGTTTGCTTTTGTTCTCTATTTTTTTGTTCTCCAAAACTACATTATAAAAAGGTCTAAGAACCTCTTATGTGGACAGCATTATATGCATAGTAATGGCTAAATGGCTGATGAGAAATTGTATGCATTCTTTAATTTCTCAAAAATATTATGGTGTGATTTAATTTCAAAATGTACTAGATATACTACATGAGTCTTTGAAGGCTCTCTCCCCCTGACCAAAAAAAATCCTTTTGAAAAACTCTTCTTTTATTCAGGTAAGAACACAAGTACTAATCATAATTTGTCTTACACTGAGTTAAGTTTGCACCTTCTTTTTAATAGTATCTTATTAACGCATTATCCTCTAAAGATAGTGTTCAAATTTATTGCAGATTAAATCCCTAGGAAAGGAATTGTAATTTGAAGTAATGATACTTATACCTTATTTTCCCATTTGGACAATATTATAATAGGAAGTTACAATTCTAACCCTGAGAGGGCCGGATGTCCATTTTTATAGAAGTTGCCACAAATAACACATTTAATCAACTATAAATGATACACCTATATAATCAGAGGCTTCTAAAGGATATATATATCAGGAAAGAAGAAGAGTGCAGTAAGCCATCATATAAAATTGCATTTAATGTAATAGAGTGCAGCAGAATACATTACTGTTGTAATGTATTTAAAAGATTTAAAATAATGGCTATATGGTGGAACAAGTGGCAAGTATTTCAAAGGCACAGAGCCCAGGTCTTTACACTTGACACCCCGTGCTATGGTCCCTTACAGGTCAGAGGCAGGCTTTTAACCCAAAACTTCTCTGCCCAGGGTGCTCTCCATTCATAGAAACAATGCCTAAATTAATGGGGACAGAGAGTAATTCCTTTGAAAATCTTTGTGAGCAAATCCAACTTCACATCAAGGTGACTCTGATCCCCAAGCAGAATGTGCATACCTTCCCGTATCTCTACCATCCCATATCATTGTCCCATCTAATCTGTGTGTCTTCTCTCCTAAGTTGGCTTCACAGTGCTTTTCCCTCCCTGCCCTCTCCACTCAGACGCCTGGTTTCACTGAAAGTTTTAACACTTTTCCTTAAGTAAAAATATTCTCTCCCTAAAGATACTACCAGCCCTGAAACCCAAGTGAAAGCTGTCTGAAGCAGAGGCTAGTTACCTGATCATCAAAAACTTTTTTCTTTTCCTCTTGGCCACATGTCCTCATGGCCCTTGTGGTTAGGGGTGACCATCTCGCTGCACTCTAGTGAATGCATGCAGGGAAAGTGTTCAGTGCTGCTCCCAGTCCTGAACCATTACAAACTTTCTATATTCAACCTTCCAAAGAATCATTCCCTTCCCTATGACTACAATGGGGAGCACTCCAGAGAAGTCTTGTGGGCCACTGGCTAAGGCAGTAATAGAGGGGCATCTGGGTGGCTCAGTTGGTTAAGAGCTCTTGATTTTGGCTCAGGTCACAGTCTCGCACAGATGTGGAGATCAAGCCCCTCACCAAGCTCTGCGCTGACAGCAAGGAGCCTGCTCAGGATTCTCTCTGCCTTTCCCAAATTAAGTGCAGTCTCTCTCACTCTCAAAATAAATAAACATTTAAAAAAGAAAAAAGGGTAGTAATAGAACCACTGATGAAAGGAATCCAGGTACTTAAATTATTTCTTGGAGGAATGCCAGTCAGAAGAACCGATGATGGAGACTGCTACATGAGTATACAGTAAATCATTTTTTTATTTTAAGTCACATCACAGATGTTTTTCTGTTACAACAGCTAACGATGCCCTAATGAATGCATTGAACAATTCACTCACACCAAAGTCTCCTTGACGCACTTTTCACAACCTCATTTTTAAAATTTTTTTAATAGTTTATTGTCAAATTGGTTTCCATACAACACCCAGTGCTCTTCCCCACAAGTGCCCTCTTCCATCACCACCACCTCTTTCCCCCCCTCCCCCTTCCCCTTCAACCCTTAATTCATTTTCAGCATTCAATAGTCTCTCAAGTTTTGTGTCCCTCTCTCTCCCCAACTCTTCCCTTCCCCCTGGTCCTCCATTAGTTTTCTCCTATTCTCCTGTTAGACCTATGAGTGCAAACATATGGTATCTGTCCTTCTCTGCCTGACTTATTTCACTTAGCTTGACACCCTCAAGGTCCATCCACTTTCCTACAAATGGCCATATTTCATTCTTTCTCATTGCCATGTAGTACTCCATTGTGTATATATGCCACATCTTCTTGATCCACTCATCAGGTGATCCATAGAACTCCCTTATGACCAAGCAATAGCACTGCTAGGGATTTACCCAAGAGATACAGAAATGCTGATGCATAGGAGCACATGTACCCCAATGTTCATAGCAGTAATGTCAACAATAGCCAAAACATGAAAACAACCTCATGTTTTTAATGCCCTAATGCCCCTAGATTTTTTTTGCCAGTAATTCATTTTTTGCCAGGATTCATTTGCCATTCATCTCCAGTAAGTTTCATCTCCCCTCCTCTTTGCTTTTTTTTCCATCATCCTAACAGGAATTTATCATTATTCAGAACATCCACACCTGTGAGAATTTTTTAATTTTTTTTATGTTTATTTGTTATTGAAACAGAGAGACACAGAGCATGAGTAGGGGAGGGGCAGAGAGAGAGAGGGTGACACAGAATTGGAAGCAGGATCCAGTCTCTGAGCTGTCAGCACACAGCCCAATGTGGGGCCCAAACCCACAAACTGTGAGATCATGACCTGAGCCAAAGTCAGAAGCTTAACCGACTGAGCCACCCAAGCATCCCCACACCCATGAGATATTAAATTCAAATATTCCATTAGAATGTCAGAGCCTCCATTTCATTTACTCATTCAGAGGCTCTTCCTAACTTTGCCTGCTTTTCATCTGCTATGTCATGTTCCTTCCTTTGACACCTCTCCTTCCTCTCTCCACTCCCTTAACTGTCCTGTCTTGCTTAGATTAAAGGCTCCAGGATTTCCATCACCTTCTTCTCAGTATTGGCAACTCCATTTGCCAATTGACCCTCCTCAGCAGATTAGTGGCACTCACCTGCATGGATTGGTACCTCTATCAATTCAAGGTCTCTGATGTCAATTAAGCTCTCAATGTGCCTGGGAACAATTCTGTGTTTTCCTAATTAATTTCTTCTCCTATTATTCAAACTTCTACATTTCCCCAAATTTATGATACTGCCACCATGACTCTCTCTCTAAGCCAACGGCCTGTTTCTCACTACACAGAGGAAATAGAAGTTTCTAGAAGGAATTCTGTAATAATTTCTTGCTGTAAAACGTAAATTTAATTCACATCTTGTCACAATAAAATATGTTTCTTAATATAATCTTTCACATGTGATTAGCATCTCTAAGGATTGCTAGATAAAATACAAGATACCCAGTTAAATTTGAATTTCAGGTAATATATTTTTAGTATAAGTCTCTGTCAATACTTGGAACATACTTATGCTAAAAATTTATTTATTTTGTATCTGAAATTCAACTTTTTTTTCTGAAATCCTGGCTTTTTGTCTTATTTTTTTTACTAAATATGCCAGCCCGACTTATTCCACTTCTACCCTTTATCCAACTTCTCACTGAATACTCCATTCTCTTATGTGTCTTCAGTTTATCAATTCTAATGGTTATTCCTCAAGAACATCTGTCATACTCACTTATCTCCTAAACTAAATGATTTTACCTTGTCCCCATGTCCTCTCCACTGATTCCGTATCTCTGTCCTGCTCTTCACACTGTATTGGAAGTTGTGTATGGACACTCTCTCCGCTTCTGAGTTCAAACTCACCAGTTTATTGAATTTCCCTCATCAAGATTAACATTAATTTTTCCAAATCCTCTGGACACTTAGTACTGACCTTACTTGATCTGTAAGTAGCATCTGACACTAGTGACCTAGTCTTAGTTTCTTGAACTACTGTCTTTCTTGGACATTCATGACACTGGAGTCTCCTCTTTCTGTTTTTGACTTTCTGATCTTCATAGCTTGTTTTCATCTTACTCTCTTCTTCCCAAGCTTAAAAGTCAGTGTTACCAGGAGGTCTGCTTTGTTTTAGGTTCACTGTCCTTCATGTATTCTCTTTAGAAAAGCATCCATCCCCAAGGCTTCAATCATCATTTGCATCATACAGAGGTTTTATCCACACACCAAAACTGGAGTAAGAAATCAGGCAGCTTCGTTTTCAGAAACTCTATTCATGGACTAGGGACACCGTTTTAAGGGCTTTTGTTCTGGATGGAATGTTTGCTTTCAATTTAATAAAGTTCTGATAAATATCTTCAGTCTCTCGGAGAAGATATGGACTATCCAATGCCTTTATTATTCTAGATAACTGACAATCCCCACTGTGGGCACATTACAAAACCTATCCATTGCTATGAATAAATTTAAGCAGCCAACGTAAAACCACAAAGACTTTCATCACAATAACCAAATATAAAATAGAGGTTTTTTTATTCCAGGAGAGTGGTCTAGGAAATCTTTGGCTAAATTCTTTGAAGGATAATGGCTTCCTAATCCATATCAGATGTTTAATGATTTTTTTCCTATATTTTAGAAAAAGGATGTAAACATCAAATTATAAGATTAACTCTAGTTCTCATGAGAGCTCCCAGAAAATCCGTGTGTATCTTTCTTAGAAAGATGAATATCATATAATTAAATTAAGTGAAACTTTTGAGGCTTACAAAGTTTATATGAGAATTTTTTGGCCAAATGTGTGACAGATCTTGTTTATTGATGCCATTATAAAAACAAGATATCTAATGGATCTAATGACTGGCTGCCTTCATGGTCAATCGTTGGATCTAGGAGACAATGTTAACAAGGTCTGGACTACAGGAGACCCAGTGGTTGCTAGCTTTCTGCTTCATGGCTTATTTAAAACAACTAAGAGTTAGGCCAACCCTCGAGAAAAGAGTTATTCATTATTTTGTCAAATGCTTAACAGAGATATATGCAGAGAATAATGAGTTAAATGATCCATAGCCACTAGGATGTTGCAGAGACATTGGCCCTACAGTTTTAAAACAAAATTTCAAGGGATTACGTCGTCACCATTGCCTCTAAGTATTCCTTTTTCTTAGGTAGCACTTTCTTCTGCCTGCTTTGGTATACAGAAATATTCCTCTCATTTGGGTGAAAAAGAAAGAAAGACAGACAGACAGACAGACAGAAAGAAAGAAAGAAAGAAACTCCATGGGCTTGAGAATGTGTTCCCTCTCATTGTCTCATCAGCATAATTGTGGGACTATATATTTTGGAGTGGAAGCAACCACTTCATAGCAAATTTACATGACATTGTAATATTTATAACCAGTTCTTCAACTTGTCACTACTCGACCTGCTCCTGGGGGGTAACAAGATGCTACTCTGTGCATTGCAGGATGTTTACCAACAAACCTGGTCTCTGCCCACTAGATGCTAGTAGCATCCATATCCAAGTTGGGACCACAAGAGATGTCTTCAGGCATTGCTAAGTGCCCCAGTTTGAGAACCACTATTTTATACAATATCCCATTAATGTGTGATAATATCTGCTCTTCCCCAGACAGTGCTGCTCTCCGACATCTCAGAAGGTTCATATCCTTACCTGAAGTGACTGTTTCTTCTGGTCCATTACGATATACACCTCCAAAATGAATCAGCAGATTCTTCACCACCCTACCATGGTAATAAATGAATTCCACTGAAGGGCTTCAGTTACACGAGCTAGGGCTTCTGTCATTTTTTAGGCTATTATCCTCTTGGCCTTTCCAGATAACGCGTAATGCCTCACTAGAAGGGCATCCATTGACTGAGAGCAGGGCCATAGCATGTATCTTCTCTTTGCTCATTCCTGAAAAACAAAAAAAATGCTGATTAGAATTACCAAGATTTACCAAAAAGTATTATGTCCAATCTGAGATCAATAAGAGAACATCATAAAGAACAATCATATCGGTTGAAACTTAAATGATATTCTGTCCAGAGTCCATAAATATGTCTAGGATGGCACCATTCAGCACTAGTTGGATGAGCAGTGTCCCCCAGTTCACTGTCAACTTGTCTGTGCCTGTTGCATATCTGTTCCTTTTTCACCACCATCCTCCTGAGAGCTTTCTGCCCCCAGTCCTCCCAAGCTGGTTTCCATGTTTGTTGGAATCAGCAAATTAAATTCAAAAGCATTTGCTAGTTGTTTCACAATTCAGGAGTCTGCTCAATGAAACTCCTACCCATCTGCTGCTCTAGAGGCCTGTATATCTAGGAATAAATTGTAATCAACAGTAAGCAAGGAGTCTCCACACTATTTTCTCATTGCCATCTAAAACTTTAAAGAATCATTTTCATGTTCTTATAAATTGATTCCAAAAGTGATTATATCAACCACACACATGTACCACCAGTTCTTATTTCCAACTACTTTCCCTCAACCTCTCTGAAAGGTAGCAAGGTTTTTGGAGATGCTAATGAAACTACTTTCAAACTGAAGAAAATCATAATAAAATAAAAACATTTAACCCATGACAAATAAAGGCTGTTTGCTTTTCCTTAGAAATAGGTGTCTGGGACTACTCTTCAAATTCAACACTGAAAATACCCATCTTCCTATGAAGCCACAAAGATATCTGGGTTCCAGCTGTGTGTTTAGTGATTGAAAATTCAAATATATAATTTTTTTTCTAGATTTCTTAGATATCACCTTGACCAGAAATGAACTTGAGAATCCAGTATACTGCCATTCATTAGCATTTCATTTATCTGGCTTCTTAATCATTGACCTCTTGGTCAAGGTGATCTTCCTTGAATAATCCCTGAATCACATGGTGTCCTGCATTCTGTTCATTTATATCCCATTAATGGAGAAAGACCCAGTGATTCCTAGTTTATAACCTCTCTACCAAACTTTCCTCCAGTTCTGCAATGGGAAATCAGGTAAGCCAAAGCTATACAAATTTAATTCCAAAGCAGCTTTCCCCATCAGGGGAAACCAGAAGCCTAACAACTGGGACTAATCAGACTGACTATCTGTGCCACCTGACTTCTATTTGATCCTCTTTATTAACCCAGAGACCAGGTATGGAGAATTTAACTAAATACTGCTTGATTCCTGCCCAATTTGGAGTAAGACTTGATGAGTTCACTTATTTCAATCAGGTTTCCAGAGGCCTAAGAGAAGCTACAAAGGAACATGCATCATTCACGCCATGACTAAAATATTACAGTGCCCAAAGTGCCACTATTTGCCATTTCAACAATTCAGACCAATGCTCCACGAAAGTAACACACTGGTCTTTGACATCAGGGTATATGATACATATCGAAAAATACTTCCCCACGGTGGAATCCTGAAGAATGTATAAGAAAGTATTTCTTTGGGGCTCATATACTTCCTATGAAATCTACCCCGAGGACATCGTCAGGAGTGCCCACTGTATCCCATCACACAGACAACTGCTCCTGCCTTGACTCTTAAAATGCAAGTGGGACCTTTTCCTCCTAAAGGTTTCCATGACACAACTCCTACCTGAGATCTCAGGAAGCACATATACCTCCCCAACCTCCATGCACTCCCTATCTCATTTCCTCTCCCCCTTCAATCTTACCAATCCAAAAAAGCTTCAGTTCTGTCAGTTAAACATTACCACTTCAGGACAAAACCACTGCTTCTTTCCCTGAATGACCATAACAGTCTTCTCAATGGTCCTCCTATAATCATTAGTGTTTCCTTATAGTTTTTTTTTTTCCACACAGAGGTCAGATGATTTTTTTTAATGTAAATCAGATTTTTCCTCTTTTAAACCCATCTAGTAGCTTTCCATCTCTTAGAATCAAACCCAAACAATCTGCCAAAACCTAAAACAGCCATCATAATCTGTGACCTTGCCTCTCTCATCTTCAATGGACTCTACCAAATAACTTTCATTCTCATCCTGGCACACACCTTGCTTGGTCCTTATACCCACTGACTTCTTTCCTCTGAGATTGGTTCCACATCATTCAGGTCTTTGCCCAAAGTCACCTCAGAAAGACATCCTAGGAACTCTATCAAAAAAGTACCCTCTCATGCCGGATACTCTAATTCTTCAGAGAAATTATCACTTTCTGAATTGGTTTAATACTTGTTAACTCCTCAAAGCACAAACACTCTGTGCTTCACCACTGTCAGGATCTGTTGCATATGAGGTATACAGTTATGTACCAGATCCTCCATTAACAATAAATACACATCTATGAGGGAAACTAACATTAGGAGAAAGCTAGATACAAACTCTAGAAAAAGGTAAATGGGATGAATTATGTACCCCAATAATTCATATGGTCAAGTGTTGATATTAGTACCTTGGAAGGTAATTTCATTTGGAGAATGGGTCTTTAAAGAGGGAACCAAGTTAAAATGAGGGTACTATAGTGGGCCCTAATCCAATATGACTGGTTTCCTTAAAAGGAAAATTTGGACACAGACATAGATAGAAGACCATATAAACACATAGTTGAGAAGATGGCCATCTACAAACCAAAAAGAGAATTTTCAAAAAGACACCAACCCACCTGACCTCTTGATCTTGGACTTTAAGCATTCAAAATTGGTAAAAACAAAACAAAAAAATGCAAAGTTCTATTGTGCAAGCCACCCGGTTTGTTGTACTTTGTTATGGTGGACCCACAAACTACACAGCAGGGGATTTTGCTTTTCAGAGAGCACAGTAAGTTGATGAGTTGAGATGTGCAGTGGTAAGATCCTGAATCAAGTTAGAGGATGCGTAGGAAAAAACGAGGATAGAAATTTAGTAACACTGAATGACTTGGAAGATTTGGACTTCTTGTATTTACTGAAGAAAACAGAGATGTACACTATATGAGGATGAATACTGATTATCTTTTATGGAAAAAAACTTATTCAAATCTAGGTACAGTTTGCATAGTGCAACTATCCTTTTCAATAGTTAATAATGAAGAAGTAAGAAGTATTAGAGTATGCACAGTCTTATCAGCATATGATTACCACTTCAGAACACACTGCTAAAGGAAGGATTTCTGGTACATACAAAGAGAAGTATTTTATTTAATTTGATGAGATAGCTGAAGAAATAAGTGGTATTTGACAATATTTTTAAAGAATTTAGAATGAACCAATGCCTAGTCTATTTGATTTTTCAAAAAATGGAGCTTCTGGATGGCTTAGTCAGCTCAGTGTCCAACTCATGCTGTCCACTCAGGTCATGCTTATAGTTCATGGGATGGAGCCCACACCAAACTCCTGCTGACAGCACTGTCTGACTCTGCAGCTCCACACTACAGCATGGAGCCTGCCTGGGATATTCTCTCTCTCTCTCTCTCTCTCTCTCTCTCTCTCTCTCTCTCTCTCTCTCTCACACACACACACACACACACACACACACACACACCCATACACACTCTCTCTCTCTCTCTCTCTGCCCCTCACCTGCTCATGTGCACACTCTCTCCCCTTCTCTCTTAAAATAACTTTTTTTTAATTTTAAAAATTAAAGCAGTAATCTGACACACAGTGCCACATAAACAATGGACCCTTAATAAATGCTTACTGAAGGGCACAGCACTGACTTACTGTCCACCAGAAAATAGCCAAATTAAATAATGAAGAAAAACTAACAGTGAGAAATAACAGAAAGATTAAGTTAGTTATTGAATTCACATACAATTGCAAGGCACATCATATAAAAACCCTGACAGAATAACACAACATAAGAGAGTAAAGCCATTAGAAATCACAGACCCACTTTTTAGATAATGAGACCCAGTTTCATAATTGGTGAGCCACATTTTCTGCAATTTCCTGAGGGAATTCTTTTTAACTTTCAATAACTGAGTATATTGGCAAATACTTGGCAACTCATATCTTAATAAGCAACAAAGAACAACCAATCAATAAACTGTGAAATGACAAATATTAGCAATTAATGCGGAGTATAAATTATAGCTACATGAAGTTAAATACATTCTAAAGTGTTGCTACTTGACTTTAAGTGCTGGTAACAAGTGCAAGGTTTTATGTTGTACTCCAAATACAGTAGCCTCAGTATAAAGACCCCAAGTATTAATTACTGTGTACTCATGTGACCAGTATGTAACTTTGTAAGTCTTTTGACAAGGCAACTCTTAACAGCTAGAAAATTTGACAATACTTTCATTTGTGCTGAATGCTGTTAGCACTTACTGAATGTGTTATGTGATGGGGGAGCACAGGGCAAGCTGACAGGCCACAATCCCCCCCCCCCCGCCCCCACCCCGTGGGACATGTGTGATGTTCCTCAGGCACTCCTGGAGGCCCAAAAGCAAGGGAAGGGGGGAAAACAAATGAGAGACATCATAGTCCTGCAGGACCTAAGTCTCCATCACCTTCCACAGTGAGGTGGGAAACAAAGACAGAAGGAAATGGCAGATAGAAAGAAATTTCCTTTTAACCTGTGGCCCATTGACAAATACATGAGGCTGGTAAAGTAAAATGTTTCTCCAGAACTCACTGTCTTAATGTTAACGTTTTGCTAGAAGGAAAAACAACTTAGCTTGGCAATAGCTAGGCCTCCAGTATCCTGTGAGTCTTCTTTAGCATGTAAAAATTTCACTGAAAACTTCCCCTGGACTTACTTCCCCCAAGCCCACAGTATGTAACTAGTCCTTCCTCACGGTCCCTGGGCAGCTCTCCCTGCCCATGGGCCCTGTCCCCACGTTCAATAAAATCACATTTTTGCACCAAAGACATCTTCAGGAATTCTTCCTTGGTCATCGGTTCCAGACTCCGTGACCCCCACTGTCATCTGCCCCCCCAAAAAAACCCTCATCATTATGTCTCTGCTTTGTGTACTAAACACACATAGCTTGTGCCTGTGCTGCTTTGTTGTTCAGGACAGATGTCCATCTTTTTTCTCTTTCTTGTTCTACATGAAAGAAGCAATACATAAGTTTCCTCCTTGAAATTACCAATCAGATTCATTAAAGAGAAGGTGAAGCCATCCTTAAAAACTCTAAAGGCTCACCAGAGAGGAGAAGTTATACTTCTCATGTGGTAAAATTTTTAAAAAATAAATAATAAAACCTACCCAGTTGTAGCTGACAACTATAAAGATTAAATCATGTTAAAATTCTATTTTCATTTTTTTTGTTTTTAGTTTTTATTTAAATTCCAGTTAGCTGACATACAGTATAATATGAGATTCAGGTGTACAATCTAGTGATTCAACACTTCCACACAACCCCTGGTATGACATCATCACAACAAAGGCACTCAAAACTCTTGAAATTAAACCTGTTGAGAGAAAACAAAGTGCCGAACTGTTCCAATCTGAAACTTAGAACGTCTAACTTCAGGAACTCTCTGTGCAGTCCTGACTATAAAATAAACACACAAAACTTTAAATTTTACAGTCGGAGCTCAGAGAACAATGCCTAAGAGGACGAGCTGTAGAACTGCACAGACCTCTATCACTCCACAGCTTTGTATCTTATATTCGTTAAGTTCTTCATCTCTAAAATGTGAACTGTAATAAATCTGCTTTGTATAGCTTTGTGAAGCTTACACAGGTTGTCACAGAAGAGGCATTTAGAGTAAAGCCTCATATATCATAATATACAATAAATATTACTGGCATTAGTTGTTATGACTGTATAACTGGAAGGGACCAGAATATGCCTTTTTGGCATGAGAACCATTTTGAGCTGACTATTCTGAAAAACAGACACAGGAAAAACTCCGGAAACAGCATTACCCATTTGCAAGGGAAATTCACATTTGCAAAGGAATTCTCCAATTGTACGCATGTCATCCTCTCTGTACCAGGAAGAGAAGGAGCACTCAAAAACGCAAGCTACCCATCAATGTGGAAGGTACAGACTTAAGTCTGCATAATAAAACGTACTGCTGTTTTCTGTACTATTTCCGGTAAGCTACCCATAACTCACCTCCTCCATGCTTTTCTTTGTTTTGGCTGAAGAGGGTACTTAAGCTCCAGCCAGCTCTTCAAGTTTACTGATCCCTGTTTCTCCCGTGTGTACATGAGAAATACATATTCATAAACTTTTGTTTTTAATCTATCTGTTGTGACAGAATCCCCAGCCAAGAACCTAAAAGGGTGGAAGGATAAGATTTTTTTTCTTCTCTCTACATTAGTGTAAATAATTTCACTAATATTTATTGAGCTTCCACTATGTGAAAAGCAATTATAATAAAAAGTTATTTATGTACCTTCTGAGTGACAATCAATTTTAGAAGTCCAGGTCAAACTTTTATCACCCACTTCTACTCCTTCCACCATCTCCACCCCTCCAATCTAACCACCTGAATGCAAAATTATACTCCTCAGCAATTTAAATTATGCCATTATTCCTTTGCCCATTTTTTATCACAGATTTAAGCTCCGTGGTGCTATGAAACCTGCAGACACAGAAGTTCGTGATTTATGTATGTATTTGATAGCTTCACCCCTGACATCCTAGCCTCAAATCCAGACTCTTAAACTGCCCACTTAGCTCTGTTAACTGATTTTAATCTTGCATATTAGAGGAGCCATTCAAATGTTCTTAGGCATTATCATCTTGGCACTTTAATTGAAATATATCTTTACATTTTAAAAAATGAAACATAACAGTGAATAAAAGCAGCCCTTTATTCAGACAATGTATGCTAATGTTGACCCAACTGCTCTTAGCTTTTCAAAAGGCTCTTGTGATTTCCTGGAATTTCCTGAACTCAGCACTTTGATGACTATGGTTATTTTAACTTCATTGCTCTCCCAATTGCAAAGTAGATTTGACATTTGGATTTTGTGTTCATCTAATGGCAACTGCAATTAAAGCTTTCCCACATCAATGAGCTAACTTTCTAAGGCCATTTCAAAGGGTGAATTCAATATTCAAATTGCATGATGCTTATTGATCTGTGTGCTACTATTTGTGTGACTGGAAAAGTACTCATTAGAAATTTTCCTGACAATATTGATAAAAAAAATAGCAAACAAAACTAATTTCACTCAAGGATTCTGCATTCATATATTGAGAACACAGATGAAGCCCCAAAAATTGATTAGTTAGCTTTAGGCATAGGTAGAGAAAGAAGCCAAACTCTCAGACCTGACCAAACAGTGCTTATTTTGAGAGGATGAGTATTTGAACTGTATTTCTAGATACTTGAAAGTACAATTTAATCACTTCAGAATCACTTTTACAATGTCTCCCAACAAACTGTAGGTTCAGACTGCTTAGAAATGAGAGCTTCCCACGATTTAGTAATACTTGATGCCCACTGTAGGTTTGTGGGTTATAAGTGAGCGCCTCCTTCTGAAAGGCCTGTGGACATTTAACACTGGGTCTTTATGCTGCTGCTAAGTATTTTCAATTTCAACTTTATTTTTATCATATTAAAAAAATAGGGAAAAAATAAAGTAAATCAAAGCACACCAAAGAAACTTAAGAATGCTTGTTTCATGCACATTTCCCCGAGACTATGTCTACCCATAAAAAGGGGTTTGGAGAATTATTAGCTGGATAAGTGTGCCATTAAACATTTCATCTTTGCCAAAACATCTATTCACACAATTTCCAACTCTTTTTTCTAATATGTTCACTGTATACAAAAAAAAAAAAAAAAGTTACTTTGAATTATCTAGTAATCAGAGGAAGAACAAATTGAAAGCTTTAACTTGGCTAACATCCTTTTGTAGGTTTGGTAACTTTTAATTGGTTAATGTAAAAAACTGCCTTAATTAATTTTTATATGTGTACCTATGTGACAAAAAATAGTAGAGGATATAGAATAATCATATAATCATTTGGGAAATAAAACTTGGTGGCATTTCAAATATTTTTTTTTCTTAAACACTTTCATTACAAATGAAAAAAGGAAAGCAGGTAGAGAGCCGCAGAACCCGTTTTGAATTTGATGCAGATGTTTGAGGAAAAAGCAAAAAAATTTCCCCTCATATTCATGAGAAATAGGAAGAAAGCAAGTATACAAAAGGCAGGAAACACTCAGAAATACACTCTGCCATCTCATTTTTGCCCCAAACTAGCCAGTAGCAAGAAAGCAGCTGATTTGTGATGACAGTGTCTCTTTTAGCTAATAAATTGCACAGTTGTTGAAAGCACATCAACTGGAAGTAATCAATGCTGTTAAAAAGTTGAATATTTATGTAACAGAATTTATATAATTAGGTCTTCATATGGTCCCTTGCCTTACACATTATTAGACATTAGTTATTATCATCCCCATGTTACAAAAGGAAATATTGAAATTAAGAGGGTCTGCATGACTAACCTATGGTAACTTGACTAGCTGGTGGCAAAAATGGTACTAGCAACAGATATTTTCACACTTAGTGTAAGACAACTGCATTATACACAGACAGCAAATAGGTGAGGTGTGCATATATAGAGAAGACTATAAAGACAATGAGGCAAGTAAATGTAGATAGAATATATAATTTTTATTGAAATTTTTGGTATGTATTTCTGTGTGTGTGTGTGTGTATGTGTGTCTGTGTGTGTATAGAAGAGAGAGTGGGAACTAGAGTAATAATTATGGGTCTTGTTCTGGAAGCCAAGAGAGGAAAAACAAACCATCAGGATAATAAAATCAATAGCAAAAGCAGTTGCTTCATAAGTTGAATGGTAATTGGCATAAAATAATGAATATAATTCTGTTTGATAATTGCATCTGTTCTATGAAAAGACTATTTTATCTAGGTGATAATAGCAGACATTTGTCAATGCATGTTTTGATTTTTCCTGATATGAGTCAAAAAAACAAATAACATGAAGGGAAATTCATATCTAAGTAAACAATAAGCTCTAATAATTTTCTGTGCTCACCATCTGTCTAAATAATATCAAAAGATAAGCATTTCTGTAAATATTTTATATCATATATACAAAGAGTTTACACATATTTTATTATATGTGAAGTTAGATATTACGTCTTAAGTGCTTCAGTCTAATTCCTTTTATTGCAACTAAATATCTTTTTACATGGAATGGGTTAGGAAAAAATGACTTTTTCTTCTTAAGATAATTTTCTAAAAACAACATTGTTTGTTTATGCATCCATTCATGCCTACCATGTGACCAAGGCTGCATCAGTTTCCAGAAATATCAGGATCTAGCACATACAGTCCCTACCCAAAGCAGGTAAGTGTGAGTTTGCTACATGATAATCACCCTTCATCAGAAACGGGCTGCAAGTGGGCAGTGTTCCTTCTGCTTGAAACCCATTGAAGCCAATTTACAACTGTGTAATTTTTAAATAAAGTATATTAAGGTATATTAAAATCATAAAAAAATCATAAAGAAAACAGATGAGTAAATTCAGGGTAGCTCTACAGTATGATGATTAGGATAACGGAAGACAAAACACTGTACAAAGGTCATGTATTGGAGGGCTCTTCACCTGGACTAGAGAGATCAAGAGAGATGACATCTCAGCTTCAGAATTTCATGAATAAACAAGATGGAGCCAAATAAAATGAAGTGCGTTAATGGTAAGGGGGGCAAGAATGGCATACTAAGCCTTATACAAGGTATTCTTAGGAGACATTATCTTAAAACTAATGTAGGCAGAGTGGCTGGAACATAAGGCATTTAAGGAAAAATGAATTGAGACCAAAATATAACAGGGAGATCATAAAGAGACACATGCACTATATTAAGAAAATTATTTGTGTGAGGGTATTTGTGTATGTAAGATCCTGTTCAATAACTACCTTTTTACCCTGAAAAGATTTATGTCAGTTGACTTGTATTTTGCATTTTATTTTGAAGCATCTTTTAATATTTCCAAAATTGAGCATCACAAATGTCTTGTTGGTTAGAAAAATATTCCCTATTGTTCAGCCTTTTGCACTCCTTCCCATCCTAAACCAAGGTTCTATACAATCTTCTTTATCACTTGTATCGTGAAGGGTAGTTTTATCTTCATGAAAGATAATAACAAGCATGTCATAAAGAATAGGGATTAATAATCCTTGTAATTTCATCTATGCTAATGAACTTCAAATGCTATTCATATTTCGTATATATCGAGGATTTGTCACAACAAAATACATAATACAGGTAGAACATTAAAAGTATAGTTATATGTCGTCCTTCTCAACAAAACAGTTTGCATCCCATTGTCGATGGAATATTTGTAAGCTGTTTGCTTGAATAATGTGTGAGGTAAAGCATTTGACAGGTTAATTATACATTGCTTTAAAATCTATTTGCTAGCATTTTTTTTGGAATTGGTTGCATTTTAATTCCTTTGATTCTCTTTCTTCTCTTTTATTAAAGAACCAGAAAAAATACCTTTTTAAAGATTTTACCTGAAAGATAACGGGTCTCATTAGGCTCATTTCCTCTCCTTTCCAAACCTCTGCTTATATACTTTATTGGTTGCTCCCCCAGAAGTCATTGCTAATCTTCAGGGGCAAATGCCTGAGGTATTCTTTGGAGGCATGTTTTAATACTAAAGACTTACAAGTGTGGGCTACATGTTTTCAGACTAGTTCTCAGATTCTATCTAGTCAGATTTTCTATCCAGACAACTGTTCTGTTTTGACATCTTCCATAGCTGTACCTTTCTTCTGTATGATTGCAGGGGATATGGACACAATCACGCCCATTTCAGACTCAAGGAAAGAGAACTGAAACAAGTTTTGTTTGGTTCTCATGGATTAAGTGATGCTCTCTAATGAGATTTTATCACAGCTCTAACTCAGATGTTGTTAAGTATTTGCCCAGCTATTGATACAGCAGTGCTTCATTTCCCACTTGACCCTGGCTTCTAGTAAGTGTAACTGTCTCAGACAGAATCCCAAGAGTGAGGAGTCCTGAGTGTCAAAACTTCTGAAAGACCAGTTATCACAGGACAGACCAAGAAGTACTAGACTATGGACGTCAAGCTGTTTTTCAGGTCATTATACAGTACTCACCCTGATCTGTGATCATCATATCCAGGTATCCAGGAATCCGTTCATTCATCAACATGCTTTAAATATCTACTATGACTTTGTGTATTTCTCATCCATATCTCTCCACTATAGTCCAGACTCATATTTTCAAAATCTACTTGATACCTCAACTTTTAAAAAAATATTTTTAACATTTATTTATTTTTGAGAAATAGAAAGACATAGTCTGAGCAGGGAAGGGGCAGAGAGAGAGGGAAACACAGAATCCAAAGCAGGCTCCAGGCTCCGAGCTGTCAGCACAGGGCCTGATGTGGGACTCAAACTCATGAATCATGAGATCATGACCTGAGCCAAAGTCAGCTGCTTAACCAATTGAGCCCCGCAGGTGCCCCAGCACCGCAACTTCTTTATTAGGTATCATAAATATATCAAGACCTAAAGGGTCTGTCCTTCCAAAAACTTTCCCCAAATCAGTCATACTTGATTTCTCCTTTTTGACCCCTTATTTCTCATCTGACCTATCACCAGTTACTCTCAGCTCTGTGTCCAAAAAACATTTTGAGTTTATCTCCCTCTTTTCTCTCCTCTGTGGGCTCATACTCCAAACCCTCAGCAGTGGTCTTAATTACTGCAATTGCTTCTTAATTGATCTATTTGCCTCAAATGACCTATCTTGACATAGGAGTAAATAAATTATGATATTTTTCTGCTTAAAGCCCACTAGGTTTCCAGTGGTTGAGAAGGAGTCCAAACTTGGTGGTATGTAGTCTAAAACATCCTATATATGACTGGTCCCTAACCTCATGTCTCACCATTTTCCTTCCTCCTTGATTTCTACGCCACAGGCACACTGTTTTTTTGTTTGTGTGTCTCTATCCTTAGAACATAAGAAGCACATTTTTAATCGCCAGCCATCCTTCAGGATCTGCCAAAAAGTTTTCACCATCAAATTTTTTCAATTGCTGGCTTAATTTAGTCTTCACAACGTTAAAATGTATTTATTTATTTGCATTTTTTATTATCTAAAAATACATTGAAGCAATATATTTTTCTCTAAATTTCATTTCCTATAGGTTTTGAACTTTATACACTATAATTCACTTTTAAACAATCTCTAATGTCAGTCATAATTTTCTCTTTCACTTACTCATTTCTTAGAAGGACATTACTTAAACTCCCATGTGCATATTTTCAGAGTCAAGGTTACATTTTCCCTTTTATTATTAATGAATTTGATATTTATTTATCTATTTACATCATCAACAGAAAATGTAGCTGAAGTGATTTATGATATCGGCAGCTAGCCAGTTTTCCCTTATGACCATTATTTTTTCATGATCAGTTTTTTTTTAATATTGCAGAATATTGGAGAAGAAAGTGTGTTTCAGGATGGGTTCAAAAGTGCATATAAACACAAATAGTAATATGGTATCTTACACAGGGTTTAGAACCTATGGTTAGCGTGTAACATTAAAAACTAGCATGTCAGTATTGTTTGAAAGTCCTTGAAAAATGCTCCAGTCTCATGACAATACAAAATTCTATTACAAGAAATTAATATAGCTGATCAACACAGAATGAAGTCATTTGTTTGCATTTAAAGGCCACCTTCAACTTCTATTTTTTTTAAACTGTATACTTAAATAATAGAAAATATTTACTCCAGTCACATACAGTGTAAGAAGCAGTGGAGAACTGAAACTAAGTGAGTCTGTCATCTTGGGCTCATTTTGGAAATATGTTCACTGATGAGCAATTGGGCAGAATCACCTATGTTACTAAACCTGCTATTCTGATCTCTCTATCTCTCTCTTTCTCAGTCTCTGTCTCTCTCTGACTCTGTGTATGTGTGTGTCATATAATTCTAAGCATGTTTTCCCATATAAGACTTTTTGCCATAGGTTTTGTTCTGCCTGATACTAAAACCCACACCCTTGTCAATTTATTTGAACTTAGTACACCTATCTTTGACAATATCTTTGTCTCAACCATTTTTATTTTGGATATAGACCTAGTAAAGAAATTATACACGTGTTCACCTATATATTTATTGAACATGAGTCTCTCTCTTTTGATGGTATAATGTAGTTTTATTATTGCTACCTTTTCATTTGTTTCTTCTCATCTAATTTGAAATGCACATAACCTAATGTCCCTTCCTAGGAGTTGCTCATGAATCTTAAAATGCATATTCAATTGAATACCTTCTATCAAAAGGTTCAGCAAATCTGTCAAAATCTTTTCATTTCTTTCAAAATCATCCAGAATCATAATTCTCTTTTGACATTACTATTGGTAGAATACTCTTTAAGTTGATTTTTAACATTTTTACAAGTAAATATAACCATGGGGGGG
>NC_043703.1:44896278-44930164 GCF_006229205.1 Suricata suricatta | reverse complement strand
TGGCTACAACTTCTGCTGTTACACTTCCCCACAAATGTTGTGATGGCATTTCTCTCTGGTCAGATTTCTCAATCATATACAACTACTTTTTATTTCCAAAGAAACCTTTAAATTACTTTATACTAATGACCTTTACCCCTATTTTCCAGAATTGTAAGTTTAACCTGTGTCTAATACCTTTTTAGTGTTTCAGTACGGTTTGGAGTTGAGGAAAAACATGTGTTTAGTCAACCCTGTTGAACCAAAAGTCTATAAAGTCATATAATTTCTAGAATACTCTTTTTGTCCTCTCTTTCTTCCTTGTGGTCTAATTAAATTTTACCCATTTTTCAAAGATCTTTCTTTAGGCCATCTCTAGTTGCTTCCTCATCAGAACTTCTCATTCACTCTATCAGTTTTGGTGTTCTCAGCACTACTTTCTCATGACTCATGTATGTTCTTATCTTTTTCCCTAAGTTGACTGCTCTTCAGGGCAGAATATGTACTCCTAATAGCTAGAACTTATTAGGTGCTATTAGTTTCTAGCATAATATTTTGTAGAGAGTAGATATTTAACAAATAATTGATATAGAAGAAAATTTCCAAATTTTAGAGCATTACAGACCCTTGAGGATTACAGGACCCAATATCCTCTCGTTGTGGATAACATAAGTGGGGCCCATTACTACAAAGCCAAACTGAATTCCAGCCTCACAGAAAGTATACAGTAATCTTTATATCAGATTATGGACTCAGACTCTTGAACGTAGAAGAAGATATGGAGTTACTCTATTACTACACAGTGTTACTACATTTAATGATTTAAGAAAAGGCTCACATTTTTTTAAACAAAGCAGATTATACCATTTTTAAAAGATATAAGATACATAATGATTTTACCTTACCTGAATAAACCATATGCAACTATTCTCCTCATTAAGAACTCAATTCTGCTGCTATCTCAGGCCAGTCCCTCATCCATATGATAGTCGTTCAGTTATTGACAATAACATTATGTATATATCGGGGATTACAAATATATAGCGCACAAGCTGCCACTCTCCTATACTGTGATCATATAACACAAGCCATCTTTCTTGCCAAATCTAGATCTAACTTTAGAACCCTTAACTCAGTTTTGTGGACAAGCAATGTCAATGGATGGTCAGTGTCACATATAACATATTGTATTTTTAGCTAAAATATTCACAATCTATCCCCAGGATTCTGATCCTATTTTCACCATCCCTGCAGAATCAACTTGAACTATGAAGCAGCTGTGTGACTTAGTTTGGCCAATGAAATGTGCATGAAGGTGAATATGTCACTTGAGAGCAGAAACTTCAAGAGACAGGTATAATTCATGGTTTGCCATGTCTTACTTCCCTTTGCTGCGGGCTTTTCTGTCAGTGAGGTTCCTGTAATGAAAACCATGCTGAGAAGAATTACAGCAACACGAGCAAGAAAGGAACCTTCATGTTGTTAGCCCCTGATATGTGCTTGTCATTTATAACTACAGCATAGCCTATCCTCTCCAGACTTGGAAAGCATGCAAATGCATTCACTCATCTGTTCACTCATCAAACATGTTTCAGTTCTAATCACATATTTAAGTTTCTGGAGTATAGCAGTAAACAAGATAGACATGGTCTCTGCTCATGGAACTTACATAAAAATGAGGAACTAGTTTGTTTGTTCGTTTTTAAGAAATGCTTTTAACACAAATAAAGAATTAGAAACTGAGATTAATGCTATGAATGGAATTAAATGTTTTTATAGAGAAAAGGAGAATTGAAAAGTTAGGGTCTTGTTTAGACATTGTGTTTACAAAACCCTTCTCTAAGAAGATTAAATTT
Organism: Suricata suricatta; assembly: GCF_006229205.1. Lineage (NCBI taxonomy): Eukaryota > Metazoa > Chordata > Mammalia > Carnivora > Herpestidae > Suricata > Suricata suricatta. Next base: position 44,928,329 of record NC_043703.1, on the reverse strand, counting down.
ACACTGAAGGTAGAAAAGTATGAGAATTAACAAGATAAAAGGAATTTGGGGTAAAGTAGTAATGTGTAGGGAATAAATTTAGGAATTCTCTGAGGTGGCACCAATGGGTTAACAAGGCTTAGGAGGAAAGTGCCCAGAATAGGTAAACAGGCAAACAGGGTAACAGACCACCACAGCAGGGTGAAATTGCCTGGAGCTAATCAGCCAAAGAAAGGTGCCTTGTTGACCCTGAGGTATCATGCTCTATCTGTCTTATCCCATAGTAAAGTTAAGATAGACAGGCGCCTGGTGCCTGCCTTAAACAGCCATCCGCTCTGTGCCAGGAGTTTTATACTGACCCAAACTCCTAACAGCACATATCTTCCAAACCCCCTTTCTCTCACAAACTTGAGTTAAGGTTCACTGTTTCATTGTCTCTTTCTACACGTCCATCATGTTCGTAAGCCTTCTGTTTCTAATAAATACAGATCGAGGACCCTTACTCAGGGCTCCTGTATCCTCCCAGACATTAGCCTCTCTCGTATTTAATTCTGTGTCTGTTCTCTTGTCTGCGGGACAAGAGAGAACTCCAAACTCAAAGTCAGTGACAGGAATGGATCAAGGTTAGTGACAAGATGGTTAAAAAGCTAAGGGAAAAAGAACTTGATGTATGTCAGATATTGAAAGGAAGCCAGTATGAGCTAAAGTACACTGAACAATTAATTTGTCCTAAGAGCAATGGGAGTCAATTATAGGATTTTAGGCTAAGATTTGATGTGCATATATGAAAGATCACTCTAAATACTATATGGAAAAGAAGTTAGATGGAACAAGGGTGGAAAAAAAAGAAACACTAAAAAAGTTGAGATAGTTCTGGGAAACAATAGAGTGGCTTAGACTAGGTCAGTGGCCATGAAGATTATGGCCATATTAGAGATTAAATTTGAGAATGCAATTGGTTGAAACTGGTGATGGGATAGAGTGAAATATGAGAGAAATAGCAGAATGAAGAGTAACCCTTGAGTGTTACTCTGAGGCTGGTATAGGAAAAGTTACAGTGAGTGGGAATGAAGAATCCAAGTTTGGAGCAATTAATTTTATCTTGCTATGAGATATTCAAAAGGAAATATCTGGTAGGCAACCAGGTGTATATAACTGAAGTTCAGGGGTAACATCTGTACTGGAGATATAAATTTGTGAATTGTTACAATAAAAATGTCAAGGGCACAAATATGAATATAATCTCTTAATGAAAGTATATGGAGATTAGCAGATAAGAATCCAACATAGAATTTTAGATATCAAAACATGTGAGTTAGGTAAGGAGCAAAGTCAGTGAAGGAAACAGAAGGATCATATGTGGGAAAAGGGACAATGCATGAAAATGATATGATATAGGGGTTATTAAGTCTTTCCAAAATAGAGAGTGGTCAAATCGGAGTATTGTGAACACATCAATTGACATTACAGGGGCAAAAATTGTTTATTGAATTTTATAACATGAAAAGCACTCATTGATTTTGAAAATAGTGATGAAGAAAGAATTTGGACTGAAAAGGGTAATTCATGAGTTCTGGCCAAAGAAGTATGTGTTGTCTCTTTAGAGAACTGAGACTATAGGAAAACTGGACTACATTTCCAGAAATAGAAAAATACCTCTAAGTGTTCTTCATCCATAGGGGATTTTTAAAAGAATGTGATTTACTAAATCTTGTTTCCCATTCATAGAAATATCCCATAGGAAGAGAAAGGTTTATTTCTAGAAAGAAATCATAGTTATAGGCATAAATTCCTTGAGATGATGGAAAAGAATGGAACCCAAAGCACACATGAAAAAAGTGAACTTCAGTAAGCCAATCCACTTCTTCATCTTTACATGAAGGAAGACAATGGTGTTTCAGGAGCAGGCAGTTTTATAGAGAGGGTGATGGGATGATAAGGAATTTGGGATTCTCACGTGTGAACAAACTGATAGTGAGTACGGAAAGGGTGAGAGAGATTTAATAATAGGTGGCAGACATGAAATAGTTAAGCAGAAATATCAAACTAATAAAAAAAAGCGTAGCAAACTGAATGATCAGTGATTTCAAGCGTGACTGGTAAATGTGGTTGTAAAATTTCCTTTGCAGGTTTAAGAATAAAGACAAATATTTACTGTAATTTATCTAGGGTTCAGGTTGGCTCTGGAGTATGACTAACAGAGAAAGGGGTAAACAATTATAATAAAAGCCATAGAATAGGGAAATAAAGAGAGAAGGCTAATAATTTGTAAGTTGTGGGGTAAAAGGATGGGATGTCTCAAAAAGTGAAAGGATTATAGCTGTGAGGCCATTATGGTAAGTGAGTTGGAAGGTAAGGAGGTAAAGGTCAGAGAGAAGAAAGTAACTTCTAGTGCGGTCTACGTGCTGTTCCAGTCTTACATCTCTCCTGCTTCAGATTTTAATGCAACTAATCCCTGTTTCATTTTACTTTTTCTCTTTACCTCTACTGCTTTATTTTTATCTTATTACACTATCTGCATTTTTGTCAGTAATTTAAAATAACTTTTTGGAACAAAGCAAGGCATTAATTAATTAGTTTGCATATTTCAAAATACGTGTTTTATGGAATGGTTTCTAGATCTGAGTTCTATTGCAATCTCAGTACCCTTGATCTGAACAGATTCTATTTTTTCAATGTTCTAATAAAAAGAAATACTCAGAACTAAGAATAATCACCTACAGGCAGGTCACAAGGGTCGTAGTCATCATCAGGGAGAACCAAGGCTGGAACAAAAACCTCATGACTCCAGTCCAGTACAGACACCTCTTGATTTGTAGAGGTAACTAAAAATAGTTGCAGATATTTCCTTAGTGATAACCTCACTTTACTAATGGTGTTTAGTATCTTACATGGTCTCCTTCACTTATTTCTCACAAATAAATATCAGGTAAATTTTAGAAAGAGGAAAACTGAGGCCTAGGAAAATTAACTTGTACGAGTCACACAGTGAAGTAGTAGAGACCATAAAAAACCTCAGTAGAATCCCACAGTTCTACCTCTGTCACTCCTATGCTCTACTTGTCTTCTCTTCAGGGACATTCAGGTTATATTTTCTGGTTTTAACCACTCATATACTCATACTTAGTTTATAACGACTTAAAATTCCTTGGTAGCTTTCATGTGCAGTCAATCTATTAGCTTTTTTTTCCCCTTACACAATGCCAGAAACATAATAGGTACCTAATAAATATTTCACTCATTGAATTAGAATTCTGTTCAATCAGAAAATTGGATAAACCCTGCCTCTCATATCTTCATTGCAATAATTAATTTAAAAATAATTAAAATAGGACTAGAATAAGAATGTTGTAGAAACTTCTCTCCATTATTCTTCTAGCATGAATATTCAATTGACCTTGCCAATTTAGCCCATATAATATACTATCTTTAACATGCATTCTTCATCTTGTCCACAAAGATAATCTGAGAGACTATCAAAAATAATAATAGTTATATTTTCCTGCTCATCTAGGAACCATGATAAAAAAGGAAATAAAATTAACATGATGTTATCAATTCTTAGTGAACCCACATTGGTTTCTATTGATTATTGATAGTTCTTCTAAGAATACACAGGCCATCTAGGTAATTACTAATTCTATATGTTTTTGCCTACTATGTCCACAAGTCATGTTTTACCTTGTTTTCGCTTTCCTTAATATCTCTGAGCAATATCTGTTTGTTAATATACTTAGTCTTTCTGACTTCCAGGGAAGATGATGAAGGAGGAAGACCCTGAGCTCACCTCATCCAACAGATACAACTAGATAACATGCAGAGCAGTGTAAATGACCCAGAAAATGACCCAAACACTAGGAGACAGACTCTTGACAGCTAAATATAGAGAAGAGACCACATTAACAAGGGTAGGCAGGGTGGAGTTGTGGTCTACAGCTAAATGGACCCATAGCACTGTCCACAGGAGTAGTGGACAGGGAGGTATGGAGAGGGGAGAGGAGCAGACCCCCATACTAGCCAACCCAGGACAAGAGACTGCATAGGAAGATGAATCCCCAGAATATTGGTCTTTGAAAACTAGTGGAGCACAATTTTGCAAGTTCTGACAATCAGCAAGGCTTAACACCTGTAACTTTAAAAATTAGTGGGCTCACTCTGGGAGAGACTGAAGAGAAGGAAAATTGAATCCCTGCCCTTAAAGAAACAGAACAACAGCCCTCTGAAGATATAGCACAGAAGGAAGACTCTGAAAAACACCTAGGGTATATGGCAGCAAGATTTGTTTACTAATTTCAGACCATGTCTTGGAGGGGTAAGGATACTTGGGAGATTTCTCAAAAAACAAAAGAGCTGGATGGCACTGTTTCTTCTCCTGCTCTCCACCACCACCACCCCAGCCTAGATACATGGAGACCTACAGGAACCAGCAAGGCACCAAGACTCATTACTAAACTTGCTAACATCATGCCCTATCCCTAGTTTCCATATTCTCCTGCAGCAAGACCTCAGTTCAGGTCCCCTCCCATGGTAGACCTATGCAAACCTGCTAATACCATGTGCCCCACCCTGCAGACCTGCCCCCTCTAATATACTTATGGCTAGAGCCCATCCAGAGTGGTGCCACAAGCCTCGCAGGGTGCAAGTAGTCCTGACAGGGACCAGGATCACTCCAAAGTGACTCCTGCCCCAAGGAGAGAGGAAGATAACAACATACAACAGTCTGATAGCAGCCCCTGCAGTGGACTGGGGGCAGATATCTAGTCTAACAGCAATCTGCCGACCAATGAAAGCTTTTCAGGGCAAAACACAGGGAAAGCACTCAGAAGTTTGGAATTTGGTTCTACTGGCAAATGCTAGGTCTGATTCAACTCAAGCCCAAGGTAGCCCCAGACAGGCCCATTACAACATAGGGACCAAATCCAGTCCACAACAGGTAAAGGGAGCCATTACAGATGAATGGACTGAAGGCAAAGCAGCTCAGTCACAATGTGCAGCATGCGTGCGCACACACGCACGCACACACACTCACGCACGCACACACACACACACATACACACGCACACACTGTACACACACATAAGAGAAACCCCTGAAGTGAAATTTTCTGGAGAACAGGGGCCATTATACCACAGGGCTCTATAGGACCTCTTCTTGATAAAGCCACTATTTTCAAGAGCAGATGTAGCTCTTCCCTGATAGGTGGAAACAGACACAGAGAGTTAGAAAAAAATGAAAACACAGAGTAATATATCCCAAATGAAAGAATAGGACAAAATCACAGAGAGAGAGTTCAACAAAATGGAAATAAATAATATGCCTCACAGAGAATTTAAAGTAATGATCATAAAGAACTTAATTGACTAGAGAAAACAGTTAAGGACCACATTGAGACCTTTATTTTTTTTTATGGGAAAAAAAACCAGCATGTAATTTCTGTCCTTGATAGAATGTATTAAACAAGCAAACACCCCAACATGGAAAACAAGTACTACAATGTAAAAATATTAAACAAAGAAAACCCTCTCATATGCATAAATGAAAGATTGCACACAAAGAACTCACATCTTTTCAAGCTTCAATAGTAAATATTCTGCTACTATATATTAAATACTGCATGGTTTGCCCAAGCTAAGATGAAACCACATCATGAATCAATTAGCACTGAAGTGATGAGACCTTTAAAAAAAAGACAGAAAACATAAAAAAGAATCAATCAGAGATGAGTAACTCAATACCTAAATTAAAAATACCCTAGATGGAATAAATAGTACACTAGAGGAATCAGAAGAACTGACCAGTAAACTGGAGGACTAACTGAAGAAAAGCAATCAAGAAACATACATATTGAAATATGATGAAATATAATGAAATATATATTGAAAATTATTGAAATATAATTGAAATTGTATTGAAATATAAATATACATATATTGAAATATAATGAAAATAGACTCAGTGACACCATTAAGAGTAATAACATTCACATGATAGGTATCTCAAAAAGATGAGAGAAAAGGGGCATAAAATTTATTAGAAGAAATAATAGCTGAAAAATCTCCAAATCTGAGGAAGGAAAAACAAATCCAGACACAAGAGGCATATAGAGCTTCACCCCAAAATCAATCCAAAGAGGTTCACACCAAGACATATAGTAATTGAAATGGCAAAAAGTACTGATAAGAGAAATTTTATAAGTAGAAAGAGAAAAGGAAACAATCAATACAAGAGAAATCCCATTAAGCTATGAGCTGATTTTTCAGCAGAAAGTCTGTAGGTCAGAAGGGAGTGGCATGATATATTCAAAATGCTAGGGGAAAAACAAACAAACAAACAAAAGCAAAAAAACCAAACCAAACCAAACAAAAACAAAAACAAACAAACAAAAAAACCAGCAACCAACAATACTCTATCCAGCAAGGCTATCATTCAGAATGGAAGGAAAGGTAAAAAGTTTTCCAGACAAACAAAATTAAAGGGAGTCATAACCATCAAACCAGCCCTACAAGAAATGTTAAAAGGGACTCTTTGAGTGGAAAAGAAAGACCATAAACAGAAGTAAGAAAGTTAGGGAGCACAAAAGCAATGAAAGTAAGTATATCTATAAAAATCAGTCAAGGGATTCACAAAAGGAAAGGAAATAAAGTATGATACAATATACCTAAAACATCGGGAGAGAGGAATAAAGAATGAGTTCAAACTTAAGGAACCATCAAGTTAATACCTATAGGCATAAAATCTTATTTATAAATTTAATGGCAACCACAAATCAAACACCAGGGATAGATATACAAATAATAAAAAGACAGGAATTCAAATACATCACTGAAGGAAACCAGCAATCCATGAGACAAGAAAGCAAGAAAATGAACAGAGAAGAACTACAAAAACAACCATAAAATAAGTAAAAGAAATGGCAATAAGTATATATTTATCAATAATTATTTTGAATGTCAATGGACTAAACACTCCAATCAAAAAGCATAAGTAATAAAATGGATAAAAAAGCAAGACCCATCTATATGCTACCTACAAGAGACTCATTTGAGATTAAAAACACATGCTTTTAATATTAAAAGTGAGGGATGGAAAAGCATTTGTCATTCAAACGGAAGTAAAAAGAAAGCTAGGATAGCAATATTTATATTGGACACAATAGACTTCAAAACACAAAGACTATTAACAAGAGACAAAGAACACTATCCAATTATAAAGAGTCATCCGGTCAGAAGATATAATAATTGTAAATACTCACTGAACATGGGAGGACCCAAATATATAAAACAGCTATTAAAGAAAACATAAAGTAAGTGACCAACAGTAATAAAACTATAGTAGGGAGCTTTAACACCTTGCGTACCTCAGTGGACAGATCACTCAAACAGAAAATCAACAAGGAAATGGTAACTTTGAATGACACACTGGACAATATGGATCTAACACATATTTTGAGAACATTTCATTCTAAAACAACAGAATACACAATCTTTTCAATGCACATGGAACATTCTCCAGAATAGGTAATATTTAGGCCACAAAATAAGTCTCAATAAATTCAAGAAGATCCAAGCCATACCATAGATCCTTTCCAACCAGATGCTATGAAACTAGAAATCACACACAAGAAAATATTTGGAAAAAAAAAAAAAACAACACAAATACGTGGAGGTTAAATAACATGCTACCAAACAATAAATGGGTCAACCAAGAAATCAAGAGAAAATAAAAATTACATGGAGACAAATGAAAATGCAAACAAAGTTGTCCAAAAATTTTGGTATACAGCAAAAGCTGTTCTAAGGAGGTAGTTAATAGCAATAAAGGTGTACCACAATAAGCATGAAAAATCTCAAGTAAACAACGTAGCATTATACTCAAAAAGCTAGAAAAATCCAAAACCAGTAAAAGAAAGGAAATTTAAAAGATTAAAGCAGAAATAAATAAAATAAAAACCAAAAAAGCAATAGATCAATGAAACCAGGAGCTGGTTCTTTGGAAACACCATCAAATTTACAAACCTTTAGCCAGATTCATACAAAGAGAAAAAGAGACAAAGGATTCTAATAAACAAAATCATAAGTAATAGAAATTTTTAAAATGACACCACAGAAATACAAGGCACTATAAGATATTGTGAAAAAATATACGTCAACATATTGGACCACCTAGAAGTACACAAATTCCTAGAAACATATAACCTTCCAAAACTAAATCTAGAAGAAATAAAAATTTTCCTTCTGTGGTAAATCTATCAAACATTTAAAGACTTATACCTATTCTTCTAAAACTATTCTAAAAAGTAGAAGAGAAAGGAAAACTTTTAAATTTATTCTATAAGGCCAGCATTACCCTGATACCAAAACCAGACAAAGACACCATAAAAAAAAAAAAAAAACAGAACTAGAGACCAATATCTCTTACAAACATAGATGCAAAATTCCTTAACAAAATAGCAAACCAAATCCAAAAATGCATTTTAAAAATCAATCACCATAATCGAGTGTGATTTATTCCTGGGATGCAAAAGTGGTTTGGTATTCACAAATCATTCATAATATATCACATCAACAACAGAAAAGACAAAAAACATAAACTCATTTCAAAAGATGAAGAAAAAGCATCTGACAAAGTCCAACAACTGTTCATGATAAGAAACCTTCAAGAAAGCAGGCTTAGAGAGAACATACCTAAACACAATAAACCCACATCTTATATCAAAAACCCACAGCTGATATCATATTCAATGGTAAAAAGAAAAAAAACCTGAGAGTTTTTCTCCCAAAGTCAACAATAAGATAAGGATGTCTATTCTCACCACTTTTATTCAACTTAGTACTGCAAATCCTGTCCATAACAGTCAGAAAACAAGAGATAAAAGGCATCCAAATTGGTAAGGAAGAAGTAAAACTTTCACTATTTGCAGATGACATGATGCTATGTATAGAAAGCCCTCAAGACTCTCTGGAAAACTATAGAATTGGTAAATGAATTCACTAAAATGGCAGGATACAAAATTAATATACAGAAATCTGTTGGAATTTCTATATGCTAATAAGAAAGTAGCAGAATGAGAAATTAAGGAAATAATCCAATTTATAGTTTCACCGAACATCATAAAATATCTAAGAATAAATTTAACCAAAGAGATGAAAGGCTTGTACTCTGAAAACTAGAAAACATAGATGAAAGAAATGGAAGATGACACAAAGACTATCAAATGGGAAAAAGTCTCTTCAGCAAATGGTGCTGGGAAAACTGGACAGCCACATGCAAAAGAATAAAACTGGACTACTGTCTTACACCATACACAAAAATAAACTCAGTATGGTTAAACACCTAAGTGTGAGACCTGAAACCATAAAACTCCTAAGAGAAAATATAGGCAGTAATCTCTTAGACATCAACCCTAGCAATATTTTTCTAGATATGTCTACTCAGGCAAGGGAAATAACAAACAAACAAACAAAAAACTATTGGGACTACACTAAAATAAAAATAACTTCTGCAAAGCAAAGAAAAACATCAACAAAACAGTAAGTCAACCTACTGAATGGGGGAATATATTTGCAAATGACATATTCAATTGAGAATGTCCATATCATATAAAAAAACTCATAAAAGCTAACACCAAATAAATAAATAATCTGATAAAAAATACAGAGAACCTAAATAGACATTTTTCAAAGAAGACATACAGATAGCCAATAGACACATTAAAGCTGCTCAACCTAAGTCATCATCAAGCAAATGCAAATCAAAATTACAAAGAGATACCACCTTATACCTGTCAATGGTTAAAATAAAAAATGCAGGAAACAACAAGTAATGTGAAGGATGTAGAGAGCAAGGAACCTTGGTGCACTGTTGGTAGGAATGCAAACTGGTGCAGTCACTGTGGAAAACAGCAAAGTGACTTCTCAAAAATTAAGAACAGGATTAGCATATGATCCAGTAATTCCAATACTGGATATTTGCTGAAAAAGTACAAAAACACTAATTCAAAGGGATACATGGACCCCAAAGTTTATAGCAGCATTATTTATAATCGTCAATTATGAAAGCAGCCCAAGTGTCCATTGATAGATGAATGGATAAAGAAGATGTATTATATATATACAATGAAATAGTACTCAGCCATAAGAAAGAATGAAATCTCGGCATTTGCAACAACATGGGTAGATCTACAGCACATAATGTTAGGTGAAATAAGTCAGAGAAAGGCAAATACCATATGACTTCACTTATATGTGGCATTTAAGAAACAAAACAAATGGGCAATGAGTAAAAAAAAAGAAAAGGAGAGAAACAAACCTAGAAGCAGACTCTTTACTATAGAGAACAAACTGATGGTTACCAGAGGGGAGCTGACTGGAGGAGACGGGGGAAATAGGTGATGGGGATTTAGGAGTGCACGTGTGATGGTGAGCACTGGGTGATGTGTGGAATTGTTGAATCATGACTCTGTATAATACTATGTATAATACTATGTTAATACTAAACTAGTATAATACTATGTTAACTCTACTGGAATTTAAATTTTAAAACTTTTGTAAAAAGACAAACCAAAAAACAGAATCTTAACTACAGAGATAAAACTGATAGAGGTATCTGGGTGGCTCAGTAGGCTGAGCAACTCTTGGTTTCCACTCAGGTCATGATCTCACATATCACGGTTATGAGATCAAACCCTGTGCTGTCAGCATGGAACCTGCTTGGGATTCTCTCACTCTCCCTAGCTCTCTGCCCCTCCCCTACACGTGTGCATGCATACACTCCCTCTCTCTCAAAATAAATAAAGTAAAACTTAAAAAAAATGATGATTACCAGAGAGGAGGTGGGTGGGGGCATGGGTAAAACAAGTGAAGTGCGTTAAGAACACATTTATCATGATGAGCACTGAGTAAGTATAGAATCTTTGTATCACTATATTTACCCCTGAAACTAATATAAAACTGCATGCTAACTATACTGGAAATATTAGTATCACATATAACATATATGTATATATATCATATATACACACTTTGTTTTCTTTTTCATTCATTCGTGGGAGGGGGCATAAAACTCTCCCACCACTAACTGAATTCTGTTTTACTTTTTGTTTCTTGTTTCCATAGATGACAAAATGACAAAGAGTTCCACACACAGACATCTGGACTAGACTAACAGGTAGAATGATTTGGGGGTAACAGTGAGGTCCTGATATTCCCTAAAATCTTCTAACAGATTTTCATATGACTAGTGGACCTTATTTTGCAACTGATATCTTCCTTTTAGCTTTCTGGTATATAGCAGCCATAGAGTAGAATCTCTAAAATCTTGGAAATGATAAATGGAAATCCTTGGAAACTTGATCCTCAAAATGAACATATAATCATGCAGGTATGTATTATCTTCAAAAGAGTTGATCCCAGGGCAACAAAATATTACTGTAACATGTGTAAATGTATAACATAGTTTAAGAATGTCTATATCCCACCATAGGGAATGAGGGTAGGGTGGGATTGGTCTACAAAAGAAGCAAAGAAAAAGAAGATATAATCTGTGATACCATGGAGCTAATGCCACCAGAGAGAGATTATTTTTCAATAGACTTTAAATAAATCTGATCCTACTGACAAAACCATCCCCATTTGAGTTTTCAAGTTATTTTAGTCCTGCTAGCGAGCATTTCATTAACCCAACTTCCCTCTCTTCAGTTCCTCAATCACAATGTAATGCTCTAAATAAGTTTTAGCATATTACTACAATTGCTTGCTTACAGGGATAAAACATGCTAATCACGTGAACATATGTGTTCCTGTTCCCAGAAAGTAATTTCTCATCGTAACCTAAAATTTTTGTTTTGGCCTAGAGCAAATATCATGTCCTCATCAAATCATTACATTTTACTGGGGAAGTTGTTACACTAGGAAATGTAGTACAGCTGTGGGGCTAAATAAAGTGAAATGTTTTGTTGATCACAGCATTCCATCTAGAAGTGTTTTGGGGATTTGTTTTCTATCTATGGAATATGGGAGGAAGTGATATGTGACCAATGGTCCTGGGTCAATAAAATAGTTGTTGATTCTCCACATTCTCCTTTCTTCTTCTCAGCAACCTGGGACCTGTGTGTTCCTTGTGGTGTAACTAAAACTTTGAAGAAGTAGGCAAAGGTCAGGTATGAAGGGATTCAAATTCCTTACTTAGGAAACTGATTAAAGAACTGTTGGAAGATACAGAGTGTAAAAGTCTTAAAGAATCATCTCAGAAGCAGTGCACTAGTTGCAACATGAAAAGTGAATTTCAGGAAGAACAAATAAAGTGGGAGAGTGGGCATTATAGGAACACAAGTAAGAAATGAGAATCTACAGAAAAAGACTGGAACTGGTGACTGAGATACCTGGGTGACATTCAGAGCTATCAAGAAAGTACAACTGACCAACAGAATCAAGGATAATGCTATCATTTCTACTTCTGCAACTGGGAGTATAGTTGAATGCACTATTACCTAAAATGTACTGCAGAAGGAAGTGAAGATCCTCAGCTTCTTTCAGAGATTTCATCTTATGTTTTTATTTTCATCCTTGCATTTGTATAGTTCATTAGAATTTTCAAACTATTCTCAAAGATAGTGTCAAAGCCAGCAATTGAACTAAGACTTTGCTCCAATCTTTGTTTTCTTTTAAATAAAAATCATTACCCTCTATTTTATTTGATGGAAACGTCTTATACACATTTTATATAAATTGCATTTAATACATATTTTAAATTTTCAGAGGTCATGAACTATATCTTTGCTTGTTTTCCATCCTTTTGTTCAATGACATCTATCAGTTCATGTAAAACCCAGATCAAAGTCACATGCATTTGAGCATTTTTTAAATACTTTTATTTTGTATTCTTCCAAGCTTTTATTTAAATTCAAGCTAGTTAATATATAGTGTAGTACTGGTTTCAGGAATAGAATTTAGTGATTCATCACTTATATATAATACCCATCATCACAAGTGCCCTCACTAGTGCCCATCATACATGTAGCCCATCCCCCAACCCACCTCCCTTCCAGCAACCCTCAGTTTGTTCTCTTAGTTAAGAGTCTCAGGGTTTGCCTCCCTCTCTGTTTTTTCTTTCCTTCCCCTATGTTAATATAGTTTGTTTCTTAAATGCCATCTGTGAGTAAAATGATATGTTATTTTTCTTTCTCTGACTTACTTCACTTAGCATTGGACTACATTCTAGTTCCAACTATATCATTGCAAATGGCAAGATTTCATTCTTTTTGATAGATGAGTAATATTCCATTGTGTGTGTACTTGTGTGTGTATACACATACATACATACATACCACCTCTGTTTTATCTACTCATCAGTTAATGGACATTTGGGCTCTTTCCATAATTTGGGTATTATTGATAGTGCTAATATAAACATTGGAGTGCCATGTGCCCCTTTGAATCACCTCTTACATTGTTAGTGGGAATGCAAACTGGTATGACCACTCTGGAAAATAGTATGGAGGTCCCCCCAAAAATTAAAAGTACTACCCTATGGCCCAGCAATTGCATTACTAGGTATTTATCCAAAGGATACAAAAATACTGCACCTTTTCTAACACAGATTTGGGAATTTCTATTTTTTTATGATCATTTAATCACTGTTTCTCTTACTGACTATACATGCCTTTATTTCTTCTTATTGTAGTATCTCTTGGTGTTTGCCAGAATTACTTAGCATTTAAATGAACTAAAAGTGCATTAAATGACTAAATACATGAAACATGTTTTGTTTTTTAAGTTTATTTTATTGTGAGATAAACAGAAAGAATGAAAAGGGAATAACAAAGGAAGACAGAGGACCTGGAGCAGGCTCTGCACCCACAGCAGAGAGCCCCATGCTGGGCTCAAATTAGTGAGCTGCAAGACTGTGACCTGAGCTGAAGTCCAAAGCTCAACCGACTGAGGCATACAGGTTCCCCACCTTTTTTTTTGTATTTTTTATCATCATTCTATTTTATCTGAAGTTTATCCTCTTGTTTCTTCTTTTGGTGTTCATTCATATATATGGTTTTTTGCGATTCTGCTTTCAGCTGTTTTTACTGGACAACAACACACATTAAAATGCTAAGTGTTAAAGAATATATGGAAAGTCTATCAAAAAAAACCTATAACATTTTAAGACACTTTACTCCTATTAACCTCAAGGGATCATTTAATTTCATAAAGCAGGTGACACAATGGCTTCTAGGGCTCCATGCTCAGCAACACACAGCAAAATGACTTGGCCATATTTTTATTCTCTTCTTCTCTTCAGGAACCTCGAAGACAAGAGGTCAATTTAGCCCCATTTTATTCTTAAAAAAAGAATTTAGTGCTCTTGACAGGTGTCAGCTTGTACGTCCTTAGAGACAAATGTTTCCTGTTTGCCATCAAAGATTTTACGGCACAGATGTATGTGGTTTTGCTTCCTCTTCCCGTGTCCCTTACCTTATCCACAGACCGCAATCCTGACCCTCAGAGAGCAACTCCAGAGGCAGCAGAGTAATTCAGTCTCTAGCTACTAAATCAGACTCTTTACCACATGTTTCCTACAGGAATGGCAGCAAACACACTTGGGATGATGTTTCTTACGTGATGTTATAATTTATTCCCTATAAAGTATATGGAAATATTCAACGCAGTACACAGAGTTACCAACTAAGCATGCAATCAGAACACCATCGATGCCATTGATGTCATAATAGGTGCTTTCAAAATTGCATTAAATTTGTTTTAATGGCTTTAAAATCCAGTATCAGAAGTTTGGTAATTTTTCCTACTGAAAATGTTCCAATTTTAAGGATGAGTAACTTAAAACTTCAACAAATATCAAATATAATGATTTACAAAATATTTCTTTCTTTCTGAAACATTTGCTATATATAAATATTATTAACCATTCTTCAGAATTTTCTGGGGAAGCTCTAATAGCTTCTTTGCCAAACGTCACTAAAAATTCTAAAATGTGTTACAGTTAGTCTCATATCATGTAGAGCAAACATCCTAGGAAGACTAGTTGGACATAATCTCCACACAAAGGAGATCACCTATCGTTTTAAATAATGACAAGATCATCAGACTTAAAGGATTTGAGGCCATCTTTTTATCAAGAGAGGATGCACTCTTTCACTTTAAGCCCAGAAAACGTTCCAAAAATGAGAGAGAGGTGGCAATCCATCATGGGCACCTAGCCAGTAAAAATCTGACTTGGGTGGTTCAGGATGGTGACTGCGGGTCATTACCGTTCCACCAGCCACATAGCTATAACAGACAGTTCGGAGTGACAGTTCATCACATGGTCTTCCACCTTATTATCATCCAGAGTGTCATTTTGAGAATCAAATCCATGTTGACAGAACTTTCTTCGGTTTTAACACTGAAAGGAACAAGATGTTCCACCACACCTAGTCCTAAGAGGTAAGCCTTTATCTGACTCCCATTACAATACCAATACTACCAGTTTCACATTCGTCCCGGCAGGACAGGTGAGAAGCTTTTAAGCTGGATGAGTTGGTGGCAGGATAATATCCATTGCTTAAAGAAATATTCCAAAAACATTGTGGATGTTTTCATATCCCTGTTCCAGGAATTCTGGAGCTTAGATCACAGCATCTTGACACGATTCCAATCAAAAACTGGCGCAAATGCCTCTGAGTTTCAGTTGCAGACCATTTCCTCAATGTAGTTATGGACATCTCTATTCATTTCCTCATATCTCTTCTGGGCATATGGAGAAAGCCAGTGCAATAAATTAAAAAACAATGAAATCAACAAATGAGCATGAACAATATTTATAAAATGAAGATCATTTTACAGACACAGTTCTGGCCACATTTTTAGACTGAAGTTTCATATTCACCATCAACCTCAGCAACAATCAGGATAGATCACTGAGTTATGTTTGCAATCATGCTTCTAACAAAGATACTAGGTCCCACGGCCTCAGTGATGGCCTCACAGAAAGTGTTCATATCATACTTCTCCAGGAGGATATGGAAGATATATTTATCTTCACCAAAACCCAAATATATTCAAAGAATTTCTTCCTCATCTCAGAGTCTCCCTCAAGCTCCTTTTTTGTCCTGTTATTAATTCCATCACTCTCCTAGATCAAGTGGTCACTAGTGTTGAACATGTTAGAACACATTCATTTATGTGTTCTATGTATGGATGTATATCTGTTTTCTCATCTTGGTATGAATTTAAGGATGATTTCTATGGTCCTTGGATTGTCGTTGAAGATACTATATTGTAAAAGTTTCATTTGTAATGGATGTTAGAGAACACAATCTGTAAACTGTTGTTCCATTGAAAATTTTCCATTATTACACATTATAATTACTCTCATAATCAGTCTCTCTATAATATATAAAGTATATCAGGAAATTAAGTCTAAAAATAATCTCCATAGCATGTTTTAATTATGAATGATTAATTAACAAAATGTTCTCCCCTACCCAAGATGTATCAACCTGGAATAATCTCAAATCACGTGAACATAGAAAGAAGCGAATGTTTACAGAGTACTATCCTATGCTGTGATCCTAACACCACTTGCCAGAGACACAGAGATGAGTAAGACATTGTCCCAGAACTCACAGTCCAGTGAGGCACATTCATTTTCTCCCTTCATTCACTAAAGTGGCCTATCTTCCTCTTCCTTACACTGGATGCTGACAGAACTTGTACAAGGGAATTGGTGAAAACACAAGCAAAAGAGATAAATGGCAAAACCATTTGAAGTATTCTTTCTTGAGTTGGTTCTTCTCCAAATGACAACTGATAATTAGGCAAGTAAATGAGACCTTACTGAAACAATTGACTTTCTCTGATTAAAATACCATGCAGCATAATGACATATTGCAGAGGGAACAACCTTTTTGCTTTATGCTCACTACTCTTTTGTTGACTTATCATTCAGTATTGGGTAGAGAAGCAGCTACATGCACAAAGTGTAGGGTCAAGAGAAAATTACCCAAAGCTTTATGGGTAATTAGGTTGGGTTATATTAAGCAAGGGAGTATTCATTAGTTACAATGCAAACACTATGTGGTTACTAGACATTCACATCCCGGCATGGTTCCTAGTTCAGCCCATAATTATCTATTCACCAGATGATCAGTTTTGCAGCCCAGTGAAGAAGGAATCCTCTGGAAACACTGTTGTGTCACCCTGAAAACGTGGTGACTAACAGAGCAAGTGAGCTAAGCAAAACTTCATTATTACCGAAGAGGAAAAAGCATCTCTTTGGAATTCTCTTACCCCCAGAAAGAGGCTTATAAATCATTTGAGTAAGTGGTCTCCTGCATGTGATTTGAGGAGTTGCTAAGATGCTCTAAGGTATCAACTGGTCATGGCTCCATTACCACTATAGATTTGTTTCCGCAAATCTTGGTCAAATTTCAAATCAAGAATTACAAGGTAAAACCCTGATTCTTTCAGGAGGCTAGTATTTTAAGTTGGAGTCAGCTAATAATTTAGATAACCATTTAATAAAGGTGACCACATGATTCAGTGTATACAAGACAATCCTAGTTTATACCCCTTGTCATGGCACAATCATTCACTAGCAGTCTGGATGAGATGATAATAAATGATACAACCTATAATTCTAAGACCCAGCTGAGATACGTAGTTTCACATAATGGAAACCACTCTGGCTTATTTAAGTTTTGGAAGAAAAAAGATCTGATTGGTTGAACTAAGACTGTGTATTCAAACTACAGTTGACAGAGAGGAGAGAGAGCTAAAAGGTAGCTTTCAGACAGAGTGCTGCCTCCAAACAAGAGGTTGTGGGCAAACTAACAAAACCAGAAAAAGTTCAGAAATTGAAAAAAAATTTTTTTTAATGATAATCTCTTTTCCCTCTGGCTAATCTCAATGTGTTGAATTATAAATGGATGTGAACAATACATATCTCATAAGGACATGAGGAAACATTAGTTAAATGGAAGAAAGAACCTCAAACCAATAAATTTCTCATTCTTCATAGTGTTACCCAGAAACAATTATTTGTGCATCTGATAAAGACACTAAATTCTATAAGTGGTCAGATGCCCTAAATTTGTTGATAGATCTATAAAGCACTAGAATAATATGATAGTAAAATTGTAAATATTTCTGGAAATTGTATATTAATTTCCCCATTAAAACTCACTTCCTTATAAGAATCCCTAATGTTATTACTAGTACCCTGGTTTATCAGGCATACGTGGCAACCAATGTGTAAAATGGGAAGAATGCTATGATTTGAATTTTTCAGCAATACTTGGATAAAAAATATGTTTATGCAGGAGTGCAAAGCTGCTGTTTGATTTTTAAATGCAAAGTGCTGTTTTCATAAATTATTGAACTCTTTATACAAGATGATGGAAATATTTCATTTCCTATAAAAATCTGGAAAAGGGGTCAGAGACCACCAATGATACATTGAAAAACAAGGGGAAAAAGCTCAGTTCATAGATGGCAAAGCATAGATGGGTGATGGCCATTGAGGAGGGCACATGTTGGGATGAGCACTGGGTGTTGTATTTACAACATGAACCATGGGAATCTACCCTAAAAACCAAGAGCACATTTTACATGCTGTGTGTTAGCTAAATTGACAATAAATTATGTATTTTTTAAAGTTTATTTATTTTGAGAAAGAGAGAATGCAAGCAGGGGGAGGATGGAAAGAGAGGGAGAGAGACAGAATCCCAAGCAGGCTCCATGCTGTCAGTGCAGAGCCTGATGCCAGGCTCCATCTCACCAACCGTGAGATCATGACCTAAGCTGAAATCAAGAGTCGGATGGTTGGCCAACTGAGCCATCCAGGTGACCTCTTATAAAATGGTCCTGGGGATTAAATGAATTCTGCATTTAAAGAAAGGGTTTTAGCATATGGCAAACTTTCAGTAAAGGTCACTATTTCTACAAAAATAAAAAAGTAACAGAAAAAAAACCAAAAAAAAAAACCCTTATCCTATTCCAAGTATGTTGCTAGAAATATAACCATTATCTTCTACTTAAGTTCATAATAATCATTTTCCTTATAATAACATTGTTTAAAATGCTTGTATACAATACTAAAATACACATCAAATGACCCTCAAGAAAGGAGCTTTGAGAGGCGCCTGGGTGGCTCAGTCAGTCGGACATCCGACTTCGGCTCAGGTCATGATCTCACAGTTCACGGGTTCTAGCCCCACATCGGGCTCTGTGCTGACACCTCAGAGCCTGGAGCCTGCTTCAGATTCTGTGTCTCCCTCTCTCTCTGTCCCTCCCCTGCTCGCTCTCTGTCCCCCTCTCTCAAAATAAAGACATAAAAAAAGGAGATTTGATTTTTGTTTGATAAGAAAACACATCTCTCTCCAAATAATAATGAAATGAGGGCTCAATAAATGCACATTCATGTATTCATTCCTAGTAATTGGAATAGTGATTTGGGAATTGACAATTCTTTATTCTTCTAATTCTTTATATGTAACCATAGCCTAGAAGCTGATATTCTGTTTACCTTAACATCTAGGTAGATAATATGACTGCAGTATATTTTTCATTAATATTAAATCCTATTCTACCATTAAATATGGCTTAACTTTAATTTTGAAGTCCAAAGACAAAAATAAAAGTGCCATACATGACCTTATACCTAGCCCCACATACTATTTAAAACAAAACACATCTTTCATAAAAGCATTTTTCTCTGGCAGGCCCATTACAACTATGCTTAAACATTCTAAGTCTTCTCTAAATGTTCTTTTCTTTACATTCTGTGATTGATGATGAAAACGAACTTCAGAGACATGTTAAGAATGATCCCCGTATAGATTTTGCACTGTACAGTAAATGCCTAATCACAGTGGGACTATTTATAACTGAGCTATCCTAATAGAAGGAAAACATAACGGAGTCTATCTATCCTGCCATTAAAAGTCCGTCAGAACATGAGTGATTGCTAATTGTATGCTTAAAAAAAACATTCTGAGAGTAGAATAGACTCCATTCAAACTAGGAATTGATGAAGTCCATGCCAGTAAATATACATACTCCACAGTTTCTTAAACCCTTCACATGACTAAAAAAGAAATTCAAAACAATGCAATATTCAATACATAAACAAATAAAACTTGAACACGTGGGATTATTACATTGTACTCCACATGTTATATATTATTATATTATAAAAGGATATAATTTTACCCAATATTTAAATAAAATAATCTTAGGTTTTTAATTAAGAGTACAGAGAGGCACTTAAATAGGAATTAAATCTAACCAAAGGCACACATTTATTATTATGGGTTACCAATGGATCACTGATCAACTTGAAACAAGACCAAGCAAGTTAGACTAAGAACAACTTTTCCCTAAATGCTTGAAGAAAATAACTTATGATAAATTCTTTATATACTCAAAGTACCTACAACTTCAAAGTACACAAATCTGAATGAGTATCATGATGAATATGGAGAAAAACAGCATAATTCATATGTGTTCTATATGTATTAAATGTCTTGCTAATATTCTTTTTATCTTTCTGAATAGAAGAAGTACTTCAATTTTTCACAGAATCTTACCACCCTTTTTCAGTGAAGAAGCTAAAAGACAAAATTACACACTTTTTAGGATGATAAAATAAATATTAAGCAATATTTAGTACTCACTGCATATATCATCAGTAATGTTCTTTAAAAATCAAAATCAGAATTTAGGAGTTCTATATTTTATATTCTGCCACAGATCACTAGGTCATCTATTCAGTGCATAATATGATAACCACGTTGTCTAATTATACTTTGTGAGGCTGAGTATTTAGTGAATAACCATAAACTCAAACAGAAAAGATTCAATAGTGAATCCAAACAAAAACTTCCAACCATACCTTATCAATTAAAATATGCCATTCGAGAGCCTAATATCTATTTCAGGGCTTTTTTCACTATGAACTTCCAAATAGATTAATAGCTGGTTTTATTAAGAAATACCTTATCCTTTTCATTTATTTCGTGGACAAGGTATATCTGAAATCCTAAATCCTATAATTACATAAGTACGATTCTCAAGGAGGATAAAATATATAGTCAGAATTCATTCTAAAGATGCCACCAAAAAATAAGAGATAACTAACAGATCCACACTGTGCATAGCTCAGGGATTTAGGCAATAAATACTTTTATGAATTGTATTGTGTGAATAAAAATTGATGCAAGGGTAATAATTTATCTATGTATATATATTTTAATAGATTTTTATTGAATTTTACAAATAATATATGAGTTAAGTTTTAAGAAAAATATATTATGTGACAAAGGTACTATTCCATACTTGTAAAGTCTAATAATGAACCAGGTCAACATATAATTTTCTCTAATAGATATAACATTAGGATATATATATTTTTTAAAAGATAAAATCCAATTCTCTCTCTTTTTTGTTTCTTTTTTAATTTCTGTTTTCTGCAAAAATGAACCCCTCCCTCCATATACTCTACTTCTAATATAGCCAAGACTTCCCTCTTGTGGCTGGTTGATGTCAATATATACTCCTTTATCTTTTAAGTGACCAATTTCTTAGTGTTCAGCAAGGAAACTGAAAAGAACAAAATTACATGGCTTAAGATACATGAAATCAAAGATGAATAAAATCTAATTTGAGTAAGCGTATCAGAGTCTCTGAAATATTTTAGACTTTAAAATAAGCCAATCAAATTCCCCGTATTCCTTCTAACACTTGGTTTTAAACCTTTCCATTTCTGAGTATTGATATCCTTCTGTTCCTGCTTACATTTCTAGGGATATTGCTTTATCAAAAACTTTGCTGTTTTCTGAAATAAATATTTCCTGTGTTCTTTAGACTATTTTTTAATTTTTTAATGTTTTTTATTTATTTTTGAGAGACAGAGTGAGCAGAGAGAGAGGGAGATATAGAATCTGAAGCAGGCCCCAGGCTCTGAGCTAGCTGTCAGCACAGAGCCTGACGCGGGACTTGAACCCAGAAACCGTGAGATCATGACCTGAGCCAAAGCCCGACACGGACGCTTAATCGACTGAGCCACCAGGAGCCCCTCTTTAGACTATTTTTTTTGCCCTATGTTATGTGGGGGGAAAAAAAGAAACAATATAGTTTTAATTAACATTACTGTTTGAAAACACACAAAAACTAATTTTCCTGAGATTTAGGATTAAATGGGTAGGAATAAGAAAGATGGAGAATAACTTTCACCTTTAATTCACTGTCTTGTAAGTTAGGATAGCAACTGAACTTGTAAACAACAAATTAAAGTGGTAAAATTTAGAACAGCTAATGGGAACAAAGAGAAATTGAGGGCTTACTCTATGTGACTCTCTTTACCATTCATATTTTTAGTTAATATTCCTAAAATATATTAACTTCCATCTTGTAGCTGAGGAAATTGCTGTTTTAACAATGTCCATAAATAGACCCCAACCTAGAATGTTACACTCTTAACAATTAATTGCTATATTAGTTTTGCTAAACAACTTTCTCATTTTTCTGCCTGTGTTTTTTCTACCTACCCTTTACTCTGAACTCAAAAAGTAGAAATATTGAGATAAAGACGTTAAATAGCTTGATCAAAATTTCAGACAAAAATTACGTTGTAGTTACTAAGCAAACCACTTAGATTCTTTACCTCTAAGAAAAAGTATTAAAAATATAACTTCTTTTTTGGCACCAGGCTTTACTCCATTCTAGCTGCGATGACTATTTCTTGGATGCTGTGAAAAACACCTATCTAGAGTGAAGTAAAAATAACACAGATTCCACAGACTAGTTTGAGTTACAAAAGTAGTCTGTTTTATGATAATAAGAGGGAATACAAGTTACTGAAAAAATAAAATTGCAAGGAACTGAATGTGACATATCTTAACATTTCTATAAAACTAAAATGTAGGGATGGATACAATTCACTAAAAACACTCCTGAATTATTAACAAGCTTGTCAGCATTTGCTATTTCAGTACAGGCTGGAAGGCTAGTTGCTATGTCTCCTCTTTGATAAAGTTTAAGAAAAATCACTTTCATGGTGATTTTCAAAAAATATCTTTGAGGCAACATTTATATCATTGACCATAATGTGTGATGAATTCCAAAACATGATCACCACAATTTAGAGGACTCTTCCTTTATAGAATTCTGAAGACAAAAAGGAGAGCTGATTTGAAAATATTTTAAAATAGAAATGATTTTTTCTTTTGAGAATGAACACTATCCCACAGGAATTAGTACAGTTTTAAAAAATGCTTTATAGTCACCTGAAAAGCTGCAATAGATCATCATTGACTGTTCTCACGTTTATTTTCTTTATAGCAATCTGTTTCCAGTGATCCATAATGAAAATGACACTAGGTATGAATAAATATATAAGAGGGGTTGGAACCTACCCTTATTTAAAATGTTATTTTCCCCTCTACTTTAATGAACAAAAAGTGATCTGAGAAAGATTTGCTCACTAATGCTAATAGAGATTTTAAGTTAACACTTAACACGTAAACTTCCTTCAAAGTCAACATGTTTTTTTTGAGTTTCAAATTATCTTTAATCCCATTAAAATAAGACAATGGACACTAAAATTTGCTATATCTGAGACATATCATTTGCCTTAATTTAGTGTCATGGAGAATCTTTCAGAGAAATATGAAGGATTGTCAAATGCTGCTAGGCCAATGGAGCATATTAGATTTATACCATGATGCATACTTCTGTTGAAAGCAATATTGTATTAGGAGAGCATACAATAGACTTAAATACAGAAGACAAATCTGGCCATATATTTGTCATAAGGCATGCACTCACAAGTTCTCTGTTCACTCTAATTGCTATAAAGTACGAAATACTTCCTAACTAAATCCTCTATGGTTTAAAAAACATTTAATGCATACTATAATAATAAAGACATTTTCATAATATAGGTCTTGTCTACAAAAGTAACTAGAAATTTGATCGTGACATATTTTAGCTCTTACTACAACAGTGCCAAAATAAATTAGTGCTTTCAAATTGCCATTACAGGATTCTACTGTGTGGTGAGGAGCGGAGGAATGTGTATTGATTTGTTTGCTTTGTCATCCCTGACAACCATATTTCAAGGCTTCAACATATTTTTTCTCTTACATACACTGGACCCTTTAGGTTATACTCTAAGTTATGTTTTTCATAATTAATCCAGATACATAAGAGAAATATTGAGTTTTTCCTGCTGTCAGTAGCTCAGTCCATTTATTTTAGAAAGAAACACTAGAAATTGTCTTAAAATTTTTTATCAAAAAACAGAAAATTATAATGGACGAACTAAGAAAATAAACAGTCATGAAGAATAAATCAACAAAGCTTTCATAAATGAAATTTGTGAAATGGTCATAAATGAAATTTGAGGAAATATTAATAATGTAGTAATTTAATGTAATGTATTATATTTTCAAAATTTATCCAAGTAAATTGTGTCATTTGTTTTTCATAACACCTCTTTAAACTAAGATTTATTATATTCATTTAAGCTAAATTAAATTTGTATATTGTTGGAAGCTTAGAGGCTCCAAAACTAAGATTCTAGATTGATAGGTTGGCCTTTGATAAAAAGTATAAGACCAAGTATGTGTTCCTGAGCAAATATATGACATCATTAAAAAAATCACAGCAACACTATCTCCTAAAGATTATGGTGTGTAAAATGACATTGAAGAAACTTGAAATGCTAATTATGAAGAAAACCAGCAAAGGATAGATGTGGAATGGTTGCATTGTAGAACAGATCTATTCTTTTTTGTTGTTATTGTTCCTAAAGAGCTGACTAATGGTCACTGGGAATTAGTCACAAGGAAGCCTATGTCTGCCCAAATGTCTAACAGTGTTTCTTAGAAGGGAGATCTTCCAATCCCTGGAAATATTCAGAGTCTAATTACTGGGGATAACAAAAGTAGCTATGTCATAAGATTGTTGAGGATTAAATGAAATAAGACATGAATAGCACCTAACACAGGCTTGCATGTATAGCATGATAAGACATCAGTAAATTTTAAGTAGTATTACTTCACACACATGCTCTCTTCTGCCTGCAAGGCATTTACAGACTAACCACTATATATTAAGCAGTGAAGTACCACCTAAAATATAAAGACAAATAAGACAGTCTCTTCTTTTGAGGAACTTATTGCTCTCAAATCAAATGAAATGCCAAATTATTTCAGTAGGGCTTGATAGATGCTAACCAGGAGCTGTGGAAGCAGAGAGGCAGGCCCTGAGTTCACCTGAGTTTCTAAGAGGCTGCCGGGAAGCCAACTAAAGGATTCGGAGCTCAGTTTCTTTCTTTCTATTTTGAGTGTTTTCAAAATTATCTAAGTTGACAATTTCAACAGGTGGCTAATCTCATCATTATTTTTTACTTCATATGAATTTCACTGTTAGAAAGTAGCCTGGTGCTCAGTAATGACTTCAACATTTCTGCATAGAAAGAGCTGAAAATGAGGTTGAAAAGTAAGTCTAGAACATTTATCTGAAAGCTATGTTTGCATAGTAAGCACATCAATTTCTAAATTACGATGTCTTTTTATTGGTATGGATTTGGGAGAAGTGATAGCATGAGGATCATAAACCCTGGCAAGTCATCCTTTGGTGCTATCACCACTGGCTTTATGATATAAAACACACCTTTATTATTTTTTGGTATTTCTTAAAATATCATCTTATTAAAACCTAAATCAACTATTGCACAGCAAAGGAAACCAGCAACAAAGAAAAAGGCAGCCTGCTCATTCAAAGGAGATAATCCCAAAACTTACATCTAATAATAGGTCAATATCCAAATTATATAAAAAGCTTACATGATTTAATGTAAAAAACAATTAATATTGGGCAGAAAATTTGAATAGTCATTTTTCCAAAGAAGATATAAACGGTCAACAGCCACATGAAAAGATGCTCATCATCATCTGGAAAATACAAATCAAAGCTACAATGAGATATCACCTCACATGTGTCAGAATGGTTAGAAACAAAAACGCAAGGAACAACAGATGTTGGTAAGGGTGTGGAGAATAAGAAACCCTCCTGCACTATTGGTGGGAATGCGAACTGGGGCGGCCACGGTGGAAAACGGTATTGAGGTTCCTCGAAAAATTAAAAATAGCACTACCCTACAATCCAGGAATTGCACTACAAGGTATTTACTGAAAAAAAAAAAAAACTCTGATTGAAAGGTATACATGCACACCAAAGTTCATAGCAGCATCATTTATAATTGCCAAACAGTGAAACAACCCAAGCGTCTACTAGTTGATGAACAGATAAAGAAAAGATGTGGGGTGTATGTGTCTGTGTGTGTATTATGTTTGTGTATGTGTATATATATAATGGAATGTTTCTCAACCATAAAAAGAATAAAATCTTGTCATTTAAAACAGCACGAATGGAGCTAAAGACTATAACGGTAGGCAAAATAAGTCAGTCAGAGAAAAGCAAATACTGTATGATTTCACTCATATGTGAATTTAAGGAAGAAAACACATAGGCAGGAAGGAAGAGAGACACACACAAAAACCAAGACACAGACTTTAATGAGAACAAATTGATGATTACCAGAGGGGAGGAGAGAGGGGAACAGGGGAAATAGAGGTTGGGATTGAAAGTATACCAATTATGATGAGAGGAAATGAAATAAAATAATAAAATAATTTTAAATGATTTAACTGAGTTTGCCTTTCTGCATCAATTTTTTTTTGAACTTACAAATAGGCCAGTTTAATAAGACCAAGGGAATTAGTCATTCGTGCTGAAGCAGGTTCTAAACTCTTCGAAGTTCCCCATGCAAAACAGCCTGCTTAATTTCAAGCTTATTATTAAGCAGCCACCATGCATAGAGCACCATGCGAGGCCTTCTGCACCATGCAACAGAAATAGGACATGGTCCTACACTAAAATATGGTAGCTTGGTTTGGGGGAAAAATGCAATTTTGACAAGATTTCCCTTCTCGCATGCACTGGGTCTTTATCATGACAGGGTTTCCTCTCTCGGAGAACCATCTCTGCTGTCTTCTTTCAGGATTTTTGCATTCTTCAAATACCCTGCTGAATACCATGTCCTCTGATTCTTCTGACTAAATGGTTCATTTACAAAATAGCATGCAAATACCATTCTTAGGTTCTAATGTGACTTTTTAAATATAGTTGTTTTTTTGTGTTCTTATTTTTCTGAATTTTATGGATCTGTGCATCACTCACAGCCCCTAAAATAGCACTCTGCCTTCAGTGGGGGCTCCGTAAACATTTGTTAAATAGTGAAACTGGACAGTCCTTGCTTATCTCAGTTTAATGGTAAAAGAGGCAAAGACGTAGCTATCACAATATTAATTTCTATGTAATTCTAGTTTTAAAAACTCTCACAATGTAATCTGAATTCAAATAATGTGGTACATAAAAATGACACCTTTTGTATTTCCATCAAATTCCTTTGTTATGCAATTGCTAAATTGTAACTCACTAGCCAACATCCTGTTTTTAGCTCTGCCCTTTGATAAAGCTTTATAAAATGTGTGGATCAGAGAACGTAAATGGGTAAGTTGAGCATTATCAAAATCATAGAGCTAATCAATAAAAGTAGCTTATTGATGTGTTTTGGAGCCAATATTCCATTATGGGAAAATAACTCCTGTGTCCTTCTATCATAGATTTGGGATAATCATTCCTTTTCTTAGGGCATTAATTGTCCTAGAAAATTCAGTTATGTGCAAATTTTAAAATTATAAAACTAATAGAAAGAGATAAATAAAACAAAGATGTCTTTAAAAATGTAAGAACTGCATTACAAAAAACTGTTTCAAAACCCACTACTCCCAAAGAAATTTTTTGACTTCTAGATAATCAAATATCTACTTGTAATTCCTACAGAGAATACCCATAACTATGGTGGTAATTTTTTGATGAGCCATAGAAACTTCAAGACTCTAGCTGGCCTTGGGATAAAGATAGCCAGCATGTAGAGAAGTTTATTAATAAATTGATTTACTCTAAGCTAGTAACTAAATACCACTTTCTGCTTTCCCTCCATCTTCCCTGTGATTTTCTTCTCCCTTTTTCTATTTATTATTCTCATTCTATTTTATTGAATAATACTCACCTAAGTCAGTATTATTTAAGTGAGTCACATGAAAGAGTAGTTCCATGATATTTTCTACAATAACATGGAACCACTGTTACACAGGCATGGAAAATATAATATAACCCATTCCTCTCCATAGATATTGAATGTGTACATTAGTATATTAAAAGTTCTGAGAAAAAAATGTTTTGAGAAATCACATAGTAAAGAAACCTCCTTAAGTGGGTTAGTCAACAATTTTCAATTTTATTTGACTTTTACATGTAGCTAGAAATAATAGGAGTTTATTATATATCATGAATCACAGTAAGTACTTTACTTACATTATATCATATAATCATCATAACAACTGTAGGAGTATATACTATTATCCAAGTCTACAGATGAAGAAAATGAATCTTTGCCAAATTAAGAATGTGCTAGAATTGATAAAACTAGTAAGAGTGGTGAGGACTGGTCTGTCTCAAGAACCCATACTTGTACCCACCATGCTTTTCTGTCTCAGTATAATTATATGTTCTTAGAAAATCTGCTTTAGATTTGAGGGGAAGGACACTATAACAAGTTCTGTTCTTTAAAAATAATACTTGAAAGAAAAACATGATAGCAGTTTAACAAATTTGTGCATTTGTCTTAGATCCACACTAAAAAGGAACTTTAAAGTTCTCATTAAGCCTTATGCTTGGTTCTTTGGGCTATACCAATTCTCTTTAATAAGATTTTCACCATTACTTCTTACCTGCTTGATCTCTGCTTCATTCATTCTTTTCTTTTATTCATTTTCACCTTACGATTTTGATATTTTGTTTATAATTCAGATTTACAAAGTACTAAGTGATGTTTCGGTTGAAGCTCAAACTTAGTCACCTCTCACACTTCTGCATAATAATTATCATATCTATAAGATTCATTTAAAGTTAACCAAGCCCAACAATTAAAAAGAAAACATAAATAGTTGATTACAGACATAATTACTTTACATGATACATTATTGGGTTTTAAAGAGATTTAGAGATTCAGTTACCTCCAATAAACATTGTGTTGGGTATTGTACCAGATAAGGAAGGTAAAAATTAAGATATGAATCCTGTCTTTGAGGAACAAGGAGTCCAGGGGAGAAGAGTGTAATGTAACAAATAAAATTCTAATACTCTCACACATAGAGTGATGAGTAGAATGAATGAGGTATGTACAGTGAAACAGGGTAAAACAGAAAGAAAGGTATCTCTCTGAGCTTTGGAAGGTCCATGAGTTAGCCAAATGAAGAATGTTATGAAAACATAATGAAGTTCGAGCAGAACAGTATTCACTAATCACAGATGTGAGAAACAACAGGGTGCGTGTGTGTGTGTGTGTGTGTGTGTGTGTGTTTGAATAATTAAGTATCTCAGGATTGTCAGGGCAGCAAGTATAACCTACGAAATGGTATAACAGGAGATGACACAAGTAGACACAGAGCAAGCCGTGAGCATCTACCATATTGTGCCAAGAGATCTGTGAAATCCCCTGAATAATTTTAAGCATAGGATTAATGGTTCAGACTTGCATTCTGGATAGATTATGATGGTTTTAATCTGGGAAATATATATTCATGAAACATGACAGGAGTTGAGACCAAACTGGACTTTATGATTATCAAGCTGAGAGATGACAAAGGCTTGAGTGACGACGGTGGTAATGAAGATGGAGATGAGCAGATCAATTCACACAGCATTAGGTGCTAAAACTGTGAGATAGTGGATTGCATTTGACATGTGTGCAGGGAGAGTGTTATGGATTAAATGTTTTTGTACTACCCCCCTCCCCACACACAATCTGTATGTTAAAGGTATTTGTGGAGATATGGCCTTTGGGAGATAATTAGATTTAGATGAGGTCATGAGGCTGGTGCCCCATGATGAGATCTGTGTCTGTACAAGAAGAGGAAGAGAGACCAAACCCTCATTCTCTCTCATCAGTATGTAAGGACACAGCAAGAAGGCGGCCATGTGTAACCCAGAGTGCTCTCATTAGGAACTGAATCTGTATGTACCTGGATCTTACACTACCCAGACTTCAGAATTATGAAAAATAAATATCTGTTGTTTAAGTCACCAGTTGTTGGTGTTTTGTATTAGCAGCCAAGCTGACTAAGACAGAGGGTGAGACCAGGGACTGTGACACTCAGCTCCTCCATTCGTAGTTTGTGTGAAGGGCTGAAAAATGAAGACACAATCAAAACAGAGAAAACAGAAGAATCATTATGTTTGGAGGAATGAAAAAGGGTTTCCATACAGGTATACTGATTTTGAGGTAAAGATGTCTTATAACTAATTTTATAAATATTAGAGGTGATGCATACATGACAAAAAGAAGAAAAAGAGGCAGAAGCCTCTATAAGATACAAGCATGTACAGATGCACCTTAAATGTGCTTCAAAATGCTTTTCTTTCTCTATGCTTCGTATAAAGGGAAGATATGAGGTAATTTGGCTTAAGTGGGATTGAAAACTAAGCCAATATTTTTTAATGTTTATTTATTTTTGAGAGAGAGACAGACAGAGCATGAGTGGGGGAGGAGCAGAAAGAGAGGGAGACACAGAATCCAAAGCCGAATCCAGGCTCCAAGCTTTCAGCACAGAGCCTGATGTGGGGTTCAAACTCACAAACTACAAGATCATGACCTGGGCCAAAGTCGGTGCTCAACCAACTGAGCCACCCAGGCACCGCCAGTATTTTTGCATTTTGTGAACTTTGTCTTCCCTTGGTGGAACTTTATCTTCCTGAGGGATGAAAGCCATTTTGAAGAAAGCATTACTGGATGCAAGTAGAGAACTAGTTAAAGAATTCTACACTAGCTTCCCAATAGGAAGTGGGGCGAAAGGGAGAAAAACCATATGAGAAGAAAACACCTAACAAGCTTTCACTGTGTGTAAATCCAAACATTTTCCTAATGTAAGACAGTGAAACCCAACTCACTCTGATTTAAGGGAAAAAAAATAGTAACTGATTCACATGACCAAAAGATTCAAGAAATAGCTTCAGGCATTGCTTGATCCAATCTCCAGCAATATCATCAAGATTCAAATATAGTGTTATATGTCAAATATACTTCTACAAAAAAAATTCAAATGTTATCTTTTTTTGTCTGATCTACTTCTCTCTAGAAGGCCTTATTCACATGTTACTTCAGTCTACAATTACGGCCCTTAGTAGTTCTCTGTTTAAATCATCTTAAACATTTTATTGAGAAAAATCCCTTTATATTTCGAGCTCAAAAGAAAGTGCAAGAGTTGAGCCTCATGGACCAGGTTTGGGGCATGTATTTGTCTCTGAACCACTGTGTCCAGGGGGGTATGTCCGGGGCAGATTGGCCCCATCTGGATCATCTGCACACAGTCAATGCTGGCAGAAGAAGCTAGTGGTCAGCACCGCTGAGTAGGAGGTGTTCCCCCTACAGGAACTCAGGCCCCGATTCAAGAGTCAGAATGCACACGGAGAAGGCAAAACCAACTGCTATCCACTTCAGAGCCTTACCACAAAAATAACTAGGTCAGAAGAAAGGTATGTGTGCCTCAATGTTATGTTTGTGGAGGTGTGTGTGCACATCTACAGTGAGAAAAATCCACAGCCTGCACCTCCTCTTTGGTCTGTCTCATTTGGGAAATTCCTCCCTCACACTCACCAGATTTAAAAAGCTGGGGAATTTTATTTTTGTGTATGGTGTAAGAGACTGGTCTAGTTTCATTCTTCTACATGTTGCTGTCCAGTTCTCCCAGCACCATCTGCTAAAGAGGCAGTCTTTTTTCCATCGGATATTCTTTCCTGCTTTGTCAAAAATTAATTGACCGTACATTTGTGGGCCCAGCTCTGGGTTCTCTATTCTATTCCATTGGTCTATGTGTCTGTTTTTGTGCCAATACCATACTGTCTTGATGATGACAGCTTTGTAGTAGAGGCTAAAGTCTGGGATTGTGATGCCTC
>NC_043703.1:44855208-44896178 GCF_006229205.1 Suricata suricatta | reverse complement strand
TGTACATTGATTTTGTATCCTGCGACTTTACTGAATTCATTGATCAGTTCTAGAAGGCTTCTGGTGGAGTCGATTGGGTTTTCCATGTAGAGTATCATGTCATCTGCAAAAAGGGAAAGTTTGACTTCTTCCTTGCCAATTCCGATGCCTCTTATTTCTTTTTGTTGTCTGATTGCTGATGCCAGAACTATCCACAGAACTCCTTTATGACCCAGCAATAGCATTGCTGGGGATTTACCCAAGAGAGACAGAAATGCTGATGCATAGGAGCACATGTACCCCAATGTTCATAGCAGCAATGTCAACAATAGCCAAAACATGGAAGGAGCTTAAATGCCCATCACCTGACGAATGAATCAAGAAGATGTGGTATATATTCACGATGGAGTACTACATGGCAATGAGAGGGAATGACATATGGCCGTTTGTAGGAAAGTGGATGGTGTCATGCTGAGCGAAGTAAGCCAGGCAGAGAAGGACAGAAACCGTATGTTTGCACTCAAAGGTCTAGCCAGAAAACAGGAGAGACCTAATGGAGAACCAGGGGGAGCGGAAGAGGGTGAGAGAGTTGGGGAGAGAGAGGGATGCAAAACTTGAGAGACTACTGAATGCTGAAAATGAACTGAGAGTTGAAGGGGAAGGGGGAGGGGGGAAAAGAGGTGGTGGTGATGGTGGAGGGCACTTGTCGGGAAGAGCACTGGGTGTTGTATGGAAAACAATTTGACAATAAAATATTATGAAAAAAAAAAGCTGGGGAAGATCCTAACCTGGTCCCCAGTCCCTGACTCCTAATAATCATATTAGCTCTTGGGGAAAAAATCCCCAAGTAACTCCAGTTCTGTCCGTCCTTTCACTTGGAGCTACTGTTCAAAACAAATGATGCCCTATCCAGTTTAGCATCAGAAAAACTTGAAATGACTCCTTTTCTATATATTCACTCCCCAGATGTTTGGCACAGCACAAGGAAATGTACAAATGACAGCTCATTTAGAGTGTGGGGGAAAGGGTCAGGGACCATAATATGATCAGGACAATGTGAATTTAAAACCTTTTTACCGTTGCCTTCTTTTCTTCATGAAGTTAAGACACTCATTTTTCCACTCCCTCATTCCCTTGCTGTCTGCTTCCTTCTCCCATTAAATTAGCACAAAGACAGTTATCAGTCAAGCAAAATTCATTGTGAATGGTTCTCAGATTGAAGGACTTACTGTGTCCCTCTACAATTGCTAGGGGCCAGAGGGGACATGGAGCTGGAACTCTGTCCAGAACTAGAAAGACAGTACTGTATTTTACCACATTTTACTGCAAATATATGTCAGTTGAATTACATGTCAGACACATCCTGAATATTTAACTACTACTTATAAAATTGTTTAATTTGTTAAATATCAAAATTGCAAACAGCTTACTTTAATGTTTATTTTGAGAGACACAGAGATCATGTGCACAAGCGGGGCAGGAGCAGAGAGAGATGGAGACAGAGAATCGCAAGCAGGCTCCACACTGTCTGCACAGAGCCACACACCCCTGGCTCAGTCACAGGAACTGGGAGATCAGGACCTGAGCTGAAGTCAAGAGTAGTAGGAAGCTCAACAAACTGAGGCACCCAGGCATCCTCCAAACAGCTTCGTTTTAAACAGGACCTTTGTAAGAAAGAAAGAGGCGCAGATGTCCCTGAGTGAGTGGGGCACTGTCACATGACTGGTAAATGAGAAACCACGTGGCTCAGTGGTCTCCCCACACTGCGCACGCAGAGATGTGTTTTTGAATAGTTGTGCACAGCATAGAGTAAACAGAAAATCAGTGCTGTTCTAAACGCATTCACTTTCTTATGTATGCGAAGCACCCAGTATAGTCTTCGACACATAATAAGCATTGCATAAATATCTGTTGAGTAACCAAATGAAAGAATTCTAATTCATAAGATATGGGGACAGAAACTATAAATAAAATAACTATTGCACAAGTTCTTTGAAGAAAACAAAACAAAACAAAAAAATGAGTGGGTGGAATCAACATGCTGAGTTTCACCTACCCCAATCCCAATTAATAATCAAGGTTCTATATTACTAAAGTAAAAAAAATTGAGAGAAAAAGTAGATTGCTTCCTGAGAGCTTCTGTAATGCTAATAGAATCTTTAGACTCCATTGTCACACTGATGATTCACTGGTAAAAAGCAAGCACACTTTTTTTTTCTGCCCTTCATTATCAGCCCATTTCTGGCCTGATTTGCTTTAGATGATTTAGACTCTTCTGCACCTGAACTGTGACTTTCTGTATCAGAGGAGGGAATGAAAAATGAACAAAAGGCAAAGGGGGAGGAGAATGTAAGAAATAAAAGACACTGAGAGCTTTTAAAAGGCAAAAAAAAAAAAAAAACCCATAAAACTCAACATCCTGCCCTCTCTGTATGCTTTAGGCTCAAATTTTAAGTCCTTATAGAACTTCTCTCCACCACTGACTCCTAAAATCTGTCTTCTTGCATCCAAAGGGCATTGCTTTATAGTGTGGGAGGCAAAACCTTTTTTATTTTTTATTTTACTTCTTTTTCACACGGTAGCCCATCGCAAGGGAGGCAGGGACTCCAACCACATACGCTACAGGGCTATTCTTGGCATTCTTTACTACAACCAGTCAGGATGCAACAGCTACCGGTTGCCAGTTAGAACTCTAAGCACGTCTCTTGCCCATTATTGGGCAACTTTGATGATTTGTGAATAATATTAAATCATTCCAGTGCCCAAGAAGGCCAGAGAGGAAGCACAAGCCAAGCCCCTTTTACACTGTACAGCTGCCGTTTGTCTAACTGCCACCAGGCATAAATGACATTGTGAGTGGCCTGTGGTCAACATGGGAATTCAGAACCAGATACAGGCATTGCTTTCCAAAAACAAAAAAAAGGACTCATAGTTAGTTTACCCATGTTAAGGCTAGATGCAGGATTTATTTTTATAAACCTCAGTATTTGGAGTATTTATGGGTGAGTTTACACTCAAACACAGGTAAATCATTATTTTTAAGACTAGTTTGAGAAATAGAGACTCTTAAGTAAATATTATTACTCACAAGGTGAAAATGAGAACCCTATTCTGATCTGCATCCAAGCCATATTTTTATGGTCTCCCTCTTCAGAAAACTAGATCTGTGACAGCATGAAAATGGGGGGAATGGAGCCTGTCTGACGCAGCCATATTGGTTTATATGCAGATAGCTATACAAATAATCACTATGTTAATGCAATAATGAAATTAAAATTCTTTAATACAATACTGTAAATCAGGTTCAACAAAGCATCACACTAAATCCCCCCACTTTGAAAGTGTTAATACTATTCCCCCATGTCTGTGTGAGTCTATTCACCTCTCCCTTTTCCTTGATTAGTTAGCCCAGCTATACAGGCCTATACGGCACACAGAGCACTTCATTGTGTGGAAGCTTTCTGGCAGGACTGGAATAAAATCATTTAAATGTTTGTTAAATTTCTCCAGTGTCTCTCCCATGGAAAAAGAACCTGAAACCTCACTCTGTAAAATACAAATTTTAAGAGGAATCAAGCTTACTCTTAGATAATCAAAGACTTCTGAGAGCAGGCTACATTTCAAAAATCCATCAGAAAGCCATCACGTCCTGTAATGCACTAGGTTTTATGAATTGAAGCTGCTCTCCCCTGCCCTTCTGCACATTAGCATTTTTGATTGCTGGTTAGTAAACATAAGCATCCTAATGTGTTCTTCTAAAATGATTTTTAAGAATCTTTATAGAGCTTCTTTGGCTTATCTATATTCATAATGATGAAATCATCACACCTGCAAAACTTGCACTATCTATAAGGTAGTTAAAAGTCAGCTTGTCCAATAATAAGTGGAAGAGAAGAAAAAATTACAAATCAAGTGCTGATTGAAGATCTATCTTCTGGGGCGCCTGCATGGCTCAGTCGGTTAAGTGTCCGCTGCGGCTCAGGTCATGATCTCACGGTTCGTGGGTTCAAGCCCCGCATCGAGCTCTGTGCTGGCAGCTAGCTCAGAGACTAGAGCCTGCTTCACATTCTGTATCACCCTCTCTCTCTGATCCTCCACTACTCACACTGTCTCTGCCTCTCAAAAATAAATTTAAAAAATTTTAAAAATTAAACAAAAGATTTATCTTCTTAGCAGATTTCAAGTATGCAATGCAATGTTAACTAACTCTCATCACCATGCTGTCCATTAGAGCTCCAGAACTCATTCAACTTGCTTAACTGAAGCTTTGGACCCTTTGACCAAGACCTTCTCATTTCAACCCCACCTATCAGATCCCTGGCAACCACCTCTGCTACTATGAGTTTGGTTGTTTTATTTTATTTTATTGAGATTTAATTGACATATATCATTATATTTGTTTTAGATATATAACCTGATTTGGTGTACATAATTATTGTGATAGGATTGCCACAGTGAGTTTAGTTAACATCCATCAGCACACATAGCTACAATTTTCTTTTCTTGAGGTGAGAACTTTTAGGATCTACTTTCTTAGCAATAGCCAAATACATAATATAGTATTATTAATGATAGTCAACATGCTGTATATACATACCCAGAAGTCATTTATCTTATAACTGGAAGTCTGTACCTTTTGACCACCTTTGCCCATTATTTTTAATTCCACATACAAGTAGAATACACTACCTTTACCCATTTATTTTTAGATTGTGCATATATGAGAAACTCACACAGTGTTTATCTTTCTCTATCTGACTTATTTCACTTAGCATAATGGCCTTGAGGTCTAACCATGTTGTCACAAATATAGTTTCTTAGAATCTGGCACCGTGTAAGTGTGTACTCAATAATAGCTGGCCCTGAAGGATGTAGTGATTAAAAAAATCAACTTTTTTTTATTTTCTTCCCTACATTTTTATTTATTTTTTTATTTTCTTCCCTACATTTTTAAGGGCACAATGAAATTACATTGTACCATCTGCACAAGAAAATTAGCCTAACAAGAAAAAGCTACCATGCAATGCTCACGGATACTTCTGCTTACTCCAGTCCAGAAAAACTGTCATGTTGTGCTTCCTCTGCTATCTGCACAGATGACAAGGCATGGAGTTGATGGCAAGTTATACTGTGGGGAACACTAATGATTTTCAAATGGAAAATAATTACATTTATTGTGATTT
The DNA here is from genome assembly GCF_006229205.1 of Suricata suricatta. Taxonomy (NCBI): domain Eukaryota; kingdom Metazoa; phylum Chordata; class Mammalia; order Carnivora; family Herpestidae; genus Suricata; species Suricata suricatta. Next base: position 44,891,016 of record NC_043703.1, on the reverse strand, counting down.
GAATCTATGAAGCTTGTATTTATTTATTTATTTATTTATTTATTTATTTATTTATTACTTCAGGGTATTCTTAAGGTAATTTTTGAGATTTTGTTAAGAATTTAAAGGATAGGGGCGGGTGAGTGGTTCAGTTGGTTGGGCACCCAACTTTGGCACAGGTCATGATCTCACAGTTCATGGGTTTCAAGCCGCATGTCAGACTCTGTCCTCACAGCTCAAGGCAAAAGGAAACTTTCTACTAACACAAGAGTCACAAGTTAGCACTGTAGTGATGAAGCTGAAATGAAAATTTCATCCTGAAACATACAAATAAATAAAACAATGTAAGAAACAGGAGGTCACCTCTGTATTCATGTTGCAGCAAAGGAAAAAATGGAAAATGTGCTAATAGGTTGGAAGAATCCCAGGATTATAAAAAGACAAGGCTAGGTTTTAACACTCATCCACACCACTTATTCTCTCAACCCTAACCTTGAGTAAAGTTATTATTTATATTCAGAGAAAGGATGGCCCTTTTTATCTCCAAAAATGAATTTTTAAGCTCTACAAAGCATAGTGAGAGAGAGAGAGTACATTATTCATTCCGACTCCTGTCTCAAGAGAGCAGGATGGATTAACTAAACCATCTTCAGCAATTGTGTGTTTATGTTACACCAAATCTAAATGACCTTCTGCTGCTGACAATGTATACCTGGGATCTCAGTGATTCCTTTGACTGAATGAGGGATGGTGAGCATATCATTATATGTTCCTGAGCCTCAATGTCCTCATCCACTTACCGAGGGAATAACATAGGTGTATTTGCCTAAGACAACTGTAATGAGAAACAAAGGCAAAGCGCTTTCTTAACCATTAGCAAACTGGTTAAGAGCAAATTCTTTATGCATATAAGCTATGGAACCATGGGCTAGGAACTTAAATCTCTCTGTGCCTCAGTTTCCTCATACATAAAATGAGGATAATAGTACTACCGATACTATTTACCTCATATGCTTGTTGTCAGGATTAAATGAGTTTATTTAGGTAAAGAATTTAGTGTCTGAGATACAGTAAGTGCTATCTAAGCATTTGCTATTATTATAGACATGAAGTTGAGAATTCTGACAGAGTTCTTCCTATACAACATAAATCCTTTATACTGCAGTTTTAGCACATATTCTGGTTGGTAGAAAAAGAGCTTGAAGAAAATGATTCAGCACAGCAAGAGTGAAAATGATCTCCCAAAAGCTAAGGAAACCATGAAAAGTTCCCCAGTCTTTCATTACCCAAAGGTGTCAATTTATTGTATTACAGAGCCCCATAATGACAGTGGTGATTATGTTTTGCTAAAAAAGTAACTGCATTACATCAAACACTTTTCAGAGTATATGTAAAATACAGTTACTAACAAGCACCTAAGTCATACACAGATATATGTAGCATTAGAGTAAATATTTAGCTTCAAAAATGTTTCTTTCTCAATAAAATCAAGAAAGAGACCTAGATAAAAATATGGTAAATAAATAGATAAGTAGTCAGAGATAATACATATTACATGGTTAAAAATTCTGAATTGATGTCCATTTTTATCCTAATGATTACTTGGCAGTTTTTACTGAAGACCAAAGAAAAATAAAGATTTATCCACAAATTAACTTTTAGTGGCTTGATCAGCAATAGCCTTGCCAGAAAAAAAATCATAAAAGAAGCAGGTCAAGTGATTTTAAGGAGGCCTGCAATCATTTTCTTCCACAAAACAGGAAAATCGAAAAGCAACAGGCTATTTAGATTTACAAAAGAAAAAACTGCATATGGATATTTCCATACATATTTACATTACATGCATTTACAACAACACACAACAAATTCACTTCATACATAAAAAGTAGGAAATGTGAAATGGAAGGGTACCATTTAATTCACAGGTATATGTATATATGACAAGGTGGCTCACTCTACTGCTCTTCTAATAAGAAGGACACTGCACGGGGCGCCTGGTGGCTCAGTCAGTTAACTGTCTGACTCTACAGATTTCAGCTCAGGTCATGAGCTCACGGTTTGTGAGTTCAAGCTCTACACTGGGCTCTGTACTTGCAGTGTGGAGCCTGCTTGGGATTCTCTCTCTCCTCTCTGCCCTTCTCCAGCTTGCTCACACACTCAAAGTAAATAAATAAACTTTAAAAAAGGACACTATGGCAGAAAATATGGTAATTTCTAACAGCATATTCATATATCTGATCATGGACTACCTTAGGAGAAAGACAAGCTCTTTTGCTTCTGAGTTCATCATAAAACAAAGTACCCTCTGAAGCTAAGAAATTACTGGATTCTGTTGCTCTTTGAGCCATGAAGATGGCTAAATCTCTGTGAAATCATAAAGGCACAAATTACACATTTCTTTAAAGTGTGTACTCTAGTCAACGTCCATGATCACATCCATTGTGTTAACTAACACAATTATTTTGATCCTAATAATCAAGTCATTGAAAAAGATGAATTTTGGGGTGCCTGTCTGGCTCAGTCGGTAGAGCATGTGACTCTTTATCTCGGGGTTGTGAGTTTGAGCCCCTTGCTGGGTGTAGAGAATACTTAAAAATAATAAAACTTTAAAAAAACAAGATGAATTTTGTGTCTTGACTATAAAATATGAATGAACTGATTTATGCCCATTGACTCAAAACAATCCATCCTCAAGTGGTAAATCATAGAATGAATTATCAAAATAAATAAATTGCTTTTGATACTGGGAAATCACCACATATAAAGGTCAGGCACATCATTTAGTGAGTCACAAATACGACACTTTGTAAAGGTATCTTTTCTATTATCCTAAGCACTGTATTTCAATTGGTAACAATCTTGTAATTTGAAATTCCATTAAAATTGTTATGTGATGCTTTAGTTAATTATTTTGCAAGACAGAATAGCAACAACTGGGGGCCTGAAGATTCAGTTTACTCAGACTGGGCCAGTAATACTGTCAGTATGACTTTGAACAAATCATTACACTTCCCAAAGTGGAATGCTTAAGGCAAAAAAAAAAAAAAAAAAAAGAAAGAAAGAAAGAAAAGCCTAGCCTAGACAAGGCATTAATTTGTAAGTTTCTGACTCTCAGACTTGCCATCATCTTCCAAGGTATTCACATGTAATTATACTCATAGGGACAATAGGTTGGAAAATTTGAAAATAGAAAAAAAAGGAACATGAAAAAAGAAATCACAAGACTCAATCATTCCAACCACATACACAAACACATGTTTCCCCACCACCACCTATGTGAGAAACTAGTATCAAATAGGTATATGACTATAGGACATTAATGTAATTCTCTTTAAAATGGGGGTCACCATCAAGCTTTTTTTCTTCCAAACTTAAACTCATCAATGATGGTCCAAAGCCATTCACATCTCAAAGGAGCTCTGAGTCCTAGGAAAACAGCCCCCACCACTGCCTTTATACACATGGACCCCAAGCCTCAGATAAGTCCCCATTGCCTTTATTGCATTAGATTAACCCAAACTCATCCTTAACATAGCAACCAGATTCAGACTTACATGTAAAACAGAGAGTAGGCAGTCTTTAAGATTGAAATTTTTTGGCTTTTTATTTCTGGCTAATTCTTTACATAAACTGTCCTCTCTTTTAGTGTTTAGGAAAGAAATCAGGGCTGGATTTTAGAATGTTCTCAGGAGCCTGTGCCCAACCGTTTTCAAATGTGTACTCTGTGAACCCAAGATACCTTCACAAGGTCTGGTCGTCGCTCTCCAGGTCTCTGAGTCGACCACAAAGGGAACAAAAGGCAGAACACAGAAGTCATGGATGTTTTAGTCTTTTAACACATACAAAATGCATGAAAGAGACACCAGCTCCCTTTATCTTTCAAGCTAAATATCTGTGAATATCTTAGAAATAAGATAAATGGGAGACTGGAGCCTGCTTACCAAACACAGGACTTTTCAGATACACTGTAGCAATTAGTTCTACCTTCCCTCCCTAACCCACATTCTTTCCTCCGCATGTCTGCATGAAATTCCAACACCATTTTTGAAAGCCAAAATTATTTGTGGAATTAATAATCTGAAAAATCACCCTCACCCAGCTTTAAACTGACCATTATTTGGTTACATTACTCATTACTCACAACTTTACAGAACTCACATAGAGGAAGGCAATATTATTAGTTTCTGAAATATCAGTGGGACTTAATTTCTCCAGTAATAGGGTAAAATAGATTTAAAAAATAATGGTAGGTGGAAATTTTTGCTGAGCTAATATGAAGCTCTTGCTAAGAATCTAACACTTGTTCTCATATGCTTATTGTTTTCCAAACATGTGTTTGCTTTTTTTTTTGTAGACACAGACTTTGAGTCAAGCACTTCATAATTGACTGCTTATGAATGTTTTCTATTGAATCATTGACCTTGGTGGTACATCACAGCTTGAGAGAATGATCCACAAAACTCCGGTGCTACCGCTGAAAGATCATAGGAATATTTGCCATTCATGTCTATGCTCAGAATGGTTATTTGATGAATACAAAGTCTTTATAGATTGTTGGATACATTTACTATTCAGAGTCAAACTGAAAGGTTTTTATTTTGCCTGCTTTTCTTTTTTTTTTTTTTTCATTTTATCCAATACTCTGAGGGAAAGTTATTTTTACATTCACAGATATTTAACAGAGTTGAATATACTGTATATGTTGTTTTCCAGATATAGTAAATGCTGAGGTCTGCTTTTTTCTTTCCTTTTTTCTTTACTTTTTCTCCTTTTTTTTTTTTAAAGAAAACACCTTTCATCTCAGGAATGTGGTTATGTTACATTCTTAACACAAAGCAAAACATTCTGGAGGATGTACTCATCTTTGATTTCAATACCAGTAGAAAAGGGGTTTTTCAAAAGTGAACATGTATACCCACTGTGGTGGGATTTTTTTATTAGAGTTATTTCGAGCTACTCTCCCTATTTTTCCTCTGAACAATACATACAATTTTAAAACCCAGTTATAGAATCATAGGGTATTAGAGCCAGAAAACTTCTTGAAGGTTCTCTATTCCAACCACATCTTATGACACAATGGTTGGGACTAGGGTGGCCATGAAATGAACTTTCCTCTGTATTAGTAACTGGGCTGAACAGGGGAGCAAGGAAACAAATATTCTCATGAGAGATTATGTTTCCAGCATAATGTTTAGCAATTTCGAGCTCTATCACATCATCATTATCTTAATAGTACTTTTCTCTGTTAGACCCCTGCAAACTGAACTGCTACAGAGAGTCATTTCTTCAGTGTTTAAATAGTTCCCACTCTAGAACACATAATCAGACAGGTCAATACCAGCCATGGACGAGATATGTAAAATAAGGGCTAAAAAGCCAAGAGAAAGGCTTGGCAAAAAATGACTAGTTGAAATTTGTAATAAATATCAAAAACTTCCTACACACAGAAAGAAGCAATCACTGCTCAACCAAAACCTAAGTGAGTGGGAATTACCTTTAGATATTGTGAAATTAATGAACCGGGATTCGTGAAATGGAATGTTGGAGCAGATATGGAGGGTGGTCATGGCACAGAGAGAAGCTTTTCTAACTTGTCTTCCCACAAGCTCGAAGTTCATCTCCCTGTGGTCAGCACTGCAAACACAGTAGAAGGTTCTTCCCCTCACCTTCACCCTGTGCATCTCGTTCAGGCTACAGTTTGCCTTCTGTGACTGTCGTCTCCCTTCAAGATTGCCTTCATCTTTCCATTTTGAAAAAAAATGGTGTGTGAAAAATGGGGCAGGGAACTCAGGGGAGAGAGATGTTGATGTGGGAATGAAGACAGAAGATGATACTTTTTAGTGCCAATTCATTTAGAGTCATCAAGAAATCCTCACCTAAAATCTTTGTGATTTTTTTTTGTTTGGTTGTATTTTATTTCTTAATTCAATTCTATTGACTTTCCCCCCAACTCAGCCATTACTACATATCAGACTGATGAGTCCTGACTAGATTCTTGACTGCAATGATTAGTGGAGCTATTACAAATACCTTCAAGTAAAAGGGAAAAAATACAGTAAAGTCTATTTGTGTGGTAAGGATTTATTTATTGGTATTCATAAAACTATCCTTGGGAAACATTGGTGACTGACTTGCCTAGAGAGGTGCCTTAAAAGTTGTCATTAATTGGCTCATCCACTGGTTCTCTACGATCAATGAAGCTCTCTGCTGATTTGAGTCTGGCTGTAGCTGTATTGACAGATCTTTAGTTGTTCATCTTGGTTTGTATTTCATATCCCCAGCCACCAGCTCCACTAGACTCTTCTCTTCCATTTCTGCCGATTGTCCCTACTTCTTTCTCACTCTTTCTTCCAGCCTTTCAGCTAAGCATCGTATGCAAAGCATTAGATGACAAATTCTTCTATTTCTTTAGCTAAATAGGTTGATCTGGAAAGACATTAGGAATGTGTGTATCTTGACGGAATGAACCTAAAACGATTTGTGATTCTTACCTCCCACCAAGGACAGATTACACTAGAAGACAGTTTCCAACTTTGGCCATTTATCAACCCATTAACAGAGCTCTAATGTGTCAATTTAAAGAATCCATCAGGAGATGGATCAGGAAATGAAAACAGGAAACCCTGTAAAATAATTGCAAGTGCTACTCAAATATATCCTTGCACACCATTTTTATATCCCTTTAGTGGAAAGTTATGATCCACAAATAATGACAATATTTTAATGGACTCCTGTTTTCTTTGAGTTTTCAGGGGTTTTTTTGTTGTTGTTGCTGTGTGTGTGTGTGTGTGTGTGTGTGTGTGAGCGCTGAGAGGCATTTGGGGGACAACACAAAGAATGAATTTGCTCACTGTACTAATGGAAAATGTCTTGGGTCTAATTAGTATTCACAGTATTAAAACCAATGATGAGCTACTGAGATGCTCTAGAGAATAGGAATGTATATACAGCCCTTTTTCAGAAAGATGCAAATCTAATCACCTGCTGACCTCTGAGCAATGGCTAGACTTTGAGACAGGTGTAGAGCTAATGTCCCCTCACCACATGCCTCAGCGTGGGTGCGGACTGCCAGGATTAAAGCTGATGCCCAGCCCCCAACCACTTGCCTTTCATCACCTAAAACTCTCAGCCAGAAAGTGGTGACAGAGGCGGCCTGAGTTGTATGTCAACAGATTATCAGGATGGTTAGTAATATTCCCTTGCTAGGAGCCTTTTTAAATCCCTGCATTGGCAATCCTAAAGCTCTGTTGATTTTTGTTACTTGCTGATAAGGCTTTTAATGGCCAAAGCCTGATATATTTTTAGATCTTTTGTCACCATGGGTCTCCTGTCACTCACTGAGGTTGAAATCAGCAGGCTATTAGTTTGCCCGATGTATAATCTCAAGTCCCATGGAACAGGGCTTGCAGCAAGTAGGCCTCCTGATTCTGAAATTTGCTTTAGATTTTTATTCATAGAGCTCTGTCATTTCTGCTGTGAAAACTAAAGTGAAAACATATCTGTCTGGAGCTGTGTTAGAACTCTCCTAAAGAAAACATATTTCAGAGAATCCTGCTATTTTTCATTAAAATGACATACATAATATGTCTATTTGTGTAACCCATCAAATATAGTTTGAATATTTTTAAGTTACTGGCTAATTCTTTTTTCCTCCTTAAAGAGGTCATTAGAATCTCTTTTTTATTCAGATTCGCAGCACTCACTCATTATAGAGGGTAACAAATCATCAAATGGGGAAACTAGATGAACTTGTAGGAAAAAAACTTACCTTCAGTGCACCAAAAAATATTGGAGCAGTATCCTTTAAAAGATGCAATATGGAAACAGCCCCTTGGTCACCACTAAAATGGTCTTTAGCTAGAGGTTTTTGTTAACGGAAATAAACCCGTGTAGTTTCTCATTTATAAGAGTGACTCTCGCTGCTTAGGCAGGAGGATACAACAAGAGAAGAAGGGAGCATAAGAGAGGGATGTAAAAAGATTTCACCAGGTACTTTACCGAAGAAGGAGCAACTATAAACACCCAGGCAACCTCAGGGAAACATGCAGGAGGTAGTCAAACACCGAAGTGAACAGATTGTGAATCTGACACAGGAGATGAACACAGGTCAAAGTTCAGTTTCCACGAGAGTAAAAAAGAGATGCTGTTAAGTATGTAACTTCTTCTTAAAAAGTATTTTTTTAGCTTTTAAATTAGAAAATATCAAACTGCAAAAAATGGGGAGAATAACACTACCCCCAATGGTCTGCTTTTTAAAGAAATTTGAAAGACAGGTGTGCCCCAGGATGGCAGGCGGCACCGTGAGCAGGACATGGGTGAGACAAAAAGGGTCATTGTGTTGAAATGTAGTAAACCAGATTCATGGAGAGAATACTGCGCTAATGTGAGGCACAATGAAGTTTTAAAATAAATAACTCAGTTGGATGAAAGAGCCCTTTAAATAGAAAGTGCGAACATGATTTGAAGACATTGTGAAATGCGATGAGGATTATACACTCAAATTTCCTGGAAAAATAAGCCAGATATAGCTTAAAACACATGATCTCATCCAACTGTATACTTTCTCTCCATTGTAAAAATATATACTGCTTTTCACTAAATCTCTGCTAACTCTTCCCACGAAACCTGCTTCTTTTCCAATGGACAGATAATTTACTTTCAAGAACTTATACTCAGCCATTTTAGCAAGAGCTGAAGAGACACAAACAGAGAAAAATACCACCGTAACCCTGATGCCTAGGCAAGTGCCATCTCAGGAAGCCCTCAGCAAAGGAGCAGCCTGCTCATGAACGGGAGCAGAGAGGTTCCAGAGGGCGGCCATGCAGACTCCAGCCACGGTGCTCACCAGGGATCCCATTCTTTCCGCTTTCTGTGCTCCAACATTCAAAGGAATAAAATAATATGCATGTTTGGAATGGTGCGCAAACACACATCTTTCCCTCTTAGCATCTGTCTCTGAACCTCAGATCAGAACCTCAGAACAGAAATATCTGTTTCTTTTGCTGAGCAACTATACTGTGATTTCTGTCATTTCCAAAATAAGATTGTACTTACAAACAATGACTCTGATACTAAAGCTAAAATTTATTTTGGGAGTGTTCATTCTCTCTGACCCTCCCTCAGTGTTTGACAAAACAGATTAGGATTATACAGCGAACCTCCTTTTCTGCAGCCATACTATTTTATGTCCCATCCTCTTTATTAGAAGGACAATAGTTACAAAGGCACACTGAGGAAATAGACAAAATATATTATATTAGGGAGGTAGGGGGCAAGGAGGCAGGAGACAAAATGTATTATGTCAACCATGTGTTATCTTAACACAATTTGTCTTTATATGTCTGCCCTCATAAATAATCCACTATGTGTATAATTGCCATTTTATATCTATATGATTTATGGAAAATATAATAAAACATAGACATGCCATTAAAATACTGAAAATCTAATTATAAAACATAGCATGTTACAAGAAATAACCTTTTTTAACTTTTTAAAAAAATGTTTGTTTGTTTATTTTGAGAGCGAGCGAGCAGAGGGTAGCAGAGAGAGAAAGAGAGAATCCCAAGCAGGTGCCACACTGTCAGCACAGAGCACAACTCTGGGCTGGATCTCACACCCTGTGAGATCACGACTTGTGCCAAAATCAAGAACTAGATGCTTAACCAACTGAGGCACCCAGCTGCCCCGATGTAACTTAAGTATCATTACAAAGAGGATATTATGAGGTTCAAATGTGTAACACACAAACTGTGTGTTTTATGATTTATACTGTGTAATAATAGAATGTCATGAAAACAGGTTTATCTCAAAAATATCCTGGATGAGATAGAATTTGAACTATATGTTTCAGCAAATGACGTAAATAGTAAACTAAGAGTGCAGGGACTTTCTGTTGATAAGCATGGCTTGCATAAAAAGTTGCTGGTATATACATTAGAGGTAGATTGATCTAACATTTCTCTAAGCCCATTAAAAGTTCCTGAATAAGAGTTTTCATCATATTAAATTTTACCAGATTAAATATTTTGAGGCCCATTCCACTGAACAACTTTAAATAATTTTTAATCACATACTTGCATTAATCATAAATTTGGAAAGCAACATCTCCAACTTGGTTATTTCTATTGGAATCCATTCTTTCACAGCATTATGCTTATCCTCTAGTAAAGACACAGACTCCTCAAAATATGTTTCAAATGTAAAAGATGAGATGAATACTTATTTATAGAGAAACCTGGGAAATATAGTACTTACAATAGCAAACCGAGTTGGGTAATAAAAATTTCAAAAATTTACCACTAAACCATTAACAACAGCTCCAGAAGGCTATTTTTAAAGGAAACAGAAAAACAGAAAGTTTAGAAAAGTGATTCACAAGACTGAAGCTATTGATAGAGAAGAGCTGAAGTACTGAGAAACAGATGAATCAGAAGCAAATTTAGAGAAGCACATCAAAGAACGTCTTACAAATTCATTATTTGGAAGGGGACTCTAATCAACTTCAGCTATAAAAAGCAAAAACAGAAAAAGAAGTATATTTACATAGAATAAAACTTAAAAAAACAAAAATCCTCAATAGTTTTTAAAACTGTGCCTCTTCCTTTTTTATAACCGCTCTATTGAGATTAACTGCTCTACTGAGATGTAATTTACATATAATAAGAATTCACCCTTTTAAATTCTGAAATTCAGTATTTTTTTTGCATATTCCTTCATGCAAACATCACTACTATCATATACTGGAAGATTTTCATCATCACCAAATAGAACCTTCCTACCCATTAGCAGTCACTCTCCATTTTCTCCCAATTCCCTAACCTCCTGGCCCCATGCAACCACTAATCTACTTTAAGTCCCTAGGAGATTGATATTTTGGACATTTCACACAAATTGAATCATACAATAAATGCTCTCTTGTGGCTGGCCTTTTTTTCCCCTGCTTAGCACGTTTTCAGTGTTCATGCATATTATAGCATATCTTAGTACTTCATTTCTTTTTTTTTATTGCCAAATAATATTCTATTGTATGGTCACTACAGATTGTCTACCCATTCATCAATTGATGGATATTTGAGCCATTTTCAATTTCTGATTGTTAGAATACTGACATAAACATGTATGTACAAGTTTTTATGTGAAAATGTTTCATTTGTCTTGGGTATATACCTAGGAGTAGAATTTTCATGCCTTTTCCTGAATGATAAGAAAATAAACAAGTACCATGACTTATATTTTAAACCTAAAAACAAAAACAAGACAAAAGGAAACTTTTCACTAATATAAAGTCCCCTCAATGTTCTAGCTTTATAATATTGTACAACTAAAATTGATATTCTGAAATACAGTTTTCAGTCCCTGTTGAGTCATCAGGTTGTCAGAAAGATATTGGATAACTTGCTTACCATATTATACATACTCAAGCAGAAAACTGGAAAAATTGTTTAAAAGTTTATAACAATAGATTTAGAGCAAAAAGGAATTGAAATTAAACCAATATTAAAAGTAAAAATACAATCAACGTTTAATGGGTTTATTTAAAATAGTGGCCATGTTGATCATCTTATTCAATGAAAATTGTACTGAATGATGAAATTACTCAACAGACATTTAAGTAAATTTACACTTGACACAATAGTATTCATGTTCTAGCCATAACTCATACGTGTGCTATAAGACCAGAATTTAATCATGAATCGGTAAGTGGAATCTGATGATTTCACTGAGCTCAAAGCAAGATGTCTGAGGGGAAATATATTCCACATTGTTGGGATGTTCTCAGATCAAATTTCGCACAATGCAGTATTTTTAAGTGATGTGTAGGATCAAACGAAATGAATGTCTATTCAGTTTGTATGATGCTAAAAAAAGAAATCATTTTTCAGGGTATTTTTACTTTTTAAAATAAAAATTTTATATATTTAAGGTTATCCATCCGCTCATACCGTTACTTTTTATTTTGTTTTGTGGAGAGAACACCTAAGATGTATTCTCTTAGCATCCAGTATAGACTATAGTATTATGAACTATAGATTCAGTGCCATTAATTACACCTCTAGAACTTATTTAGCCTATGTAACTGAAACTTTGTACCTTTTGAGCAACATTCTCCCATCACCTTCCTGCCCCTGGTGGTGACTGTGGTACCAGAATGGCTCATGACTTAAAATTATAAATTATTGTGGGACATTTTTAGAGAACATTAAAGATTTATTTTGAAGGGATGTGGTTGTTTTGTCACTGACAAAAGTTTTACTGGACTCCCTGCTTTGTTTTATCAATGTGGATTCCAAGCAGGCTCACTGACTGCTTCCTCCCTGCCGAAGGTAGCTTGGAGGGCTCACATGGGTTTCTGCCCAGAGCAGCCAAAGCTTCAGGTATGACTTACTGGTAATATGATAAGTGCCTTATGCCTTTCATCTTTAAACGTAAACTCTTTTGTTCATCAGTGGTTCTCCACTTTGGTTTCCCACTGGAATCATCTAGGAAGCTATAGAGATAGGATTCTTGAGTCTCATATGTGAAGATTCTTAGTTATTTAGCTTAAGATTGTCTTGAGCATCAAGATTTTCAAGAAATTACCAAGAAAATGCTAATATATAACCCATGGTTGAAAACCACTGCCTTTGCTAAACCCAGCTGAAGGTTAAGTTCTTCTAACTTCAAAGCCAGATGCTGCTGAACAAAGCCACCCATGAAATTTTATTACAAATCCATCACTTGGCAAAGGGCCACTCTAATTCTCTGATTGACTCACTCATGTTCTATTAAAGCATGTTTTTAAAACTTCTTCGCTTGATTCAAATCTCAAGGCCTGGTGCATATCTATGCATGATTTGCCTCTTTATTCCTAGAGTAAATGGAGCCATCAAAACCTAATCTTCCAGCTAACAAGCATTAAATCCTATAATATCACACGCATATTTCCTTCCTATAATAATGAACAAGTGTTTCCTCCTTCTATGTAAGGACATTTCCCTAACCTGGGCTTTCAATTCATTCACCTGGATTCCCATCCTACCCTGAATTCTAGAGAAGTCTACACCCTGGGTTTTCTATCCCCTTGATGTATTCAACCACTGCTTATCAACTAGATCCTTCCCAATATTTTAATAAGTGTTTTTTAACTCACTTTTCCTCTAGTAACTCTCTATATCTCTCTACCTCATCTTATTAAATCCAGTGGTCATTTTGACTCTCGTGTAACTTAAACTCTTAACTGAGTTACATTGTTTGATTGTTTGTTTTCCTTAAAAGATTCCCTTCTCAGGGCTCTAGGTGGCTCAGTCAGTTAAGTGTCCGACTTTGGCTCAGGTCATGATCTTGTGGATCGTGAGTTCAAGCCCTGCGTAGGGCTCTGTGCTGACAGCTTGGAGCCTGGAGCCTGCTTCTGATTCTGTGTGTCCCTCTCTCTCTGACCCTCCCCTGCTCGTACTGTCTCTCTCTCTCTCTCTCAAAAATAAATAAAACATTAAAAAAACAACTGCAATCTTTCCCCACTGCAAAAATCCTGTACTTTGTCATGAGCAAGTTTAAAAAAAATAAAAAGATTCCCTTCACTTGACTTCTACAAAACACTGTTCTTTTGTTTTACCTCCAACCTTTCTGGTCTTCTCTCCCTGTCTTTGCCTTTATTTACAGGAGTTATTCAAAGCCCAAAGCTCAGCATACTCTTCTTGTGAGTCCACCCTGTCCTTAAGCAATCGCATCTACGCTTGCAACTTCAATTCCCACCTATATACAAGCGCTTCCAAAAGTTATATATCTCGACCAGACATTTCCTCTTCTAACAAATTTCCTATTTTCACTTTTTAATCTCTAATGTTTCAAGAGCTGGAAGCGCTCTAGTTTTTACTGCAATTGCAAGCTAACAACTGAGCTTGCCAGTTTCTTAGACGTTGACAGGAGACACAGGATTCCCGGATCGAAAATTGAGGCTTTATTACTCATAAGAGAAGGACTAGCCAGCGGGTCAGTAAATTTGGGCCCGTTTCTCTAAGCTCAGTTCCCACAGAGGGACAAAAGGGGCCAGAGGACACCTAAATAAGCAGTGAATTGTTTTAAGGAGAGAAACCCAATGCCAAGAACCGAATATGCTTTGGGCAGGGAGCAAACATATCTCTGCAGCCTGAGAATTGAGAGTTACCTGGTGGCCACACTCAGATCACCTTGGCCTCTCCCTTTGCCTGTGTGACTGGTGCAACAAGAATGGGCAGAGATGCTCAGGGCTCATGGCAGATGGTCTTTTCAATCATAAGATGCCTTAAATTCTCTCAAGCACTGGAACACTGGACTCATCTCAGTTCCTCAAGTCCATGCTTTTCTCTACCAGTGTAGAAGCTTTGAAAAGTGGAAATCTTTCTATGCCAGAAGTTCAGTTCTCACTGTGGCAGAATCAAATGAATTCAAGGTGATTTCTATTTCTCTGAAGAAGGTGGTATTAAAGTGAAAAAGTATTTGTGCGTCTCTCTTTTGTGATAATGCCAACTGGATAGAAATTTCAGTCATCATATTAAACGTTCATCTTGAGAACATAGTATGCTGTTTGGTGTCACATTGACAGCCTATTGATAACATCCATGATTTTCTATGCCTTTATTTTGTTCTTTAGTTTCAATAAAAAGAGAAGTAAAAACACAAATAAATAGAAATAAGTGAAAAGGTGAACTGGGAGCAACAGTAGACAAAAGCCTAATGCAATGGGGGAAAAGTAAACCATTTCTATATTGAGAAGCAGTGCAGATGAAAACAGATTACTGATTTAAACTGAAATCCATGATCTTTAACCATTAGAGTTTATGTTGAGTGTCCTAGCATTATGAAAATAACATAGTAAACTCTTTCAGAGAGGTATCACTCTACTTCTTTTTCTGTTTCCCAAATTGTTCATGCATGTTCCTCGTATCGTTTCATAAACACATTCCCAACGAATGGCCTAAAAACCATGTGGGGACCATCCTGCTATTTTCTCCTTGCTAAAGAAAGTAATTCTGCTTCTGAATTTCCTCTATGGTATCTCACAGGATAGCTATGCTTTACCCCAGGCTGAGCCATGCAAATGGATCGTGAGCTTTTCCAACCTACTGTGACTCTCTACCCCCTGCCTTAAATAGGGACCCCCATATGGGACTGTAAAACTGCACTGAGGCAAGGAAAGAATGTTAAGTTAATGGACTTAGGAAGACACGAGTCAAGGCAGCTTAAAGAAATCCCCTCTAATTATTCTTTGAATCCATAAGCAGTTCCCATTTAGAATTGGACTACCCTCTGTCTTGCCAATGTCTTTAACATCTTGGTTGCTGACAATTTGCTTAGTAGTACTGTAGAAAGTTTATATAATGATATAGTTTTTTGGGGGTGGTTGTTTTTTGTTTTTTTTTTTTTAACTTTTCACTTACAGATGTGTAATTTTTCACTGCGCTCTAAGAATTTTAGTCTGTGAGGTCTTAGGTATAAAATGTCCCTTTAATTTAATATTTGCTGTCATTTGCACATTTAAAAATAGATCCCCTACTTTTATATTTTGTACTTCATCTGTTTTTGCTAGCTCCCATTGTACCCTTTCCTCTACACTAAAATTGATATTGCCACCCCCCAGAGCATAACATGACTTTACTTACACTGAGACATAATTAAGAGACTGAATTCAGTGTTTCCTAGCTTTCTAATATTGGCTCTTTAAAATATAAATTTAGTTATGAGTCTCTGCCCCTGAGGGGAAATATCAGTGACAACCCAATCAGTTTCTGGCAGTTAAGTTTCAAATAACAGTGGGGTTCTGTATTGGTTCTGGGCAACTTCTCTACTGCCAGTCAAGAATCTTTCCTTAGATGCATTTTTTGTCAAATCCATTGAGGGGCAGACTGTTGACTGGCAATACAAGATATGACTCAATGATATGAGGCCAGATCTACCCACAAACAAGGAATGTGATCAGTGACTTCATGATGATAGAATTCTAATGTTTGAATATTGTAATATACACTTTACTAGAGTCATACACACTCCTTACTTAATGCTGAGCATATCTTGGCATTTAAAATAGAATGTGTTAATGATGAGGATGCAAACTCTAGAAAAAGGTTAATAAAGATAAAGGAGTGACTGGAATTTATAAAGAAAAAATTTAGTAATTAACATTACCACAGCTGTGGTGATGTTAGGGATGATACAGTAATGAGCCTTCATCATAACAAGGCCCTGACACCCCTGCTCCTGCTCAGGGGTAATGAAACCATGCCCACTTTAGAAATGAAGAGATAAGGAAGACAGTGGGAGGTACACAGCACCCACTACAGTAATACCTATTACTCCACAATATGAGGGCCGGAATGACTCACAGCAGAGAGAAATTTTTTTGTGGTGAAAATGTTCCATATTTCTGTAATCCAACTTTTGAAGCCACATCTATCACATGCATGCAGTGACAATTCATTAATCCAGTGCCAGCAGTGCTTTAATCAAAATTAAACTTCCATTCTGGGAAGCCCCCAAGTATTGGAAGATCATACACTCCCAGTTCTATTCATACAGCACCCTGGCAAAGACCATACATATTTCACTGTACTCTTCCCTCTCTCTTCCTATGTGCTTCACTTTACTCATGGGGGAGACAATGCCCAACACTATCTATGAATAATCCCTTTTGCCCATCTTTTCATAAGAGGAAAAATATAGTATTTCTAAAGTCTCCATACCTACACAATTTGAGGCAAACTTTTTTCTGTACCACAAATGAATGAACTGGTTAACAGCAACCAAAAAGTGATAGTGATGTAATTTACAGGCAACAATAGATACGCTTTATATTTTCATCCTATTTTTTAAATTTATTTATTTTGAGAGAGAAAGAACATGCATAAGTGGGAAAGGGGTGGAGAGAGAGAGAGAATCTCAAGCAGACTCTGCACTGTCAGTGTAGAGCAAAACACCAGGCTTGATCTTATGAATTGTGAGACCATGACCTGAACCGAAATCAAAAGTCAGGTGCTTAACCAACTGAACCATGCAGGTGCCTGAATCCTATTTTAATTTGATATCTTGTAAACCTGCTTACCAATGCCACCAAAAATTTACTCACTCTTTAAATCATTTTTTTAAATCTATATGTGTAAGTTGGGAAAAGCACAATTTTAATTCAACCCTTGCATGCCAATAAATACCAGCAAAACATTGTTATGTAATTTTGGTCTTTTGTGGAATTCTATTTTTATTAAATGGTAAATAATGATCGTACACTTTAACCAAGTCAATTGTATTGTGAAATCAAATTGATGCCTTTAGGAAAAAAATGAAGAAATGTTCAAGACAAGTGTAACTTAAGTGTTTGTACTGAGACTCAACATTTGCTACAAAGTAACTGTGCACATACATGCTATTAACATACTTATGATCCAATTTCCTCTATAACAATCTAAATTTAGTTTATCTTTCTTTAAAATGGAAAATAATTCCAATCCACTAGATCTTCAGTAGGAGTACTGTACCTTTTTATATCAATAAGTCACTGAATATGTTTCACCACATATTTTATTTATCATATTCCTAATCTATATTTGAACTATTAGAAATTAATTATGAATAATACCTTATTATATATTTATATTCTGTAGTATTTAGCAATTTAAGTAATTAAATTTCCCCACAGCTATGATAGCAATGATCTTAATAAAATAATTCTGTTCCACAGTATACAATTAACAGAAACTCAAAGTCATTCTGGTATGCGCCAAAGGTTTATATAGAGCTAAGTGAATCATCTCATTCATGTTTTCTCATGGCCCTCTCCCATGAGTCTATGGTGCCTGACTGGGGACATTATCAGAGACATCCTGCTGGACTCAAAATACTTCACTCCAGTTTCAGGACATTCCTAGGGAACATGCATCATGCCTGGGATCCTCTTTCCTTAGATGTATTCTTCCCAAAGAGGCTATTCAGTCTTTCCAGAAAAAAGATTTTGGATACATCTCCATCTATCTGATACTGTTGGGTACCAGATAGCTTACACTAAACTTTGCTGTGTGGCTTTGAGAAAATCATCTTAAATTTCTGAGCTTTTAAAATGAAATAGTATTACATGATACTGAGTCCCTTTTTATTAAAATTATATATATTTTATACTACATCAAAGATTATACCAAGTATGAATATTATATTGATTTAACAAATATTTTTTGACCATCACCATGTGCCTCATTATGTTCTCATCTCTAGGGACCTAGAAAGAAAAAGTCCCTACTTTATAAAAAGTTTGTGTTCTGCTATAGTCAGCACATTATTACACCCCAAAACAATTTTCCCCAGGTTTTCCCTAATTTGGCATTTAGTCACTATAGTATGTACAAAAAATTTCTGCATACTATAACCAGTATTTCTTAATAGCTTTTCTGGAGTAGGAAAGCTAGCTTCAGAGTTCACCTCGAAGTCCCTAAGTAAAATAAGAGTATGTAAAAAGAAACAGACAAAATATTTATGAAACAATCGCCATTGCCATAAAAGGAAGCTAGGCCAAATCTGTGTGAATTTCAGAGGAATAGGTTTAAATTTTCATTCAGCAACAACCAAAATTTCATATGTCAAAACATCAGTAAATAAAATCCCTAGATACATATCAACCTGAATTTGCAGAACTACGTTATAGTGGAATGACACTCAGATCCATTTTATACATATTTTTAATATTTCAAAGAAGAACATAAGAATGCTATTAGCCTACTAAATTGTAAATGATGGATCAGCAGACTTGTTTCCACTTACCACACCTTATACATCTTCTGCTTGCTGACAGCTTACACTTTGGGATGGCTGGTTATGAATTACTCTTAAGCAACTCAACAGTCTAATCTAAAGATGCTCTTCTACCTTTTCTCCCCTAGCAATGAAGCATTCTCTTCCTCTTGAGACTCTTGAAAAAAATTTTTTATGTTTTCTATTAGTTCTTTCATTCATGTGAGAACGGAATAATAAGTTATCAAAGAAACTTCATGTCTCGAAGGACACAGGATATTTCACTGATCATGATGTAACACTTATAGTCTAAAGACACTAAACCAAATGTTGCCAGCATACCTCCCCAAAGTTGTTAGTCCCTTTTTATGGCTTACTAGACAGTTATTTTACTAGGCAGTTTCCAGGTGTCAAAGGAAAATGGAAGCAGAAAACATATATTTAAAAAAGACTAAGGATTTAGGCACCTGGGTGGCTCAGTAGGTTAAGCATCAGACTTGGTTTCAGGTTATGATCTCATAGTCTGTGAGTTTGAGCCTCCCATCAGGCTCTGTGCTGACAGCTCAGAGCCTGGAGCCTGCTTCAGAATCTGTCTCTCACTCTCTCTGCCCCTCTCCTGCTCATGCTGTCTGTTTCTCTCTCTCAAAAAATAAACATTAAAATAAATTTTTAAAAAGAGAATAGGGATTGCCCTAGTATTCAAAAGCAACATATAAACATGTTATCCAAAAAAAGTTGAAAAATTTATAGCAAAAAAAAGTGATTAACTCTAAAACACTTTTACTACAAATATGCAGTGGAGAGCATTCTATCATTCTGTAGGGGAAAAAAAAGGGAGAACAGAGTGGTAATATGCAATAGTACTTATTATGTTCTAGACACTTTACATATTTCTTTTATTCCTATATTCATTTAGATTTATATTATGTATATCATATATAATAGTTATAGATTAAGAAATGAAAATCCAAGCAGGTAGTGTATCTCATTAACCAACCTACATTAGGATGTAGTAAAAGCCGCTTCCCATTACCAGCCCTGAAATACGGAGTCCACCCTATCTGTGCACTGGAATCTACGCCAGCCTAGAGAAATGGAAGAAAAAGATGCACCATAGGCAAAATCTTGCACGTAATCTTCACGAGAAAAAAATTCCTCATATGAATTTGAGAGGGAGAAAAAATTGTATTTCCTTTCCGAGAAAGTGCTATTGGCCTCAGACTTAGAAAAGGAGCTGAAGAACATGCAGAAAGGTGCTAGCTCAGCCATCAAGTTGATGGAGCAAGTGTGTGGGCATCTTCCTGACATTATGCTAAGAAAAGCCACTTGCCCGGGTGGCTCAGTGGGTTAAGCACGTGACTCTTGATTTCAGCTCAGGTCATGATCTCATGGTTCATGAGATAGAGGCCCACATCAGACTACATGCTAACAGCATGGAGCCTGCTTGGGATTCTCCCTTATCCCTCTTTCTGCCTTTCCTCCCCCTCAAAAAAAAAAAACTTTAAAAAAGCCAATAGTCATATTTGGGAGTTTTCCAAAAGACAGGCAATGTTGCCTTTTTAATCATATCTACACCTTAGTGTTTTTCAAAATCTCACAATTTTTCAAACTGATAGCTAGTAGTGATAGCTTCAGAAAATAGAGCTTAAGGGAGCCTGGGTGGCTCAGTCAGTTAAGCATCCAACGTCAGCTCAGGTCATGATCTCATGGTTCATGGTGCAAGCCATGCATGCAGCTCTGTGCTGAAAGCTCAGAGCGTGAAGCCTGCTTCAGATTCAGATTCTGTGTCTCCCTCTTGCTCTGCTCCTCCCCCGCTCACGTGCTGATTCTCTCAAAAATAAACAAACATTAAAAAATTTTTAAAGAAAGAAACTATAGCTTCTACTTACAAAAAAAAAGAACGCCAAATTTCAGAAAGTACTAAGTATAAAGTCCTCATCAACAATAAATAAAGAAAATGCATTCCCTTAAGTCCTGAGTTACAGATCTTGATGATTCTTCCAAGGTTTTCAGAAAATGAGCTCCAGGACTCATCACAACTGAGTTCTTAAAGTGCATACCACTGGACTCTAAGCCAACTTGTAAAATCTTAAGACTAAAATATGTTTAAATACAAAATACAAATATGTAGAAATACACGTGCAGCTGGCTCATATGCAGGTTTATAAAAGGAAATGCTTGTAAGTTCATGGCATAGCAGCTTTACTCACCTACAAGGCTCTCGAACAAGGAGGAAAATGAGACACTTAAAAAGTTAGGCTCCAGGGGCGCCTGGGTGGCTCAGTCGGTTGAGCGTCCAACTTCAGCTCATGTCATGATATTGCAGTTCCTGGGTTTGAGCCCCGCATCAGGCTCTGTGCTGACAGCTCAGAACCTGGAGCCTGCTTCAGATTCTGTGTCTCCCTTTCCTGCTCATGCTCTTTCTCTCTCAAAAATAAATAAAGACCAAAAAAATAAAAAAAAGCACTTAGGCTCCCAAGCAGCTGTTACAATAGATTTATAAATCAGATAACTTCTTTAGCAAGACAGTTCGCTATTCTGAAAACTCTGTAATTGTGCCTATGTGCACATGCTCCTTTTGAAATCTTAGAATTCTGCCAATTGAGTTAAAAAATTTTAATTCTAAAAGTGTTCAAATATTTTGAACATTTAATTAATTGTAAAGACTATCCATGCATTATCCAAAATAATACTTAAATTATATTTTGCAATGAATGCATCAGTATGCCCAGCAGTACCCATTGGTTTCTTTTTCCAGTAAACTTTCATGGGAGCTATTTTTAATGACCCTGCTCATAAAAAAGGCTCCTTCATGTCTGATAGAGTATTATTACTGTGAATGAAGAGATTCCTTAAGTACTTAAGTCTGTTCCCAGATTTGCAAAGTGCTTATTAAAAACTGCTTTAGTCTTTGCTTTTTTTAGGAAACTACCTTTTGTTGTGCTATTGTTGCTACAGAGGTGGTGGTAATTGGTGTTCAAGAAAAAACAAGTTCTTACAAATAAAAAGGCGTGAAGAAGGAGAACAGGGATTGGGGGATGGACTTCTGCTTTTTTGTGAATTTTGCTCTTGCTTCTCCCACTATTTTGTTTTTATTTATTGAAATGGCTCTGTAACTCAGCAAGGGAAAAACAAAAGGAATGAAAATTCATTTAAGCACTCTCTTTTATTTATGTTAACATTTCATCATATGCTGTTTAACAATTTACTAAATGTTTATTATGCACAGTGTTGCATTCTCAAGAGAATAAATAAGTTTCTGTCAGTACTTCTTTTATGAAATCCTATTTTGGTTGTGGATTTTAAAAATTCATAATAAACATTTCCTTCAGGAAGAGTCACAAAAGGAAAAGCTTTGACATTGTTGATAAGTGAGCTTGTAACCAAAGAAATGGAAAACAAACACGTGCATAGTCACTATGTGTGTGTGTGCATGCATGTGCGTACATGGGTGTGTGTGTGTGTGTGTGTGTGTGTGTGTGTGTGTAAAGAGAGGAGAGAGGGAGGGGGGAATGGTGTGAGAGAGAGAGAGAGAGAAAGAAACAAAACAAGAAGATGATTAATTCCTGGATCAGGACCTTAAGGATGAATAAAAGGCAGACTTTCTGAGCGTTTCAGTGTTACCATTCCCACAGTTTACAGCACCAGTCACACTTACAAAATGGAAATGAAAACCAGAGAAGGGACTACAGCATGTCCAAAGGTCTCTCAGCTCCAAAGTTTTATTATTCTATTATATTAAGAAAAAAAACTAGAATGAAAAATAATTGTTATTTAAAGATGAAGAATAACCAATCTCCATTATTCCCACAATGTGGCAGAAGCCACAAAAGGTCATCTGTACTTCCACACCATGCGGTCCCCTCCACAGGCACTTCAGGAGTCACTTGAAAGCCAGAAAGAAAGGTCCCATACAATGTTAATAATCGTGAGACTGACATCCATCCCTTTTGCGGTCTATTGGCTAGAAGAAGTCATAGGTCCCACCCACATTCAAGGGAGAAAGTGGATACTGGAAGGCACGGACATCAAGAAGTGGGGTGCCCCATCCCCTACACTGCTGTCCTCACTCTTCCCCAGAGCTTCCTGGGTCTACAGAGTTGGCCAAGGGAAAAACATCTCAATGACGATTTACTGCTGCAGATGCGGGCCTCTGTTTTACTGACTGTTAATTTGAGACTCACACAAGGGTTCATCTCCTCGCTGGGGACATACTAAGGCTTGGGGCAAGTCTCTCAGAACAGGCAGCTCAGGAGGCCCCTCACACATCGAGGCCAATCTTGAGGAATGCAGGGTTTGATAGGGTATTCAGGAACCCCTGGAGTTTCTTGTAGAACACGTAGTCTGTAGTTTCAGTCAGACTACACCACATATATTTGCAAAATCTGGTGGCAATCTATCTACTTCTTTTGTGTACTTAGTAACAAGTGACTCAGATCACAAATCTATGTTGTTTAGAAAGATAATGTGATTAACATTAGGTTGGTTTTTTTTTCTTTTTACCAAGCAGTTAAATTCCTCCATACCATCTTTTAAACAGCCTATATCTTTATTATTTATTTATTCACTCATTCATTCATTTATTAAATATATGCTCTTGAGTTCTCTACTCTGGTTAAGCCACCTTCCCAAAAGATAAGAATAAAATGGTGAACAAGATACGATTCCTCCATCAAAAAATAGGGGGTGCCTGGGTGGCTCAGTAGGTTGAGCGTCTGACTTCGGCTCAGGTCATGATCTCACAGTTTGTGGGTTCGAGCCCCACGTTGGGCTCTGTGCTGACAGCTAGCTCGGAGCCTGGAGCCTGCTTCACATTCTGTGTCTCCCTCTCTCTCTGACCCTCCCCTATTCCCACTGTCTCTCAAAAATAAATAAAGAACATAAAAAATTTTTTTAAAAATAGGAATCTAATGGTAGGAAACAGCCAAAAAAAAAAAAACCTAAACATGAGAAATAATAATAAACCATGTAGTGTTAGGAGATAAGAAGTACACGAATCAGATGCTGGGTCAGAGAATAAGGTAAAGATTTCATGAGGGCATCCCGAGCAAAGATGCCTAGGTTATAATTGTCCACATGTCCGACCCAAAGGCTTTTCAATCCAGATGTTCAGAGAACTAAACTGGCTGGCAGATCTATAGTCTTCCCTCACTTTCTCTGACCAATACATGTGCATGTGTCCTCTTAAAACACAAGGCTTCCCCAGATACAGGTGTCAAGGAGGAAAAATTAGATTACCTGACTGCTCCTGTATAGCAGCACCCCTCTCTGCCTTCGAGATGGGGTTCAACTTATACACAGGGATCTGCAGAAAGCAGTCGGCATTTGGAAAAGCTCTGCAGACTGCTGCCAGCCTGTCTGAGCTCTGCTTGGGCTGCAATGCCGTCCACTCTGGAGAAGACCTGCAAGTGCAGAGTGAGGTCACCATCACGGTTCTCGAGGCCATAAAGATACAACCGTCCAAACCATGTGACTCACCAGCCTCGGTGAAGGAACTGCAGGCCTTCTTTAATAGGCTCTAAAATCAGAAGTGCTTAATTTGGGGCAAGATGTTAAGCCATAGAGGCAAAAAATTAAGGGAATTATCATCTGGGTAAATCATCCCTTAGGAGAAATCCCATCCCATTCTTCATTTTTGTGCAATAGAGAACTTCATGGGTCTTGATCCCCAGCCCCTTCCCAGCACACACACTTTAAAGCGGCATATGATATTTCAAGGTGTAATTTAAAAACTGTTACTTAATGATTCGGTTATATTGCTCAGGGTATGATCACAGAAAAATCTTTAATAATTCCATCTGAGGGGTGCCTGAGTGGTTTAGTCAGTTAAGCATCGGAGGACTCTTGATTTTGGCTCAGGTCATGATCTCACAGTTCATGAGTTCAAGCCCCATGTTGGGGTTCTGCCCTCACAGTGAGGAGCCTGCTTGGGATTCTCTCTCCTTCTCTCTCTGCATCCCCATCCTACTCATGCTCTCTCTCTTTCTTTCTCTCCCTCTCTCTCTAAATAAATAAATAAATAAAAACTTTTATGAAAAGATGGAGTCATTATGCTTGATGTCTCTTTAAAAAAATCCATTTGACAGTTGAAGCATAAGTAGAACAAAAATGACATAAACAATGAGGAATATACAGAGGTCAAGTGTTTTCTAAGAGCATGTTGTCCCATGCCTGCACATTAATTTGAAATCTCATCTTTACATTATTCAGGCTTTGCATTTGGAAACATGCTATAGCTCTCTGTTTACCTAAATATTTTATCTCTTTCAGTAAAATTTTATAAAGTTCTCCCTATAGGTCTTACCCATTTCCTTGTTAGAGTTATTTTTTAACAATATATGAGTATTGGGGCACCTGGGTGGCTTAGTCAGTTGAGCGTCCGGCTTTGGCTCAGGTCATGATCTCACAGTTCATGGGTTCAAGCCCCACATCAGGCTCTGTGCTAACAGCAAGCTCAGAGCTTGGAGCCTGCTTCAGATTCTGTGCCTCCCTCTCTCTCTGACCCTCCCCTGCTCGCGCTCTGTCTCTCAAAAATAAATTTTAAAAACATTAAAAAATTCAAAAAAAAATAATAATATATGAGGATTGAATATAAACACTGCTTTTTAGTATACACAATGCTTTATATTATATCTTCTAATGGTCACCACTGGTTTGGAAAGCAATTGATTATTACAGATTTGTCTTCTATTTGACCACTGCTAACTCCATAAAAATTTGACAGTCTCTTGTATGGAAAAACATTCATAAAAGATGTGTCTAAGATCATTAACACTAGTTTAGATGTCTATTTTTTACTAACTAGTTATTTCAGAGTCTTTTAAGTTTTTAAGTAGTTTCTTTAAATTTTTAGTATTACTTTTGGATTATAGAGTCTAGACTACTCAATTTTAATATTGAAAAGAATACAAAGATTTTATTTTTGATCTACCATAATAAAAAAATCTGGTCTGTGTTCCCTTAAGACTCTAAACATCTACTTTTTATTCTCTCTGTTTTATCTTTGGCTGAGTGATTTAATTTTTTATTAAAGTTTCAGGGATAGAGTAGACACAAGATTTAAATTTTAAATTTTACCTGTATATCATCAATTGCCAATACGAAAGTCAAGGTGCCTCTTTTGATTCTACCCGCTTATGATTTCTTCTTGACCATTTCCCTACTTCTTATCTTCATCACTACAATTTAGTGACAAAATAGTATTTTTAAAATATTTGTATGAGGGAACCTGGATGGCTTAGTTGGTGAAACGTCCAACTCTTGATTTTGGCTCAAGTCATGATCTCACAGTTGTGAGATCAAGCACCGTATTGGGCTCTGCACTGGATGTGAAGCCTATTTAAGATTCTCCTCTCCTCTTCTTTCGCCTCTCCACTGCTCATGTTCTCTCTCTCAAAACAAACCACAAAAAAATGTTCAAAAATATGTATATGAAATTATTATATTTAAAACAATTATTTAAACTTAGTAAAAAGTTTAATTTGCAGTATTATTATTGCAAATCCTTTTATTTTATGATTCCCTATTTGGAGATTTTCATTTTGTTTCCTCCTTTGAAATCTAGAAGGCATTGTTCCATATAATTTTCTGAGTCTTTGCACAGTTGAGACTTTTCTTTGCACAAGAAATGGGTGAAGAGCGTATAACAACCATTTACCTGCAGTAAATAAAAGTGTCTAGTGATAAACTGTTGATAAAAAGTTTCAAGTACTTACAAGCCTGCCTTCAGTACTATACAGTATATAGTATATTTTAAATGGTTAGGCTTGAGTTAAGTATAAATATCTAAGAATAGACAGAAGCAATGGAAAAGTTTCTTTCAAACACTGAATGTTGTATAAAATCTATAAAGGTCTTGGAATGTCCTTGACTAGAGATTTTTATGAGGAACAAATGAAACATTTAACCGACTCTGGTCTTCCCCTCATGTTCTTTTGAGTAAAACACCTGTGGTTTCATCTGCTAAATCTTTGCTCAGGGTGATAGGTGAATACAGACTTTCTTCTTTTTGTGCTTAAACATCTTCAGACACTTAAAGGCCATTTGTACCCCAAAGTCAGGTCACATACAAGTAAAGACTCTCCTGCCATGTAGCCCCACCCACTGCCCAGGTACATAATGCCATACTTTGATTCCTGTCTGACTTTGTTCTCTTGGTCTTTGGTATATGGTTCCACCTCTATGATTTAGGCCACTCTGGAACTTGTCACTGGCAAAGACTCTTTATAACTGTGAATCCCACTTCTCTCAACAATTACACTCTGCAAGCGGTTAAAATGAATATGTTAGGGCCTTACACAGGCTGCCTGCCTATATCCTAAGTCATGTGAATCCCGGATATCACACTTGAGCAGAGCAGCACTACTTTGGAGAACATTGAAGGCTGTTCTTTCTTACTTTTGTAGCAACAAAGCAATCTAGGGAAGAGGTATCTTTCCTTTCATTTCACCTCTATGTCTGTTTTGGCTTTGCAGTTGTAACATGAGAAAGAATCTTAGAAAACGTATCTTTGATAATTGACTAGCCTCTAAATTAAGCCCCTTCCGTTGTTCAAAAGTACTATTTATAGAAAAGTGAAGCTTCTGTGGGAGGAATGAAGCAGGAAGTTCTTTCTTTCTCAAGGGATAGTTTCTTTTGTATTTTCTTATTACTCTCTCACCTCTCAATGCTATACTACTTTAGATAAATCCAGTGACTGTCCCCACTTGGGAGGAGCTCTCCTCTATTCATGATTTAGCTCTTGGAAGGTAGAGTCAAGGGTAAGCAGCCATTGTATGGGGACTTTCAGTGAGTTCTGCTCCAAGGACTGGATTAGAATTGCCAGATTAAATATAGGGCATCTAGTTAAATTTTAATTTCAGATAAGTAGTGAGTAATTTTTCAGTATAAGTATGTCCCTAATATAGCAAGATACATACTTATGCTAAAAAGTTATTCATTTTTAAAATCCAAAATTAAGATTTATTTTTTCTGTATTTTTATTTGCTAAAACTGCCAACTTTAGATGGGACTAAGGGCAAGAGTAACGTATTGCTCATCCTATATTATAATGGCAGAAAATGCTATAGAGACTTAGAACAGACTTCAAACACTGGGATAAAAATTATGTACTTACATTTATGTGATGTATAATGTTTAAATATAGGTGGGGTCAAAGGAGATGGAAAGAGGAGAGGTCATTTGTAATAGGCTTGGCGAGGACTGGGAGATTACAATCCAGATGAAACCTCATTACCAGAAGACACAGGTAATAGTCCCCTGGTTGCTCTGACTTCACTTTCGGACATCAATATTGTCAATGGGAGGAGCTAACAGTAAAAGTACTTGTTACCACTCGACTCTCAGTGTATAACCTATAAGGTGTGCTAACATGATTTTAGCACAATTATGAAATGGTATTTAGTTTTAAGTAGGATATATTACAAGAATATAGAAACAACTTCTCCTCACAAGATATGAAGTTGTGGCATGTAGCTCCTCTCTTTTGAATGTCTTCTGTCTCACCCCCTTTCACTAGACAGTTTCTTATCTCTCAGGCCTCTGCTCATCTGCTATAGATAGCTTTCTACCAATCACTCCCTCTGCCACTTGTCTCTCTCCCTCACTAAACTGAGAGTTTTTGGAGAACAAGGACAGTTTCTAATTTATCTCTGTACCTGAAGAACCAAACAGTGATGCTCAAGAAATATCTGTTGAATTAATGAAGAAGAGAAGTCAGAAATAAAACTGAACGAAAACAGGAACTGTTAAACAAATTGTAAAGTAGAAAATTCATGGGGTCCAGAAATGCACAATTACAAATCTTTAAAAAAATTCAGAAAATCTTATTAAACTAAGATTTAAGAATAATGAGGTCATAAGAAATTTCAAGCTTTTGAGCCCCATGCTAAAAAGGCAGTGTTTAGTATTAAAACTGAGTAATGTATATAAGTTTCAATATAAACTTTCACTTACTATCATCTTGCTCAATCCTTTTATGGAACATAATATATTCAAAACAGGCAGATACTTTTCAAATAAGCTTCCTCTATTTAATAAAATAAGGCAATTAAACCCTATCCCATTGCATTATTTAAGTGTTATTTAAATTTGAATGATCATATACAGTAGTGGAAATTTAAAGTGCTGCGACAGTTTAGAAAAATCAAACATTTAAAAAGTATCTAAAATACTTGTACCATGTAATCCAAGAATTCCACTTCTACAAATTAATTCAATTATGAAAACTATTTTATCTAAAAAGAGATATATCAATTCATTATAGACTCCAACACAGTAAACAACTTTGCTAAGCAGAAAATGGTTAAATATATAACACCTAAGTTCAATTGGAAATTATTTGGTTCTTTAATATATTGTTTAGAAAAACATGTTACACATGGAACTGTTTATAATTTTACATAATTAAAACAAAATGTAGTCAAAATATGATTTATGCAAAAGAATACCAGGAAAAGCAATTAGAAATGGAATAAAACATTACAAAAATTGTTATTTAACATTATTTACGTGGCAGTCACTTTTCTAAGTATTTTAAATATCTTAACTCAGTTGAGCCTATAAAAATCCCAGGAAATATGTACCATGATTACTGTCATTTTACAAAGTGAGGATGTAAGTCACAAAGATGTTAAGTACTTGCTTAAGTCACACAGCTCATCAGTGGCAGAGAGAACATTCAAACCTAGGCAGCCCAGAGCCGAGATAACACTCAGAGGCACAGTTATAATTACGTGTCCAGGTTGGCATTTATCACTTTTTTTTCCCATTTTCTCTATGTTGTGTCATATTTCATGGAGATATAAATACAAATAATTGCATGTGTCATATTTCATGGAGATATAAATACAAATAATTGCATGGAGAAGCATAGTATCCATTACTTAATAACAACATCTAATTTTAAAATAATGAAATTCAATAAATCAGAACTTTGAGACATTAAGGTGAACAGTGCTATTTCAGCTGAACTTGAACTTGCTTGAGTTCTGCCTTCCAGAGAAGTCTTTTGGTACCCTGATATCTAATGCTGAGCAATGAGGTCCAGAATTGATGTTGAATCCTTCACTGTGACAGAGAGCATACCAGGGTATCATTTAATTACAATATCAGGAGGGTAAGTAAAAAAGATGAGATCACACCGAAGCCATTAGTCTCGAGGCATAGGTGGAGATCAGCCAAGTGAAAAGGAAGCAGGTGTCGAAGGTGGATGGGAAAAGACACAATTAGTGGTTCCCTAGGTTTGCACAGGAGACTCCTGAGGCTCCTGAAACCGCTTCCCAGCAGGTGTACAGTCTGATACCTGAGACCGCAAGCTGTGCCGAGGGACCGCACGATAGCAGCTCCGAAGCTGGAAACAGGGTTGCTACTCCAGGGAGCTCAAGGATATGTGGCGATGCTCCTACGCCTCTCTCAAGAGTGCTGCTCCATTTCCCGTGGCCATGGTCTCAGCAAGGTGTGCTGTGAACGCGCCCTGGAAATGCATCCGTCCTACTGTCATTTCCATCCTAGCATGGCACTTCGGCAGCCTTGTTTCAAGCCGTATCAAGATCAAAATCCTCAAACTTAAGCACAATCTAGGGATGCTTAACCTGAGAATCTGCACATCTGAATGACTGAAAGCATAAATGTGAACGGAACTCCCTTAGGTAACCTACCTTTCTCTTTTTCTATTGTTGTTTAATGTACTTTGGTATCACCCAGTCAAAATTAATAACAGGTGACAAAGGTTCATCCTTCTTTATAAGATCAGCAAACTACACAATCTCATCCCAGACAAGAGGGACTTTAAAATATCCAATCAGGTAAGGTGTCAGGACACCTAGCTTTCCAGTCCCATTCACATGCTTCAGAAAGACGTCTAATTCCATTTCCCTATTACTTTAAGTATGAGAATTAAAAGGAGGGGGGATAGATGAACTAAGGTGTTAGAAATAAAATAGTAAAATTCAGTTTATATATGCAACTCCTAGGCTAAGTGCTGTCACAGTATCGACCTGTTGCAAGGAAATTTAACCTCTTGGAAATGACTGCCACACTGTGTTCTCTAACCACTAAGTTCCCTTCACTTCATATTTCCTTAACACTAGTAATGAGTATACATTGCCAAATGTGTTAACCTTGTTTTCTTTTGATAATAATAGCTTGAAACTACGAAATATGTTTTCCTAACTAAGTAACTTATCAAGTACTATGGGACCAGTAGTGAGATGCATCTCACAGACCATCATAATTTCAAACAGTTTATTTCCCCACCACATCCATTAGATAATTATATTGCAATGTGTGTGTGTGTACACACACATATCACCAAGGGCAAAGGCTTTGTGATTCCTATGTTCAAATAGATTTTAAGGTGTTATGTTTTATATACTTAAATAAATTTTAAGATTGTAAAGTCTTTTTCAAGTGCCTTATTACTATAGAACTTAGCCCTAACCTGACAATATTCACTCATAGTAATGCCCTATGCCAACACATAGTCAGGTTGGATGTTCGAAGTGACATCAATGCTACATTTTTATGAAGACAGCTGCTGTAATACAATCTGTCTTCTGGATAAACTGTATGTCAACACTGGGCACACTTGGCTAAATTTTCAGTGCGTGTCAATTATGAATATGAACAAACTAGACTTCTCTAGAAAAAGTTTCAATCTTTATAAGCTTAACGTCTTCATTCTACTTTACAAGTTGACTGTAGCATTCATGAAAAGGTATAGTGCTATTTATATTAATCCTATGTCTTTCTAAGTGACAATTCCTGATTAATGTTTAATACTGCTAACATAGCCTGTACCTGCAGAGGAGGCCGTCAGAATGTTTAAATTCTAGCCCCACAGGTGATAGTCATGAGCTCCAAATGAATTATCTAACTTTCTTGGAGTCATGTTCTTAGTCTTTGAGGTGTCTTCCAGCTCTCAAATTCCTGAGTCCAAATACCTCTTCTAAAACAAACTCTGGGTTTCTATTTTTCATAAAATAAGTTTTTCTAACTTCTGTCCCAATAGCATTACATATACGTCTTTCACAGAGATCCCCATGTAGATGGCAAGATAAATATAAAATGCAAGATATTAAAGTGGACTGTGATTAGCACCATAGGAAAGAGTAATATTCTGAGCATATATGCATGCTCAAGAATTTCAAAGAAAAAAGAGCAGACCATCTCCTATAGTCAATAAATGTTAATAAAGATCTGCCAGATACCAGACAATGTGCTCAAGCCTTGGGTTTTATAGGTAAAAGCCAAACCTGCTCCTAATGTATTTAAGGCCCAGAGAAGGATTATAAATGGAGACATGCATATCACATGTCTGAATATTTAGAAATTAGACTTACAAACTATTAAATAAAATGTTTTTTCATCCTACCTTTATAAGCTTAATTTTATAATGCACTGGAATATCAGATTCAAATTTAGAATTCTCAGACTTCCCAGACTTCCTTGCCTTTGAGTTCCAACCCCGATTACTCCATCTTCTCCCCTTATTTTCCACCTCTGTCTTCACCCCATTCCTTATAGGCCTTCACGTGTGTTCATGAGAACACTCCAGCTTGTGTATCCAAGATCCTTCCCCTGAAGAGCTGAAGAGGATTTTAGTAGATAGCTAAACATACTCCAGAGAGAAAAAAGTAAGTATTAAAACCTGTGGTGGAGGGACGCCTGGGTGGCTCAGTCGGTTGAGCGGCCGACTTCAGCTCAGGTCATGATCTCGCGGTTTGCAGGTTCAGGTCCTACATCAGGCTCTGTGCTGACAGCTTGACCAGAACCTGGAGCATGCTTCGGATTCTGTGTCTCCTTCTCTCTCTGCTCCTCCGCCATTCATGCTCTCTCTCTCTCTGTCTCTCAATAATAAATAAATGTAAAAAAAAATTTTTTTTAAACCTTTGGTGGAAAGAAGCTTCCAGAATTGAGTTGAATGTTGACCTGTTCAGTTTTGCTAGAGTTTCAACAAGAGAAAAATATTAATGCTACACCCATAAAAATAAGCCTAGATCATAATGTCAAAGGCTAAAAAGTTTGAACTATATTTGGTAGGCAAAGAAGAGAGATTTGAAGGTTATTGAGCAGGGGTGACATAATCAAAACTGTACTTTAGGAAGATTAATTTGGCAGCCAAATGCAGAATGAGTAGATTAGAAGTGAGACTGGAGGCAGGGAGAAGAGTTATAGCAGTAGTTTAGGTAAGCAGTAATAAGACTGTTAACTAGGACTGGGGTAATGTACAGGAAGAAAGGGTGGTGTGAGACAGTAGGGAGAAGGAATTGACAGTCCCTGATGAATCACTGGTAATGGGGAAAAGGAGAGAGATAAATCAAAGAGCACTCAGAGGTCTGGAGCTTCTGTGAATAAAAATGAATATCGGAAACCATCAGCAAGAAGTCGGGAGGAAGAGCTAAACTGTGGGGTGAAAATGATGAGTGGCACTGGTATACGTTGTGTTAGCAACATTAGCAAATCTCCACCCAGGTGAAAAATGTCAGGAAGACTTGAAAATGCAGGTCTGGGACTTGGGAGAATCATCAGGAAATCATGTAAAAGAGGCAAAACTCATAAGTCTGACCTTGTTTTAAATACAATCCATTCTTTATGCAAATTTCATTATCCAAAGGCTTTAAAAAGTTTCTCTGGTTCATAGGTTAGGTCCCTGGTTTCTCAAGTTGCTAAAAATATGTATGTCTTCTGAAAACATGGTTATTTACAGACTTTGGGCTGGTTAATTCACTTTGGCAGAATCTACCTTATAATCATAGCACAGTAGTCTGCTTTGTCAGGATTTGTTGACAACAGTCCAAGTTTCTTTCTAGCATAAATCATTTCCCAGTATCACAGTGTTTAGTTCCGGGAATTTTGACTTGTCCAGATTTAGATTTTCTGCCTTTGTCTAACAATGATTACAAACAATGAGCCTGTCTCTGGGGTGACACATCCTTCAAATGTACTATGATGTGCCAGAAGCTCTTTATGGCTCTCAGGTGACACATCTATTGGTGGATTATTAAAAACTGCTTTTTGTTCTTACCCATATTAGTCACTATTACACATAAAAACACAAACACATATATACACAGAGCTCATGACCTTAAGTGACAATAAAGATGAATTAATAGTTATCGGTTTTCTTCTTGTGTCTGCTTGATAACATTTGCTGATACCTCTTCAGTTGTACCTGCTACATCTCATTATTTCAGTCATTGATGAAAATCTTAAAATGTCTGCAGCTCATACCAGGATGGGGAAAGAAGCCTTACTATGGTGAAAAAATCTCAGTCTTTGGGTGAAGAGAAGCAGGAACCAGCAACGATGGTGGATATCTTTTCTGGGCAAGACAAAGATTGTAAGATGTCATATTAGGGCACTGAAGTTGAATCTCTCCGCTTGCCTCTACTCTATACAAAGTGTGGGTTCCAGAGCCCTTTGTCTCTATCAATGCCTCAACTTTTACAGCCCTCTATCTGAATACACTTTGAAAGATCTCTTATTTAACATATATCTTCAACCCAAGTAACACAGAGGAATGTACAGTTAATATAGAGAGTATTCCCCTAAGTATTGCAGAGTAAATGCAAAGTTACATATTTATAAAGGAAAAATATGAATTTAAATTTCAGTGATGGGTTTCAGATAGCAAGAGTATCGAGCCTCTAAAGGGGGTCATGTGACACTAACAAAAAAATTCACAAAACAAAATATGCAAGAGAGACAAATGTGAGCAACAATATAAATAATATGGAAAACATTTTAACTAATGGCTTTTAGCTTGGCTGATCACCTCCAAGCTTCCCCAGCCAGCCCTGATGTGAAAAGAAACCACAGCACATGCATCCTACTCATTGCTGCTGGAAGACATGCTATAGGGTTTGTGCCAATCTGACTACGTAATCAGAACACTAACCTACTTCTTTGATACATTTTGGTTTTTAATTGACTGCCAGCCAGTCTTTGCTCTCCTTACTTAGTCTTCACCTATTAAAGTTGTAGACAGATTCTATTTACTTTTCTGATTCTCCTAAGTCTTCAGGATCCTCTTGGCCCTGAGTCTTTTTTTTTAAAGCACACAGTTTACACATTTTAGTATTTCTGAAGTCAGAATATATCTTTTTTTTTAGAATATGCTTATTTATTTTTTTTCTCCATAATATTTTATTGTCAAATTGTTTTCCATACAACACCCAGTGCTCTTCCCCTTAAGTGCCCTCCACCATCACCACCACCTCTTTTCCCCCCTCCCCCTTCCCCCTCAACCCTCAGTTCATTCTCAGCATTCAATAGTCTCTCAAGTTTTGTATCCCTCTCTCTCCCCAACTCTCTCTCCCTCCTCCGCTCCCCTTGGTTCTCCATTAGGTCTCTCTTGTTTGCCCTGAGTCTTAAATACACATGCATGTAAATACACATACGAATGATTTTTTTGATATTTATTTAGAGAGAGAGAGGAGCAAGCACGAGGAGGGGAGCAGAAAGAGAGGGAGAGAAAGACTCCCAAGCAGGTTACACACTTTGAGCACAGAGCCCAACACAGGGCTCAAACTCACGACCCATGAAATCACGACCTGAGCTGATATCAAGAGTCAAACACTTTAATCGACAGAGCCACCCAGGGGCCCTTGATTTCTTCTTCTAACAGGCAAGCAGCTATCAAAGGGACAAACATGTGAGTTCCCAAAGCATATATAACTTCTTTTGAAAAGTAAAGAGGACTTAAAGTTCAATTTCTCAGAAGTGAGGAAGAAAAAAAAAACAAAAACAAACCAAAATAAATAGAGAAGATACCTTAGACAGCATATGATAATCCATTCAAGTTTGAATTATAGAATTAAACTCATAAGTGACACCATTGATTCTAGAGAGTAGTGGATACAAATATTTTATTTGTTTTTTTGTTTGTTTTTTATCTTTTATTTTTTTAATTTTTTTAAATTTATTTTTATTTTTTTAATATAACACAATTTATTTTTTTAACATATGCAATTATTTTCCATCATTTAAAATACAGTAGTTACAATGAAACTCCAAACAGAAAAGCAAAGTAAAAAATCAAAACCCCCACTTCTATTTCATGTAATTAGACTTATACAGAAATTCGAAGGTTAAGTACCA
>NC_043703.1:44355483-44549803 GCF_006229205.1 Suricata suricatta | reverse complement strand
AAAAGTTGTATAGGGTCCACAGGAGAACAAAAACAAACACAAAGAAAAATAAATACATTAAGATAGATAGATCGATAAACTAGGAAACACAAAGTTTAAGAAACCAGACTAGCTTTCAGAGATCAAGAGAAAAACAAAGCCAAAACCAGATAAGAGAAGGCATAATTACTGTAAAATCAAATGCATAAAGGGAACAAGATCCAAAAAGAAGATAGGGTTCAGTTGCTTTTATCAGACAGTGAGAGAACCAACAAATGGGTTCGTTGTTTCTGACAATGATTAACATAAAACAGAAAGGAAAATCCCTAGCACATAGCCAGGCATACAATGATTTAATGGTATGTCTAGGATCCCAGTCCTTGGACGTACTCAAAACAATTATCGTACTCAGTCTTTCATAAGTGATCTGGATTAATGAGCACATGGCTGACAATACCACCAAATATTTATGGTTGTTTTATGGTTGATATAACATCTAGTCAGATGACGTACTGAAAGAGCAAAATGGAAACAAACAGCTGGAGATATTCAGTTTAAAGTTACAAACTCCAGGGATCACTGAATCCCCACTTTATAAAAAATAAATCATCTCAGAATAAAAAGATAGGAAAAATATCAGTGAATTTTATTTAAAACTTACTATACTATACATCAAGTACTGTCATATATTTTTTACTTTAAAAGAATCTTATTTAGGGGCTCAGTCGGTTAAGCGCTGGCTTTGGCTAAGGTCACATTTCGTGGGTTTGAGCCCCGCGGTGGGCTCTGTTCTGACAGCTAGTCTCTCCCTCTCTCTCTGACCCTCCCCTGCTCACACTGTCTCTCTCTGTCTCTCAAAAAAATAAGCAAAAGACATTTTTTAAAAATCTTATTTAGTACCCAATAATCATGAAAACTATATGCTATTACTACGGAGGTATACGGAAAGTAAGTAATTTTGCCCGCAAGTTCTGGCGGTCGTAATTTGAACTCTAATGGTCCAGCTGCAGGGCTTAGAGGGCTCTTCTACCACTCAGTAACCTAGAAGTTAACCACAGACTCTGAAGGAACTAAATGGTCCTGAGTGACAGTACCAGCAGATACTAACTGTTGGTGACTAAAATAATAACCTTATGATACAGAAAAGAAAATTATCTTTAGGAATAAGGATAATTTTATGCTTCATGAATGAAATTAGCATTAGGACACACCTTGTAAAAGACTAGCAATATTCTCTTTAAAGACTTTCTAAAATTCTAAATAGTTTAGATTTTCATTTTTTTTTTGTGATGATTTGTGAAATGTTTTTCTGGATGTAGGTAGAGTATTACAGTAAGTCCTTCTAAACTCTTTTATAGCATATGATTTACATAAATCATAACATTGCTTTGGAAACATCACACTAGGGGACTTCTAAGGGAATATTTAATGTCTATCTAATATAGATTAATTTAATTTTTAATTTCTGTCTACTATAGATTAATATCATTAATAGAAGCAGCTGGCTACATAATCATATCCCCAAATTTTGCATCTCTTGGGTCCCACTGAAAGAACAGACAGTTAGAAATGAAAATAGGAAAGCAATCTAGAACATGGTCATGATTATATCAGTTATCTAAATTACATCACTTATACTATAAGTACACCAAATTCAGAAACATTATTCAAAGATATATTTCTGATGTAAGAGTTCTAGCTGCAAAGCAGACATTACATTCATGCTGCTTCTTATAAAAATCCAATGATTATATATAATTTCCTCTTGCTATATGGCTTCCAGATATTTTAACATGCCTTGGTATTCTGTTTCTCTCCTATTTTTTCCTCCTTCTCTGAACTTGTATCCTTGAAAGACTATTTCATTTCTGGCCAAAATAATGACTTTAAACTTGATGTAGGACTTTCTTCAACTCTCATCTCCATTACCACTTGGAACATGTACACAGTAGCTCTGTTCCACTGGGGATGTTTTCCTACCTGTCCTATTATTCTGTTCTTCCCCACTCTGTAACGATCTTGAAGGACATTTTGAACAATATCTTATTCTTTAGTGATGGGCTTATTCGTCTGCCCATTGTGGATAAAATTGCATAGATAAGTAAGTGATCATTCCCTTTCTGCTCAAGGAATTTTCTCATTAAAACTTCTATTTTGGAGATTAAAAACTTTGGTCCAATGTAATTTTTAATTCTTATGTATAATAACTGGTGAATTTGTGAACTGGACACTAGAGTTAAAAGCAGCATGCTTTTTCTGGATTCTAAATCCTGAGGTTTCTCAAAAAAAAAAAAAAAAAAACGCAAAACAGTAGCATTGTTTGTATAAAATGCTGTTTATTCAGTGTTCTTTATTGACTATCCACTAATTGATAAAACTGTTCACACCTCACAAGGTTTAGAACAGATAGGATTGGTTCAAATATTGATTCTTCCACTTACTAGCTGTATAAATTGACAACTCTTCACCTATTTCTACACATTTAATGGGAATTACTTTATTTATGTTGCACAATGACTATGAAGGTTACAGATCAAATCAAATTACTATGGTATCTTGTATATAGCAGGTACACAATGAATGATAGCTTTTAAAATTATGTTTGCAATCTAATTAAATCTAAAGTGCATTAGAAAGCTAAAGAAGAGTCCAAAAGAAGGCAGCAGATTCTTCTATAGAAAACCTGAAATTCAGGATTGGAAGGGTTTCTTCCACTATTCCATCCCTATGGGCCTACTTTGTGCTTCTAAGACTCCTTTACTGATTCAGTGGCTTCAGGAGAACAGGGTTCTAAGCCCCCTACTTCTACTATCAAAGGATCTGAGTTTATTCATTTGGTGCATTGGACTTCCACATAAGGTGTTATCTGAGAAAACATTTCTTTTAGTAGAATAATCTTGGAAGCTATGAGAGGTGTCCAAAATTCTTAAGAGTTGAAATACTAAATTTTTTAAGTATTGGGAAAAAATGCCCAATTTTGTCAAGTTCAGGGGTCTCTAATGGTAGAGGGAAAAACATTCTGCGTGTTTTAAGAGGCAAAGCAAAATCCAATCAAAAGTTTTAACCACCTGAGAGTGGATTGTAGAATAATCTGACTTGTGGAGTATATGATTGGCTATGGCTTTAAGTTTATGAAGTTCCCTAGAGAAAGACAAATACTATATGACTTCACTACGTGTGGAGCCTAAAAAACAAAACAAAACAAAAAAATGAAGAAACAAACAAACAAAACAGAAGCAGACCCATAAATACAGAGAACTGATGGTTGCCAGAGGAGAGGTGGGTGGGGGGACTGGCAAAATGGGTGAAAGGAAGTGGGAGATCTAGGCTTCCAAATATGGAGTGGATAAATTATGAAGATGAAAGGCACAGCATAGAGAATATAGTCAATGGTATTATAATAGCTTCATATAGTGACAAATGGCAGCTACACTGGTGGTGAGCACAGCATAATATGTAGACTTGCCGAATCACTATACTGTACACCTGAAACTAATGTAACATTGTGTGTCAACTATACTGCAATAAAAAAGAAAAAGTTGTAAAGTCCCTGTCACACACAATATATGGGGGTCAGTCCATCTCATCCACATCACAGACAAAGGATCAGTTGCTTTCTGACCAGAACTTCTGATTGTTAATAACTTCAGCAAACTGAAAAGGCGACCAAAAACTTCACTCTTGAGAAATGCACTCTAAAAAACATTTGAAACAATGAAATTGTATTTCTCAGAGAAACATTGTTCATGTCGTGCAGATTTAGAATTAAATAAAGGACATTTATGACAATCACTCCTTCTTTTTTTCTTTCCCTCTGTCCTTACTTCAAATGCCTCTATTAACTATAAGCTAGGAGCCAGGTACTTTTCTGGGCAGTGTGGGTACATTCATGAGCAAAACTAAAAAGGTCTCTACCTTTGCAAACTTGCCTTCTGGTCAAGGAATAAATACAATAACCGTAATAAATGGGTAGAACTGATGATGCCAATACCCTGTTTACATCTCCTCCATACTCAGTGGTTGAAAGTTATTAATTATGAATGAACAACTACAACTTTCTGCCTGAGCCCCAGGAGCACACTCTTCCCACACTAGAGGAAAGGCAGAAATGAGTGATGAGGTCCTGAGAATAGCCCTCAAACAATGGCAGAAGGGGTGCTGATACATTAGTATCCCAGTTTCCTCATCTCTTAGTGGAAAGCAATTGAGCCTCAATTGTCCACAGAAATAGTCAACTTAATAACCTACCTTTCCTTGACTCCCTATCCCACTGCCTTACCTCTTTTACTTGGGGTCACCTTCCAAATAAATAATTCCATTCAAATTTTGTCTCAGGGTTTGTTTCTAAGAGAACTTGTCTACTTCTAGACAAGAAAATTATATAGTATGTTAAAAGGTGATATATGCTATCACAAATACAGAAAATATAAATAAAAATATAAAACACATTAAGAAGGATCTTGATTAGAAGGCAACAGACAATGTACTAGAAGGTATCTGAAGGAGGTAAAGGGGTAAACCATGGGGATGTAGAGAGGAAAGCTAATGCAGAAGTCTTGAAGTAGAGTATGCTTGGTGCATCTGAGACTTTGAAAGAGACCTCATGACTGTAAGAGAGTCTGTAAAGAAGAAAATCATAGAAAATGGGTTATGAGAGAGGTGATAATTGTAGAGAGGTATTAAAGATTTTATAAGGTCTTATAAAGACTTTGGATGCTAGCCTAAGTGATAGAGTGATATGGAAGAATTTGAGAAGAGGAGTAACATAATTTGACACGTCTTAAAATCTTCTCTTTAGTTACTGTGTCAAGAAAAGACTAATAAGTTCGAAGACAGAAGCAGGAAGATGCAGCAGTCCATCAACAGATGAACGGATTAATAAAATGTGGTATTTACATTCAATGAACTATTGTTTAACTACAAAAAGGCATGAAGTATTGATACACGATACAAAATAAGTGAACCTCAAAAATATATGGTAAATTTAAAAAGCCAGATGCAAAAGTTTACATGTCGTATGATTTACTTATAAGAAATACCCAAAATAAATGAATCCATAGAGACAGAAATCAGATTTGAGTCTAGGGGTTGGGTGGAAGCAGATTTGGGAAGTAATGTCAATGCTTGTGTGGTTTTCCTCTGAGATGATGAAAATACTTCAGAATTAGACAAAGAGTGTGATTGACAGCATTGGGAATGTACTCAATGCCACTGAAATATTCACTCTAAATGGTCAGTTTCATGTTCTGTGAGCTTCATCTCAATTAAAAAAAAAAAAAAAACAACCTTGGGGTGCCTAGGTGGCCCAGTCAGTTAAGCATCTGACTTCGGCTCAGGTCATGATGTCATGGTTCGTGAGTTCAAGCCCTGCGTCGGGCTCTGTGCTGTCAACTAGTTCAGAGCCTGGAGACAGTGTTCAGATTCTGTGTCTTCCTCTTTCTCTGACCCTCCCCTGTTCACGCTGTCTCTCTCTCTCTCTCTCTCTCTCTCTTAAAAATAAATAAAACATTAAAAAATATATTTTAAAAATCTTAAAAAGGAAATAAATACTTGCAAAGAATAATGATGGTTTGGACCAGAGGGCTAGTAATGAAAGTGATGAGCATGGTGGGAGTTAGGACATATTTTATAAGTGGAGTCAAGAGAATATTAAGATCGGATGTCAGTGCAAAGTTTAAAAGATGACTCCAAAGTTAGGGCTTGAACAACTGTAAAAATAAATTTACCATTTATAGATACAGGAAAATTGCAGTTCAAGCGTGCTTAGGATAGAAGATCAAGAGTTTAGTTTTGAATATAATATTTGAGATGCCTTTTCGATAGTCAAGTGAATTTTGAGAGGTCTAGCATGACGGACAAAGATTGGGCTAGAATCACACCCATTGCATTATTATTTTTGTATCAGTGAATCAGCGAATTATTAGTATTTTAAATATGTGTTAAGTTTAAGGTAACTTCGTTTATGAGAATAACACATCAGCCTTGTAATTCTGAGTTAAAAGGTATAGCAGAATTTAAATATATTCATGATTTTAAGGGGAAATCTTAGCTTTAATATAATAACATCATTTAAAGAAATTGAGGTTTTCCATATTTGTACTTTTAATTCATTAAATTTCATAAGAAATTATTAAGTTCTTGAGACCTTCCAATCATATCTCTGACAGTTAAAAAGACAAGAAATTAAATCTGTTAGTGAAGTTTAAGAAATTCAAAGGTGTAAACACATGCAAACAGATCAAGATGTTGTTCAAAGGCCTTTAAAAAGTTATTGTAGACTTATAAACATATGGTCAATTTTGTAAAATGAACCTAAAAGCTTTGGGAAGTACTAGGCTTCTAAATCTCTAACTTTAATAGATTGACTACTACTCCTTAAAAGCAAGTTAACTACTGAATGGTCTTTTCTACACACAAAACTGCCCCCAAGAGTATCAACAAACTCACATTCAATAGCTTGCTCTTTTGAAAAATGAGGAGGTTGAGTGTCTACTGTCTGGTCAAGTACATGTGTGAAAACCAGAGAAATTATAAATATGCTTCTTAAAATCTCAAAGCCTAGATTTTCAGATATTTCCCAATATTATTGATGTCTCCAGGGAGCTGTGGTTTAATCGTGTGTTATTTTGGAAGTTTCAGAACTCTATGTCGCATGTCAGGTTTTTCAGGAAACTGTTTGGGTGTCCATCTTATTAAGGTACTTGATGGGGTGCATGGTGGCTTAGTCAGTTGAGTGTCCAACTTCAGCTTAGGTACTGATCTTGCCATCCAAGGGTTCCAGACCCGTGTTGGACTCTGTGATGACAGATCAGAGTCTGAAACCTGCTTTGGATTCTGTGTCTCCCTTCCTTTCTGCTCCTCCCCCACTTGCTCGCTCTCTCTCTCTCTCTCTCTCTCTCTCTCCCCTTAGAAAATAAATAGACATGAAAAAAAATTTTAAGGTATTTGATGCCTTTTACCACTCAAGTTGTTTTAACTATGCAACACCACACGTACAAAAAGGAAGAAAAGAAAATAAACAAGAGAAAGAAAAGGGGGAAAGGCTAGAGGTAATTGAGGGTAAATATTACCTTAATAAAGTGAAGAGTCAACCTAAGTGACACTTTTTCTTTTCAATATGAAAAAGAAGTGACTTTAAAGCAATGTCATTGATTTTCTTAGGTGGCTTGCATATTGACTTGGAAGGCATTTTTCAAAGGGAGGCTCTAAAATGATCTTAAACAATGGCAGTAATGTTGGTGTAATATAGAGCTTCCCTATGGGGACACTATAAAGGACTCATTTGGATATTTAAGTCCTGCTACATAGGCTTTTAAAAAATTCATTTGTGATTACACATTGCATATTTTCTATAAACTAATTGGTTAAGGAAAGCAATATACAGCAATAAGAAAACTTAAGAGAGAAGCAAGAAGGACATCACTTTAAACACAGTGGGCTTAATACAATTTACAGATCAAATATAATTTTGGAGGCCTAAATGATTTTTAAACACATTTTCAAGGGCTGCTAAAAGCTATACTAATAGTTACCAATATATCTAAGACTGACTACATATAAGGCATTTTACACTACCTATAAATATTCATAACAACTTGGCTGCTAAGTAGACACCAATGCTCCAGTTTTTAGAGGTAAGGAAATTGATGGTCAGAAAAGTTGAATTGTCCAAAGTCATGCCATAAAGCAAGACAAAACCACAATTTGAATTAGTCTGTTTAGTGCCATGCCCTGAGTATGATACTGAATGCAATTCTCTCTAAAAGCAAAGAAGCAAATTAGCCAATGTCCCCATGTCCTCCCTCAAGATACAAATTTATGAGGATATTCATTACTTACCTACATCTAAAACGTTCCCATACAAATCATTTAATATATTTTCTAAATGATGCTAACCTCAACCATTTCATGTCATCAAGCCTGACTATTAATTTTTTTCTTTTAAACCCAACTTATTTTACTGTATCAAGCAATCTAAATCCTGTATCCACATATAATAATCAGTTTTAAAATCAAAAGTACCTCAAACATTACCAATGTGATGAACTTTCTAATAAATTAAGGAAACTTTAGGTTATGATTCACATTTGTACCAAATTCTTATTTGATGGGAAAAAAATGTCTTGTTTTTTATAATGACCAAGAAATAGACCTATAGATATCCCTTATAAGGACTCCTTGATGCCAGAGAATATCAGCATAAAAAAGTAATAAAAGAGAGCTCACAAAGATCTAAAAAGTTTATGGAAAGAACAACTACTTCATAATGAGAGTTTCCAGATCACAAAGTAGAAGGAAGAAATCCAACTATAAATCTATATTCAGAGTACAGCGGGGGAAATAGGATATGAGGTAATTTTTGCTTTACTTTTGAGCAGCACAGATCTTATGAACGGAGGTGCAAGCTATTCAATAACATTTATTGCGAGGCCTAGTTCAGTGCCCTCCACGGGTGGGCAGTCAATAAATCTTATCTGGAGATGATATTTATGCAATGATAATCAGTCTACTTCAGCAGAACAATTTTGGGGGAGAATATTGTCTGTAGTAAGGTTAAGCCTTGTGAAGTTAAATAATAAAAAGAAGGGCAAAGACCAAATGTGGAAAGTATTCAAAAAAGAAATTAAGTTTTATGCAATATTTGCATAAGCACTGGCAATTACGATTCAGAGAAGTAAATGCATTTTCAGAAAAATCTGAAACACATTTTGGTAAATGGCAGGGAAAGCATTAAAATTATACATGATTCTCTCCTCCCTCCATCTTTACCAAGAGCACATAATTATTGACTTATTCAGACAGTAAAGACAAAGATGTGGATGTCTGAACACTGTTCCAGTGCATCGTGCTATCAATTATCCACCACAGAATCCTTGTAGCTTTGTTTCTTGACTCTACGTACACTAAATTAACAAATTATAAGAATTCCCCCTGGAGTG
Source organism: Suricata suricatta (assembly GCF_006229205.1). Classification (NCBI taxonomy): domain Eukaryota; kingdom Metazoa; phylum Chordata; class Mammalia; order Carnivora; family Herpestidae; genus Suricata; species Suricata suricatta. Next base: position 44,540,885 of record NC_043703.1, on the reverse strand, counting down.
TTGCCACAAAAATACCAAAATAAGTAATTTCACATGATGATTTAATGATTTGGTTTAATTATACAAAATGATTTCAACATAAAAAGTTTAGGTTGATTTTGACTTGAGAATCCTTATTTTCCTAGAATGAATTAAAATTCATTATTGCGTTGAAACACACACACATACACACACAAAACACACACACACACACACACACACACACACTGGTGCATTTCCAGTGGACACTCAGATGCTGATATTTCAATTGATTTTGTATACAAGAAAAAAAAATACCAAGCTGTGCTGACAGTGTAGAAAAAATTGACACATTTCCTTATGAACACTTTATTTTTAATGTAACTTTTGTATGGAATTTTCAAATAATAGACTTTAGATTATTCTTTTTATATCTAATAAAGAACATGAGTTTAAGGAATAGCTTATAGAAAGGAATAAAAATGGGGACTATAGAAGGGAAAACATACTGAAATGATGACAGTTTTTAAAGGTGGCAGGTAGATGGGGCTCCTGGGTGGCTCAGTTGCTTAAGAATCTGACTCCTGATTTCGGTTCAGGTCATGATCTTGCAGTTCATGGATTTGAGCCCTCCACACTGCCACTGTGGAGCCTGTTTGGGATTCTGTCTCTTCCCCTCTCTCTCCACCCCTCTCCTGCTCATGCCCTCTCTCCCTCTCAAAAGTAAACATTAAATATTACTAAAGGTAGCAGGTGGAATTATTTCATTACGTTCCCCATAAAGTTATTGAACACATATATGTCTCAAAAGTTATTAATGTACATTGGACTAAAAAATAATATGTAAAATGAAAATTTAAATAACCGGAGCTAAAACTGTCACCTTAAATTGTCTCAATATCTGATTTAATCTTTGTATGACAAATGAGAAGAAAGCCACATAGCTGACAGGACCCTCCATTACAAACCAAAAGAGAAAGGTCATTTACTGCAAACTTCAAGTTACCCAACTTCTAAAATCATTTCTATATTAAGGTTTAGTTTTAGTTTTCTTAGACTTGCCAATATCCTTCCTTTGTGCACTCCACAAGTCCAGCTTGAAACTCTACAGCTGGTAGGACTCCAAGTAAGATTTCAGCAGTCAGCTGGGAACAGTAACTTTTACCTGACCTGCTTACAGAGAATGTTAGGAAGAAGAAAACCCAGCCAGTTCGGTGAGCAGAGACAATGAAACCTAAAAGAGAGAGATTTTTCTCATAGTTGGAGGGATGCATAGATGGGTCAAGCAATGGAAGTGTAAGAAGTAAACTTGTCCCAGGAGCAGCCATCAGCCACACAGCCAGAAGAGATCAACTAAAAATAAGTATGACATTCTTCCTCTGTGGTTTCTCATTTTACACAGACTACTCTCTGCATCCATATTCCAACTTCATCTCCAACTTTCTTTTGTGAGGAAGTCTGTATTCATGATTTAAATGGGAAAGTTCACAATAAATCTTCATAAGCAAACAACTGAAGACTTGGGAGCCAATCACTGAAATCTTGAAGAGGACGAAACTAAATTCTATGTTGCATTCACACCAAATTCAAATAAATCATGGATTTGTTTTGTTTTGTTTTTGGAATCATGTTAGACTATGCTGAAACACACACATACACACACACACACACACACACTAATTAGCAAATTCTGGATTTGTCACACTTTTGTCATTAAGCCTGGCATAAGCACATGTATGCCCACACATGAAAGAGACAAAGCAAGAGAGAACTATGGCCAAACCCACAGAGAGATAGCCCAGAGATGACTGAAACATCTATTTTTCATTCTTTGTAATGTTCAAGTACTTAGTAATTACTACATAATAATATATCTGATTCAAGGGGAAAAGTTTGATATTACAATTGGGGGGAAATATCTTTCCACATAGGGCTATGTGTGAGTCTAGCTGAAGTAGAGATGGCCAAACAAGGAGGATAAATCAAGCAGTGGTCAGTTTAGGAAAATCAGCCAAAACAAGGTGCACACAAATAAGGTATTCGGCAAGGCCTTATTAACTATCCATGCTTCATCCATTCAACATTCATAAATAGTGACCACCTACAATATTCCGAACTCAAGAACTGCTTTCAGGAACTTCACAGATAACTTTGTCAGGCTGGCCAAAGATGACATATCTGGGAGGCAGACAACAGGAATCAGAAATTCAGACTAAGGAGAAGAAAGAGAAGGATCAGATACCTGGGCAAATAACGAAGTCAGTGAGAGACCCTGGGCCTTCAGGCCACTGGATCTGCCTAGCTTTGCAGACAGGTGCTTAATCTAAATTCAGGAAAATTCTCATATCACAGAGAAGGGAAACTAAAGCTGACCAAAATCGTATTCCATTTTGCTTAGTCTCCCATCAGGCCTCATATCACCCTACTATCACCCCTTCATACCCCCGTGTCTGTGCATTTCTGTTCAAAGCCCTTATCTTAGGACAGAAAAGATTCCTCTGTGCATTCTTTCCCATCACCTGCTGCCTTTTCTCTGCTCTCACTCTTCACCCCAGCCAGATGGAAGCAATTTCAGATCTGCACATGCAACATGCTCTTTCACACTTCCATCTTTCCACCCGAGCCTCTGTTTGATGAGTTCTCACATATGCTGGGCTTTGTGCCAAGTGCTCAGTGTGAATTGCTCACATAATCCCCGTGAAAAGGCTACAATGATTATTACTACTTTATAGACAAGGAAACTGAGACTTCAAGAGTTAAGACACTTGCCCAATTAGTCCCAGTCATAAGTTGAATTAAGGACTAATGCCCTGAGACCTGCCTCCAAAGTCCATTTCATCATGTACCATGCCATGCCCTGCCTTCTGTTTAGGTAACTCATACCTCGAACAAACTTTTCCTTACTCCAAAATTTGATTTAGTTGTTCAGTGTTGTCACTAAACAGGCTGCTTATTCATATATCACAGCACAGCTTACTCCTTATGTCATCTGCACCAGTTGATTTGCCTGAGCGCCTTTCCTCTAGTGTCTGGAATAAGCCCACAATCCCTTTAGACTCCCAGTGCTCATCCTGATTCCCAGTACTTGGAGGGTGTTCAATAAAAGTTTATTGACTCCCTCGTGTATAAATAAATATCAGATGGCTATGGAATTATGGACAGTGGAGGGATGAAAACTCAAGTCTACCTGACTACCAAGGCATTCCTCTTCCAGTATACCACAATGCCTCCCACCTAATCAGAAATAAATGTCCTTAGTCCAGCTATAAAGTGGAGATTAGATTCTTTGTTCTGTCATCCTTGAATTAGATGGTGGGAGACCCAGAGTTTAAATCTATTATTTCTTATATCTGGTACAGAGTAGGAGCTCTGTATATGTTTATTGAGTAAATAAGCCTGGTCCTAGCATACAGATAACCCCTGCCTCCTGTGTTCTTTGCTACTTGCATAGCTTAACAAAGAGCATGGTATGCTCTAGAACATTGATTCTCAAATTGTGATCTATGGACCAGTGGGATCATCTCCAGGGACTCTGTTTGAAATGCAGGATCCAGTCCCCACCCAGACCTACTAAATCAGGATTTGCATTTCATCATGATTCCCAAATGACTATTGTACGTGGTGAAATCGGGAAGCATTAACTCTAGAATAGAATTGTGATGGACGTGAGATGAAACAATCCCTGAAAAGCACTTAGCAGAACATCTGACACAAATAAACACTCGATAAAAAGAATAATTACATAATTACAATCATTCTTGAAATACACAGGCTATTGGCTTCTTTGGGCATGGCTCTCCTGTCCTGATAGGTTTCATTGGTGGCCTGGATTGCCCCATTGCTGTTTCCACCCCCTAATCCCATAATATGACTGACTTTCTCCAGATCAGGACACATAAATAGGGTGCAGTTGACCATAAGCAGCTTAACCTTGTATAAAAATGTTTTGTGTAGGATTATATGTGCATATTTGTTCAGAACTGTTCATAGCTTTTATCAGCTTTTCAACTACACGGATGGCTTCCGGAAGATCATTAATCGCTATTCTAAATGAGATGGGATGAGATGGCTGAGAGCGTGTGATCAACGAGAAACTTCATTCCAGACCTGACTTCACTAGTCTGTGTGACTTATCTTACGAAGCCTTCTCATCTTTAAAGTGGGGGCCATAACACCATCTTAATAATATCAAAATATCATTTCCTGTGACGGATTGTCTAGGGAGTCAAATGACATGCTCTATGAAATGGTGATACTCTGTCATTATAAAGAACTTCCAGATGTTAGTGACAGCTGTCACTATTAGCGATTTCTCAAACATTTTCCCCCACATCCGGTTCAGGAGAGCATACCCACTTACTCCAAGGAACCACATTCTCCAGAAACTTCCTCTTCCAGAGTTACAAGTGAGATAAGCTGGTCAGGAGACTTTGGTGCCCATAACCTGTGCCCCTACCATGTTTACAAAGACAGAGACAGTTGAGTATAATGAGATGGAAATGCAGGAAGGGAGACCGGTGATAAAGAAACGTTGCTTAAGCAGTCACAGGTGATGGTGGCTGCTACGGGTGGCCGTACTCTGATCTCCAGATGGCTGTCTGAGGCAGACATGACCAGATATGCCTCCAGCCAGCAGTGCTTTGTCTTCAGTCAGCATGTTTCCAGGTAGCCTTGCTGGGATGTTTCCATTTATTACCAACACGAGTGAGTAGAATACAGAACTCAGAAGTCAAAGGATTCTGCCCTTTTAATTAAAATAGGTCAAGACAAAGCAGCATACAGAGGGAGGAAAAATAATCTCCACAAGTAGATCAGGACATAAGCCGACTTTGAACCTAGACATTTCTACACATAATCAAGTGAATTGTCGGGAAGCCATGCGTATAGAGTGGAGGCGCAGGTGAAAATGAGACAGTGAGGGGTGTGATAACAGTTCTATACCCATAACACTTCCATCTCATAGTACACTTGTGCGTCAAATGCATTTGTCGGCAGCTTTCCTGTCTTCTAAGAAGGAATCTAGCAGGAAGTTTACAAAAAGGGAACTCTCTGGAAGTTAGATTTTTGCTCATACCAGTAGTAGGACAAGGGTGGGATAGTCCTGTACTGAGAGCACAAAGAAGGCAAGAGTTTTTAAAGATGCATCATGCTTTTCCTCATGCACTTGAACCATTCGTTCCAACTAGTCTTTCCCAGCCAGCAATCTTTTGAACTTAAAAAAGAAAAAGGCAGGCTCTCTCCGTCTTGCCCTTCTCGCTTTCAGATCAGAAACAAGGATATTAAATCAGTTCCTGAAGAAATGACATAGGAAAGCTATTTTAAACTTTAAATTCTTGATGATATGGAAAATGGGATGATGTTGGGGGTTTCCTGTCTCCCTGTAGGATTGAATCATTGTGTGTGCTAGCCATGACCATATTTAACTGAGTTGTTCACATTTTCTTCTCCCTGAGTTTTACTGCTTGAACAGTGCCAATAATGAGGGGAAACATATTTGTCTCTCATAACTGTCAGAGATGACACAGAGAAGCAAAATGAATGTGGGAGGTACTGTTTTGTTTCTAATTAACAAGGGTTTTCAAGTATTTGTGTAAAGAAAAGAAGTCGACATTCAAAGGTTTGGAATCCACTGCCCTTTTCAATGTTTTCCTTTAAGAAAAAAAAGGAAATACTGAGAGTACAATTCGGTGGAAATGATAGGGATACCTAGAAATAAAATATGAAAAAAATTAAATCACCCAGGCACCATGAAGCAATGCATAGCTGAAGGTACCTTATTACTTTATATTATACCTTCTTATTCTAAATAACTACTGTTATATAATATGAATCATTGATGTTTAATAATAGAAATAACCACAGTCAGATGCCGAAACAAGAAGAAAGGATCTGTACTTTGAAAAAAAAAAGAACTCTCTTAATGTACATGCCACATAAACGTTCAGGGCATGAGCTCTGAAAGGAATCCTGTGGTGGGGAGCTATTGAGAAAAGCAGTTCTGAGCAAAAAAAGAGGGGGGCAAAGCTAGATTCAAGTCTGGCTCTTTCCCAGTTGAAGTAAGTGACACTATGAAAGTGCGTCTGGGCCTAGCTGTGTGTGTGAATACCACCACACATTGACACCCTTTCTGATTGTCTGGTAGCAGCTGGCAAAATCTGGTGTGCAGCATGTCCATCCATCAGAAATACCTTCTGACAGGTCTAAGAAGATAGCATGGTATTATACATCTTGACAGAATTAAAAAAAAAAAAAAACTAGACTTTTGCAAAGACAAAAAGCAAAGCATGAAAAGAAAAATCTCTCTTCAGGATAGCAAAGTAACAAATAGAAGCTATTAATACTGCAAAGTGCAATTTACTAATAGTGAAAAGTCAAAAGTAAAGGAACGCCCAACGGTAGTGTTCTGTAAGTACCATGAAATGAAGAGAATATACTTGGGATGAGGACGTGGATTCAATCATGTATGAGGAAATTTTTTAGCAGAGGAGGAATTGATGGAGAAGATCTATGAGAATTCACAAGTGAGGGCCATGCGTTGGTCACAGCTACTGTATCAGGATATAATTAGCCACAAGCAACAGAAATATGTGATGGACAGCAATTCAAAGCAATGGTGAGTCCTTTGTCTCATAAAACAAAAAGTCTGAAGATAGGTATCTGAGCAGCCTCAGAAGAGCTGGAATTTTTGTGATTTCTTGGATCCTTCCTCTTCATCACAAGCAGGCTGCTGCAGATCCAGTCATCATAACTTAATTCAAGGCAACAACAAAAGCAAAGATTAAAGGGAGGACAAGAGATGGGAGTGTGGAAAGGAGGAATGAAGAGTAATTTTATATGTAGTATCTGCCATTTTTGTTAGGAAAAGTAAAAGCATCCCCAGAGCAGGCTACTACTTGTATCTCATTTCTCATGGCCACATAGGGAGTCTGATAAGGTGAGCCTTAAGTTTTTGCAGTCTCCAGAATGACTGGCAGGAAGAGATTGGGAATGCCTGATTATATGCCAAGAATCAGTGGCTGCTATAATTGGGCAGATAAAAGACACTGGAGGTGGTGAGATAAGAGATTAATTTGAGGGACTAAAACTATGGATGGTATTTTGAAAGATTTTTACAGAGCACACACATGCATAAAGAACCCAAAAGTAAATTGTGGGTAGAAATAACACCTAGAATATGTTGTTTACAAAAACATTCACACCCTTATAATACACTTTCACACTTTTATGCACTGGAAAATCTTCCCCCCGTGACAGAAGAGCAGCCATCTCTGAAACAAGATACAGCAGTAATTCGCCATGCTGCACCCAGGAATTCTCTGACACGGGTTACAAAGGAAAGAGAAGCCACTGTCACCAGAGCAAAACTACAAAAATGGGTTAGAAGAATAGAATGTATCTACTCAAAAAAATCTCCCACTCAAGTTCCACATTTCACCCTATCTCCTCTGCCTTGTCATCAAACAAGTGACATCTGTTTCATGTAGCACTGGGGCTCTTTGTCTTGTTTGTGGATGTTTTATTTATTCGTAGTCACAACCTGCTGGGTGCCTAGGTCCTGTTACATTGAACAAGGGGGGAAAGACAGGAGTTCCCCTCTCTGCTTATTTACTCCACTGTCAATTGGATATTGGGATCTTTTGAGCCCCCTCCTCCCACCCTGCTGTGATTTGAAATATTGCTCTACTGATTTGAAGGGTGAGCAGCCTGAGGGTTAGAGAAGTAAGGCTAGGGGACTGAGAAGGAGCACATCACAGCAGGGCAGCCTGGTACACAAACCAGCCAGCTGCAGAGCTCGTGGTTCTTCTGGGACACCACCTGACTCCGGAGTTGCAAAGGATTTGCCAGGGACTGCAGCAACTAGCATAACGACTGGATTACACTACACACTGAATAAGTGAACAAAACCAGTTCCACTCTGGCCTTAAAAAAGAAGAGAGTAAAACCGATGAAATTACACTAGATATTGAATAAGTGAACAAAACCAATTCCACTCTGTCCTCAAAAAAAAAAAAAAAAAGAGTAAAACCAATGAAATACTTTCTAGTTCTGAGAATATCAATTCAGTTTGATTCAAACCATGGTGGTCATCTGAAAGCCTTTATGTAGTTCAGAGAAAGTCACCAAGCTCTACCTTAGTTAGACAAACCTAAACAATGCAGGATGTCCCTGACTATTTATAGGACACCGAGGCAACAGGACCCCATGGAAAGAGTGGGAGCTTTAAACCCAACAGTCCTGGGTGCAACTCTTAGTTGCACCCATGGCTACCAATGCCTTCTGCTGTTTGCTGAAGTTCTCTGAGTCTTCTCTTCTTGTGCACAGTTAGGCTTGATAATGTCTACCCAGTGGAGATAATGTATGAAGACTGCTTTGTACAATGCCTACTCATAAGGTTCATGTTCTACAAATGAGACCAAATATTAGTAGGGCAAGGCCTCTGTTATCACCATTGTCACCACAGATTGATAGTCTGCAGGTCTAGAACCTCCAAAGGTGTGACACAAAATGGGATGAAGGAAATAGAGTCAGCACAGTCCCCCAGGTCCCTGATGACCCAGAATAGGGCAATCCAGGAATCATTTCGGCCTAAGAAAAAGAACATAATATAGTGTTAGGAGTGTTCAAAAACACAAGACATGCAGTAGAGAGAGGATGTCAAAAATTCCAACAGTTTCAAGAATGGAAAGAGAAAAGGGAGACAGACCTAAAAGGACAAAAAAATGGAGCAGTAAGGGAGGCATAAAGAAAATCAGAAAAAAAACAAACCCAGAGAAAGATCTGTGGGAATGATCAAATACTCCACAATTAAAGAAGGTAAGGTTTAAAAAATAAATAAATAATAGGGGCACCTGGGTAGCTCTGTCAGTTAAGCGTTAGACTTTGGCTCACGTCATAATCTCATGGTTCGTGGGTTCAAGCCTTGCATCGAGCTCTGTGTTGACAGCTCAGAGCCTGGAGTCTGCCTCAGATTCTGTGTCTCCCTCTTTCACTGCCCCTCTCCCCCTTTCAAAAATAAATGAACATTACATAATAATTTAAAAAATAAAAATAATTAAGCCTCTGAATTTCACAAAACTGTTACTCTCAAGAGTGAAGAGGGATGGAATTGCCAATGATGACTAGGAAATGGCCAAATAGGCAGTGAAAGCTTGGCAGTTGAAAGGACAAAGGTCAACCAAGGTTTGGGAGGGGTTGCATTAAAAGACGTTTCTCAACCTGGATGCCATTGATGTTAGGGGCTAGAAAATTCTTTGTTGTGGGAACTGTTCTGTGCATTGCAGAATAATTAGCCACATCCTTGGCCTCTACTCACCACATGCCAGCAGACCCTCGCATCCCCGAGTCACAATAAAAAATGTCTCCAGACATTGCCCAAAGTCCTTCCGGGACAGTGTGGGGAGAAAGGAACATACCACAAAATTGCTCTCTGTTGAAAGCCCCTGCTTTAGAATGCATATATACCCGTGTATATTTAAACCGCAAGGAACGAAATGTATAAATAGTTTCAATTTCTTGTCATGTCAAGCTTTTCTGTTTCATATCAATATAAGGGGGAAGAATGCCAAAATTTCAAACAGTAAACAGAAAAAGGAAAAACAGCAATGACTGTCAACTTGAGGGGATGGAGACCGGCAGTTTCTTTGTTGTTTTTCCATGCCATAGTGCATGGAAAGACAATTTGGGGGGATAATCTTGGACTGTGCTTTAATTTTATTTAATTTCACGAGATGATGAAATAAAAAAAATAGTTGTAATTTGAAAATAAATTTCCAGCTAAGAGTTTTGAAATAACTCAATAGGATTACAGTACCCTTACTGTATGGATAGAAAAAGGAAATGAATATGACAAGAAGTCTTTATAGACTTAGGTTGTCTTTTGGCTTTTTTAGACATGATGCATTTGGAGTCTTTCAATTGTTCCTACCTCCCGGCTTTCTTTCAGTCTGAAAGCTTTGGCATTCAATCATGAAATACAGCACCCCGGTTGCTCCTATTTTTAAACAGATTCTGCAGAGTTGATATTAGTATGGTTTAATGTTTTAGGCAGAAGTTCAAAATATAAGTAATTCCACCCCATATCTTTACTTTGCAATATATTAAAGAAATATAATTTATAATAAACATCTGCTTTCCTATAATAGTGTAACAGACGGCAAAGAAAATTGGGTGTGAGAAGCAACATATACTCATGCATATATGTAATTAAACCTTAAAAGGATAGCTGAATTATTTCTTTGGTACCAGTCTAAGAATTAATCATACTCAAGTAAGTGTCCTATCTTATAAAAGTGCCATTTTAACTATAATGTCCGGATCCAGTGGTAACACCTGTTAAGTTCTCTCAGTTTATAGAGGGCTCTCAGATACACATGCCTGGGTGACGCTGTAGAGAACCCAAACAACTGGTCAGCACAGAAAGAGGGGAAATCAATAAAATTGATTATTTGGCATTGTGAACACATTTCTCCAAAAAAGGTGATCACATTTAATTTTCACTTTCCAATTGTTTGCTTTAAATTGCTTTGATAAGAACTTATAGGAAATTACTACAGAGATTGCACTGTTAACTTTATACCAAAATATATAATGCTTATATTTTCTTCTGTCTCTTATCAAATATGTCCCTGAAGAAATAATAGGTATTTGAAAAAGTAATTGCTGGATTATCTGGAAAAGACCCCAAAGATAAGGACTTTAATTTTAAAAATAGCCATTAGGTGAAAACCAATAAACTCTCATGTAGAGCATGTTGCAAATGAGGTCAAACTCTTGAGTTAATTCTGGAATAAGCTGTTTATTTTGGTCTACTTCCATGACGATAAATTGTAGCTTCAACCCAGGCCAGCCAACTCAAAACCACAGATGTTAGTCCAAGAGGGACTATTCTGTAGTATAAATGGAGCAACTCAAACCCATGCCCATTACTGGAGAAACAATTCCAAGTATAAAGACCCTCCCTAAAAACAACTCCAAATATATAGACCTTCCCTAATGATCCATTAATGGGGGAAAAAAAATCAACCAGCATATCTTGTTCTTGTGGCTGATCAATAATGCTACCATCATTTAGGAGGAAAAAAACAATATGTTTTATTGCATTCTGAAATGCAATAAAAAAAGGAAAATTCTACAGTTGGTTCAAATTCAATGTAATATTCTTAGTGCTAAAGTATCTGTACCTCTCTATAAATCAGCACGACTGATTGTAGATGTGACCTAGAGATTCACAGTTAAGTTATAGGCAGCCTCAGGCACTGTTTTAATACTGTAATTAAACAGGATTGGAAATGCCATTTGTTTGAGACACTACTCAGATTAAAGGGTTCCAACTAACAAGAAAGTTCTAGTAGCATAGGAAGGTAGAGCACAGAATGAAGTTCCAAGTGACAACAAAACCTTTACTGAAAATAATGAAAACTGATATACCATTCCATACCATACACACTATAACCTCAGATATCTGGTATCCAAAAAGTTGAGTCTTCAAGCAAACTGACAAGAAGTTGAAATGTTATTGATGCTGAAACTATACATAATAGTTTGAATACAGCAAAAGAATGATGATAAAAACAGAAAAGAAGCTTTTAGTGTTGATTAGAAAAACGTCTTGCAGATGACTTCATCTGTTGTTGATAATTAATTTTGCAAAGAAAAAAAAAGGGAGCCATAGTATCTCACCTTAGAGGTCTTGCAGTTGTTTTTCTTCACATCACTCTTATGAAAATGAGATCAAATAAAAAGAACACATGCCTGTCTTAGGGATTCCTTTTTAAAAGCAATCTTAGCATCCATGGAGTTTCAACCACATTTCCCAATTTACTACAGATTTACTAAAGATGTAAATATCCTCAATGTTTACCGTAATTGATGTTTAAAATATTTAACTCAAGGCACCGTAAGAGTCTGAAAAGTCATTTTGTGTTTAATATACCTTGTTTATTAAAGCATAACATTAGAAAATGCATTTTCAAAAGCTTATTCAAAAGGTATGATTGAGGCAAAGAAACAGAAGTTGATATGATAGATGAGTAATCAGATGGCTTATTTTCAGCCATGCCAGAAAACTGAACTGGGACCAAATATTTACAGTTCTGTTACAGAGCTCTTTTTATCAAGCTGCCTGAATTTGTTCTAGCTGTTCTCAACCTCGCTGTGCGTGTAACTGGGAAGGTGGTGCGGTGGCGGAGGGGGAGTATGGGGCTAATGGAAAGGACATGTCAAAATGTCATACCGTGTACTTCCTCTCAAATAGACTCTGACCCTGTAAGTCAGAGGGGGATCCGGGGTAGACCTTTTTAATAAGCAACCCTGGAGATTCTGATAGAAGTGGTCCATGAATGATATTTTGAGAAATGTTGCAGCTGACTATTTTAACACTTGAGAAGTCTTGCTTTACATCCTTAATATTCTCTTCCCAACCACTCTGAGGAAGGCACACTCCTCGTAAAAAACTCCTTCCGACTTAAATGTTTCCTCAGGATACACCTCCAATGTCTGCCTCAAGTCTTGCATCTCTGCCTGCATCATTTCCTTCCACTGGCCTTGATGCTTTAGACTGTCCTTGACTTCCTGAAACTGAGCTTGCCTCATGTGAACACTAGTTCCCCTGCAAATGCAATTTCCTGCAAGGAACAGACAGTTCTGTTTTTTCAACAGATGTGCTGTCACAAGTGTATGACATTCTTATTTTGAGAAAGGCAGCGTGGTACAATGCCAAGAACTTGGTGGCTGGTGTCAGGAGACCTAGGTTTGCATCCTGATGCTGTTCATACTGACTTAGGATATTGGGAAAGTCATGTGATGCTCTGAGCCCATCTCCTCATCTGGAAAAAAAAAAATCAAACAATAATAAAAGTCCTCTTAGGGCTTCAGTTAGGGTTAAATGAAATACTGTCTGTGATAAAAATCCTTTGAAAATGGAAATTTTCAAATATCCTAGATGGATATTAATTAGACTATTTGATAAATTTTTAAATATTTTTGCAAAGCCAGAAAAAACTCTTATCTCATCTGAAACAAAATACGGAACTTATAGTTTCTTTCTCATGAAGGGTAAAAAGTATAATCTACTAATTTAGTTCTATAGACCTCAATAATGCTAACCCTAGTGATCCAAAAACAAATGGTTCTGAGTATTTTCCATTTCGGTGCTTCTTTCCTTCTTTGCTCTGCCTACTTTGATGTCTGGGAGGTGGCCCCCTGCAGACTTCATCTCCAGTGTTCTCTTGCTGGGTGGAGCTGGCCGGCATAGGTTCAGCAGGAGCTGGTTGCCGGGAAGACTCAGTCCATTTTCAATACAGCTATGGCGGCCGCTGTGCCCATCCACTAAGACAGCGGCCCTCCCTCCACAGTTCCAGGGCTTACTGGGTTCCAATCGCACCAGTTCCTCCCCTCCACCCCACAGTACTGGGTGGGGTAATGGCTTCCTGCTTTTAGTCCCTGAGTGGAACACCCCACCATCCCTCATGCATTCCCATTGGATCCCCACCCCCATGTCTCAGTAAGTTATCTTTTTATTAAAGTCTCATTTGAACCATCTGGAATGAGTTCTGTTTCCTACCGGAACCCTGATTGGTATACCAATAGAGTACTAGGCCAAATACATGCATGGAATTTTTGAAAAACAGGAATTTAAGTTCACTTTCATGATCAGGGTTTTTTGTTATTGCAGATTATTTTCCATCCTCTTATTCTTAATCATAAACAGGTATTACTGCTAATATTGAATCATTTGCCTGAAGCAACACGGTGAAAAAGATTATTGCCCTGAAGCTAAGTTGAAACAAATTCTCTCTCCTGAAGAATCTCTAAAGTTTCTAGTTGCCATAGGGTAGTCTGGGTTTAGGGTGTTTTTCTTCTCTTTCTTTGTTTTGTTTAAATGATTCATAGAAATTTTCCAGTGCAAATGAGGTTAGGTATTGTTTTTTGTTACTGAGATGGCATGTGAAATGATTTCTCTCTCTCTCTTTTTTTTAATAAATGTTTGTAAGTTTTTAATGTGGATTAAACTCCCTCAATATTTTTCTGGAGAAAAAAATTAAAGAAGTTATTAACATTGGAAAATAGGCTATCTCAATTACACAGTTACCTTTTCCCAATGGTTTTCTTAATATTTATGTATTAACATCATAATGATTCAATACAATTTATACAATGTGAAGCCATTATTGTGAAAAAAAAAAGACCCATAAAAATAATATCTCCATCCAACAGGCAGACTCAAAACATCATAATGGCTTGGGGGAGGCAAATGCGGATTACACGATAGGCCAGAAGCTATGCCATGGTCTACCAGGCCAGGTAGGTAATACACATTTTGCAGAAGAGCCAAGTAAATAGTTACAGAAACAGGAAAGTCTCTGTAGAGTAAATGTGCACTCAGACAATTATTAAAATATGGATTATGGAAGATTCTCTTTTCTCCTTTTCTCTAGGCTTACCCTTTTAATAAGAACAAAGGTAAATCAAACGTGTGTGCACAAAGACACAGAATATATTCTAATAACTTCAGGGACTCTGTTTTAATCGACTAAAGGGATATACTTCAGAGTGGAGAAATGACATCTTGAGACCCCTTCATTCTATCTGGGTGTTACGGCTGATATGGGCCCGTGTCAGGCAAGCTTAAGAACAATACGTGCTATTCTGATGCTGGGATATTAGAGGTGCAGCAATAACTAGCTTGCAGAGCTTCAAAGAGCAGAAACGATTTCAACCTTAATAACCCCTGTGGCATTTTTCAATTTTCCAGGCTGCCAGTCAAATGAATGCATGTCTGGGAAGGAGACAAGAAAGGGAAAAGATTAACCTCGGAGATCCATGATATACACTCCATTGGCTAAAATTGGTCATATGTTAGAAAACAAACATGGGCAGGGACAGCGGGCTCCAGTGAGTGCAAACGTTAGTACAAAGATTCCAGGAGAGACAGCGAATCATCAGGGTTGCCTGACTGAAAGAATCTTGGAATGTTCATTGTTCTTAGCTTCTCCTTCCTTGAGGTTGAAAGTAACCTATCAGTCACCTTATCTTCAAAACAATTAGCTCAAGAATGGTTCTTCATAAACCTGCAGTGGCTTCTCACCTGAGAAAGGCTTGCAGAAACTCAGACCTGCCACTGCCTAATCTGCTGGGTCTCAACTGAAATGAGCAAACAACTCTTGCCAGGGCACCTTGGTCCCACACAGGCTGCAGCCCTTCCCCAGGCTTCCTTTGTCTACTGGGAAATCAGAAACTGTCCCCCCAGGAGGGGAAGAACTCCTAATTAAGGATGACTCTAAGAAAGCTAAGATTACTTCTGTTGCCAAAAGGGGAAAATACAAATTATATGCAGAAAGAATATGCTCAAAAAAAGAAACCATTGTGCCAGTGACTCACCATATCTTGACTTGTTTCTTGCATTTCCAGGTATTAAACACTTTCAAGTTTTCTTTCAAAGGATTCACGAACCTCCGCTTTTCTATCAGTGTTCCTGCCTAAACCTTTGTGCAAGCACTGGATCTTCCAAAAATACGACTAGAAATCACTCATTGCTGAAGTAAGGGCCTATGAAGGAGGGGAACTATGAGGGAAAGTCTATTGATTCGGTCGGAAATCAGCAGAGCCTTGCGTTTTGGACAGGGTCACCATGATATTGTCAAGGGGCTGCTTAACCCAATCTGAACTTTTTTCATTAATTCATCTATTTATCTAGTCATTTATTCATTCAATAAATATGTGCCATGCAGATATTAGGTGCAGAATTCTATGATCAACATTAAAGAGAAATACAAAGTAAACGCACCCCCAAAACATATATGTTACCAAGAAGAGTCGGTCCTGCCCTAATTTAACTCATTATTTCTTGTCTGATTAACTGCTAGAATGTCCCACCTAAGCATCCCCCTAATCCCCATTCCCCACACTTCCCCCAGGCTACTGATATGTTCAAATGCAGTTCTGATGTGAAAACTATCACAGCCTTCCCCTTACTGCAAGATGAAGACCAACAGTCTTTTAATATAGGACTTTTAAAAACGTTTTTTGATGTTTATTTATTTTAGAGAGAGACAGACAAAGCATGAGCAGGGAGGAGGGGGTGCTAGAGAGAGAGACACAGAATCTGAAGCAGGCTCCAGGCTCTTAGCTGTCAGCACAGAGCCCAACGCAGGGCTCAAACTCACAAACTGCTAGATCGTGGGCCTGAGCCCAAGCGAGATGCTTAAACGATGGAACCACCCAGGTATCCCGGAAGATCAACATTCTTAAGATGGTGCACCAGGTGCCTGGGAATCTTGGTCTGGTCTTAATCTTACACTCTTATCTTGCACCCTTCTTCTTTTATGCCCTGAACTTTTTCATGCTGGCCTTATTTTTTTTAATAAACTTTTAATTTGGAATAATCTTAGATTTGCATAAAAGTTGCTTAGATAGTAGAGAGTCCCCATATACTGCTCACTCAGTTTCAATTTCCCCTAATGTTACTACCATCATCCATTACTGCAATGTTTGTCAAAACTTAGAAACCATTAAGTTATTCTTTTTTAAATGTGTATTTATCTGAGAGAGCGAGAGCAAGAGTGAGCAAGGTACAGTCAGAGAGAGAGAGGGAGACAAAGAATCTGAAGCAGGCTCCAGGCTCTGGGCTTTTAGCACAGAGCCTGACATGGGGCTTGAACCCATGGACTAAGAGATCATGATCTGAGCTGAAGTTGAAAGCTGAACCAACTGAGCCACCCAAGAACCCCAGAAACCATTAACATGAGTACATTCTTATTAACTAAACTCCATTCATTATTCAGATTTCACCAGTTTTTCCTTTAATGTCCTTGTTCTCTTTCTGAATCCAGTCACTCTGCCTTCTTTTAAATTTGTATCCCATTATGCAGTCCTTATATATTACACTGCATTGCTTAAAACAGAGTCCTTTACCCTCACTCCTTGCCCCAGCCCTCTTTGTTATGTGGTTTCTATTCATCGTTCAGATGTGAGCTCAAAAGTCACTTTCTTGGGGCACCTAGGTAGCTCAGTAACATAAGCGTCCAACTTTTGATTTTGGCTCAGATCATGATCTCATGGTCCTGAGATATAGCCTGTGCTGGGCATGGAGACTGCTTAAGATTCTCTCTCTCTCTCCCTCTCTCTCTCTCCCTCTCATCTGCCCCTACCCTGCTTGCTAGCTCTCTCTTGCTCTCTCTCAAAAAAAAAAAAAAAGTCACTTTCTCATAGGCACCTCTCTGAAGTCTGAGTCTAAGGCTGGTTTCTGTGTTATATGCCTTCATACAACCACTCCTTTGAAGCACTTTCTTCAATCTATCATCATACCCTCCTTAATTATTTAATTCTATCTATATGTGCAACTAGACGCTAAAGACCATGAAGGTGGGCTTGTCTGTTTTTCCTAATCATTGTATCCCTAAGACTTAGTATGGTGTGTGGCACATAGTAGGTACTCAAGAAATATGTAAAATTAGTACACGAATGAAGAATAAATGAATGAATGGAGATTCAACAATGACTTGGAGATAACAAAGAAAAGAATAAGAAATTCTCAGTAGGTGACATGGCAACAAGAAAAAGTTAAAAGTTAAAAATTAGTGTGGACACTTGCAATACAGTGAAAATACTTCCAGGTTGAAGTCAAAGGCTCATGATGAAAGTAGAAGAATAGTGACTTGGGTAGATGAATTCTTCTTTTGAAAAGTCAAGGAGATTGGATTTTATTATATTAGTAATGAGCCATTAAGCAATAATGACATGATGAAAGTGAAACATAGAATAAAGAGAATTTAGACAAAAGAAGGTACATTGAGAGTCTGCTGAAGCAAGCTAAGCACCTGCTAAACATTAGAAACATAGAAGAAGTAGAGCCTACAACACTTTTTAAAAGATTGATTTATAAGTGCCCAAATCAGCATCCAATGTACTATCTCATACAGATGCTTTGTCCCCAATAGTTTTAGTTGACTTACTCTTTGTTATGGAGAAAACATCCTAGAAGGCTAGTATATTTTGAATATCCATAAATATTAATTCAGAGCCCTTTATATGACAAATATGTAGAGCATACAAAAAATTGTACACACATGGTCTTCCTTTTTCACTTTTTCAGCTTTTGGGAGAAATGAATATATACGATATACTTCTGTGGTCATCATCCTCCAAGATGGCCCCAGGGGTCACCACACCCCTGGCATTCATACAGCATGTAGTCCCTCCCGCATTGTGTGAAGGTTTGTCTGTGAGACCAGTGGCATAGAGAGGAAGTGCTGGTTTTTCATCGCCCAGAGTATACCATAAAAGACAGCATCTTCTGTTTTGGCTGTCTCTCAGATCACTTATTCCAGGGAAAGCCAGCTGCTATGTCTTGAGGACATTCAGGCCACCTGTGAGGAGGCACATGTGGGGAAGGAGTGGGCCTCTGGACAACAGCCAGTGAAGAACTGAGGCCTGCCAACAACCACATCAATGAGCTTCAAAATGGATTCTCTATCCCAGTCAAGACTTGATGTGACTGCACCTGTTAGGACAGCTTGATTGTAGCTTTGGAAACCATGAGCCAGAACCACCCAGCTACAGCGCTTCCCATTTCCTGTGCCTTAGAAACTGTGAGAGATAATAAATATTTGTTGTTTCAAACTGCTTACTTTTAGGGTAATTTGTTACACAGCAATGGATGACTATAACAACCTCATGCTATTAAACATTGAAAACTACCCAAAAAATCATGTTTCCATCTCTATCCTAGCTGCTTAGAAGTACAAGCTAAATATTATTCTTGATTTTGGTTGACCTTCTCAGTCTGTAGTTTTCATTTTTCCCCCTTGCTCATCCCTTTATATTTTGGCTCCCGTCATTTATCTTCTGTCCACTGATTTGAATTTATTTTACCTACTCATTTATTGTAAACCTTTTTTGGAAATAGGTACAGGATAAAACAACAAAGTAAAAATAGTAGGCATTAGATAGGAGTGCATCCACCATCAGAGGAACTACAATCTCCTTGGAATGAAAAGAGAGCAAGTCATGTGAGACAGTCTATTACTAGTATACAACCACATAGAGGTTGCTATTTGAATTCAAAGAAAATGAATACCAGAAGAGTTGTGTTTTAAGTCAATTTCCCAGAAGAAAACCTTGATATAAGATTCGCACTATGAAAATACTCTCAAAATGAACTTCTAAGGGAATGAAGAAAGTGGGACAGGGAAGGGGCAGAAACTAAGTTACGGTAATATTTCAAAGTCTCACAGATGTTGGTTTCAACCTGACCCTGCATCAGAAGTCTGGAATTCACTGAAGCAGAGGAAATGAGCTTCCATACTTCTACACCAGTCACCCACTGGCCAAGGGCCTCTGTATGAGACATAAGTGCCCAGACACTCCAGCTGTCTATAGGGTCTCTTTAACATGCAGGCAAAGTGGTTACAATAGTCTGAGGGAAGTCCTCCAGAGAAGAAAGGTGACTGTGGTCAGAAAGAAGAGCACAGTAAAAACAAGAACGCATAGAAATGGTGAAGAGATGTGGGGACAGTTGCATAGGTTTGAGAAAGTTCCATTCAATGAGATGGCTCTTCACCTCTACTGACCCTTACCAGATTGGGAAAATTAGGATAGACATGAAGGAGAAAGTATATTAAAGAATCTAAATGAGAGAACTAACCAATTACAAAACTAGCAGAACCTCTCAGGCACTCTAGAATGATTTGGTATTATAACTTCAACTCTTAATTCTATTTCTAATCCCAAGAAGGGATCTTGAACCCATCTCTTATTTAAGTTATTAAAACACAATCATTTGTCTTTAAAAAAAGAGGTAGTGAAAGGTTAAAAAAAAAAATCTCATGCTTTTTTCAAGTCTTGGCAATGCTATTTTTTATCCTTTCCAGTTCTAAAATATAAACCCAGCATAAAACCCTCTGCTCAACCTTGAAAAAAAAGAAGGCCTAGTGAAAGAGGATGAGGCCACGTAAGTCTTTTAAGACTCTCTCTTCTATTATTTTTCCCAGTTTGCTAAAACTTGGAAACCATTTCAAATATAAGCCATTTAATAATGTCTCTCTCTTGCTCTCTCTTTCTCATTTGCCACCCACCCCTTTTTTTTTTTTAATTTATCACTGACAACCCAAGTGCTTTAATAGTTTTTCCTCCTATACGTTTTAGGATATAACTAACTTTATCTGGAGTTGAGCATAAAAACATAAATCATTAAGTCCCTGCCTGCCTGATCAAGAGCCTATCTTTCAGAAAAATCAGGCATCCAGAAACTGCTGTTCACAGAAGCTCTATTTTCTGGCCCTCCATCAGGGTTGCAGACATCTCTCCCTGAGGATTCATCAACCACCAAACAAAGAGGAAGGCAGGTCAATGACACCAAAATCTGCAGCTTCAGCAGCTTCAGAAGTTCCTGACTAGAAAAAATAAAATAAAATAAAGAGAGAGAGAGAGAATTAAAAAAATACAATCTCAAAGGAACTTTAACAAATGGTCTCAGAATTCATAGGTTACATTCTGGAAAGAATACTTTCAAAACCCTATATAACAAGCATGTTTCTGGTGCTATAATGATGGGCTACCAACCAGCCTAGATAGATACCAGTCATTATTGTTTTATTAGCTAGAGTCCAGTTTTGTGTGCTATTCTTTCATTTTGACAAAAGGGTTTCTTCATGATACGTTTTATCATGTTATCTTGACTTCAATGTGGATAAACCATAGTGAAAGATTCACATCCATAGAATGTAGGCACTGACTTCCAGTTGAATATTCTTTTCTTTTTTTTTTTTTAATGCTTTCTTTATTTCTGAGGGAGATAGAGCATGAGCAGTGAAGGGGCAGAGAGACGGGGGGACAGAGGATCCAAATTGGGTTCTGTGCTGACAGTGGTAAGCATGATGCAGGACTCGAACACACAAATCACAAGACCATGACCCAAGCCCAAGTCAGACACTCAACCACTTGAGTCACCCAGGCATGCCTTGAATATTCCTCTTTTGCTTTGTCCTCAGAGACCCTTGTACTTTGGCAAAACCAATTTATACCACAAAAATGATAGAAACCCAACCCAAAACAGGAACCATTGCATGGAAGGTGATTGTTCACTTTATAGGTGAGAGAGCTGAGAATCAGAGAGGTTAAATAAACCCGCTTAAGGCCACACAAAGCCTATAGTAGAAGCTCAGACACCTGTCTCTCCATCCAAAGCTTTTCCAGTTATATCACAGTTTATCTGAAAAGGTTAGAGACATATTTAAACTCTAAAGTGGTGTTGCATAAGATTTGAAGATTCTTTTGAGGACAACACACAACCCACTGAAACTTGGAGAGGTGGAAGGCAAAACTCTATTACTTCAACTCCAAATGAGAGAAGGCTGCCTGGCAGGGCCACATAAGTGATTGGGCCAAGGAAGAGTAACAGCAGACTGGAGACGGAGGATGCACCTTAAGTACCGCAGGTAGGTTAGGGTTAGCTACGTTTTTTGAGCTTCCTATGGATTGGATAATTTGAATAATTTCTCAGGTTCTAGGGCATGGGTGTTCCCTTGTTGATTGGTGTCTGGCCTGCAATTTGGGTGGATGCATAGTAGCCCTGGAGGGTGGGAGATCCAGAATGGAAAGGTGGACATGTGGACTTACCTGGTTGTTCTTCTTTGAGAAGGGAAACTGACCAGCCTTCAACCATGGCCTTAAGACAAACAACAACATCTCCAACAAATTATACTACAAGTGGTTATGAAAAAATAGTGTTAGCCCCAGGCTAAGCCACAAGTATGCATAGAAGCAGCTGTGAAGAAGAAATAAATTAAACAATACCATTAAGAATCAAAAGACCTGAGGAGGAGTCCCTCTGCCACTCATTTGCTATGTGGCTTTAGGCAAGTTATCTAACTTCCTCTGTACCTCAGGCTTTTCCTCTCTGCATTGAGATTTCACATAATTTACCTCACTAGGTTATTGTGCAGGGTAAATGTAATAATACATATTTAACAAATACATGTATTTTGTGTGTTTACATAAAACATAAGGAATTTCTATCCTAATCACAGGCACCATACAAATGTAAGGATATCCAAAAAATATTGTAAAGGACCACATTCTTATCACTGCATATACGTACAAGCCTTCTCTCAGGGAGTATCTTTTTACCAGCAAATAGACAGAGCTATAAATTATGGATTCTTGATATAATAGATCAAGATAGTTCATTCCAATCTGTTATGTTCTATTGCCTCAAAATAATAAACTGCCAAGACAATATCATGCATCATATTAGTAGCAGATTATTCAGTGAAACTCCCAAGGAACACAACTCACGGCTCACAGACACTAGTTTTCATGCCTTGTTATCTCATCCTTCTTTGTAGAGTCCTAAGTTTTACAGAGTAAGAAAAACCTTAACTTACAATAATCAGAAAAAAAGATATGATTCATGAAAACAATACAAATTTTTGGAAACACAAAACTTTAAAATTGTCAGGGGGTAAAAGCAAGATAAAAATAAGTCATTTTGGACTTAGAAGGACTATTTTGGGGGAAAAGATTTATAAGGAGGATCAAGGTAAGGGAGTGTGGATATAAAACATTCAGAATTCTTTTCCAGACATTCAGAATTACGATGATACTCAGTTCATTTTTCTCAGGAAGCACAGATGTTTTGATATCAATAAAAGAGACTCCGATTGGCCTCACCACCGATTCTTTCCCAGTAAAGCATCTTCTCTCATCCGAAATGGGTGGTAGAGCAAATCCTTAATGAAAGAAAAGACCTAGTAGTTATAACCCTTACATTCCCTAAAAAGAACTTTCTGAGGAGAACTCAAAAGTTTCCAAGAGCAAGGTGTTTTGTTTTTTTATCCTTTCACCACAGAAATAAGACGAGTGAATTATTCAACTATACATATTTATTGCATGTACTTTTAAAATGCTTACCAAAAAAAAAGTTTGCAGAGCTCAGTTCCAGAAAATTATCACATATAATGAAGCCCATCCCAAACAGAAATTTCCAATTGTTACTTACAAATCCTAGATATCTAAGGGCATCCACTTACAAGTACATAAAGACTCTCATAATGTGCTTTCTCATCTCCTCTGTAACCCTAAAATCTGTGGGAGTCTCTTACCACCATGGTCCAAGTGGATCTAATCTCTTACCACTAACCTGTCTTCCAAGAACTCCCCTCCTAGATCAGTGGCAAGAACTGGGTCCACATATCCACCACAAATCAGTCACTAATGAGGGGAATGAGACCACAATACTTGACTTAGACAAAGCAGGAGTTATTGCTGAAGAATGTGAAAAAGCACTGAAAACATCAAGTTCCAAAAAACCATTGAATAAGAACCCAGGAAGGTCTGTTAGCACTACCATTTCTTGAGCACTGCATGTAGTAGCTTAAAAACAGTATCTTATTTAATTCTCAAATGCCCATGAGGTAGTTATCACTATTCTCATTTTACATTTGAGAAAACAGTTGCAGAAAAAATCAATAACATGCCCAATGGCTCAGTCATATGCTCAACATCATACCACTTTTTTTTTTAGCAGAACCAGAAACTATAGCTTGGTTTGTCTGATTCCAAAACCCTTGCAACTACCCAGTGTGCTGAACTTGGAAGTAAAAGCTTCAGTAGCTATCATTCCTGTTGGATCACCATAATGAGCTGTTGTTGAATCATCGATTTGTTTTCCTTGGAAGTTCTTGGCAAATAAGAGAGGAAAGATACCGAGCTTAGATTCTTTTTTGTTATCCCCAAACCAGTTCAGTCAGATTCACCTATGTGGAGATTGTTCAACAAAATAGCCACAGGGAAAAAGAGAGAGAACCAGAGGAATGCCACAAAGTGCCGGGAACAATGGAGTTATTAGGAGGAGATACCAAAATATCATTGATTCACTGGAGAAAATGTTCCCGTTCTGATCCTCACATGCTGATACTACAGATGGACCCAGCTTAGCTGAGGCACACTCTGTGCTTCAGCTGTTTACTTAAGCAGCACCCGGGTTCTCAGAAATAGTTGCTATGCCAACCAGCCCTAGGACTATATATACATTCATGACCGGGGCTTATTCTTAGGGCTTTGTTACCTCTCTTTCAAAAGTTTGAATCTCTTATTGCTAAACTGCTTGCATTCAAGCATTACAGCTTCCGATAGGCAGCTTCCTTTTCGCCAGCAGGTGAAAAACTCAAGTGGAGGTTGGAAGCCTGGGTTGAGCCACCCTTTGACGTCACAGTTTTATAGTCAGGAACCAGATTGCTCTATTTGCCCAAACCTCTAAGGATTTGGTGTTTAAATGATAAAGGGAAGTGCCTTTTGTCATCTATTATTAACTGTCACATGTGCGCATGATCACAGAAGTTCTCGGAGGAAAAATAAAGCATACTTTTGAGGTGCCATGATTATCGTGCTTTTTAGATTTCTTTACTGTATTTTTAATGGGACACATTTCAGAATAGCGTCAGCCAACAAATTTGGCCAATCAATCCACCTCAGGTCTCCGGCTAGAGCTGCATTTAAATAAACCTGTAATGTTGAAATCTGAATAGAGAAAGCTCTTTAATTACCTTTTCTCCTGTTTATGTTACTTTGATGGCTTTTGTTCAAATGCATCTGAATTTTCAGTCTGTTTATTTTATAATTATTGGATGACTACATGCGGCATTGCCATTTCAATTAGATTTTGATGGCTGATAAAACCATTGTTGACAGGGAGCGCGCAAATGAATTTGGGGAAACCAGATTAGTAATGTTTGTGTTGTTGCATTTAAATAAAATGAAATGTCCTGGTAGCGGTGTGATCAAATCTGAAAATTTTGTTATAAAGAAAGGAAAAGCAGCTCTGTGAGAAATCAAGTTTTCAACAGAGAAGCTGTTTCCTGTTGAGACATCATTTTAAATCCTCAAGTGTGCAGCCACTTCGTCTTCAAACAGATTATAAAACCAAAAAACAATCATATAATCTCTTCTAACAAAAGGTTTACAACTAGACAGATTGCTTTCAAGGAGAAAGATGTAGAAAGAAAGTCAAGATCTAAATACTGGTAATACATGTTAAATCCATTTGAATTGATAAGGTAGAGGACGCATGGTGATAAAGCTTAAGGGGTTAAGACGCTATGTTCACCCAAAGATCAATACCTAGGGAAGAAGAAAACTTGGAAATGTTTCCATCCCCAATTAACAACTAAAATATACATGGCAGATGAGGCAAAGCAGAAACAGGCTATTTCCCCAGAAACAGACCCTGCTCAAGCAGGGCTCAGGCTCTCTTTGTTATCGATGTAACAACTGTGCGAATGACAATCTTTAAGTGCTAAAATATTTGCAAAAAGGAATGAAAATCTGCTGTTTCTCTCAAGTCGTTAAAGCAAAGCCTGAGAGTTGAAACAAAACGGAACCATGTATGGTTGGACAAACCTAACAGAAACGAACATCCACGCAGGATGCCTTAGCAGCACATTCCGTCGTCTGTGCTGTGCTACAACGACCTAAGTCCCCAGTTTCGAACACGTCACCCATAGAGCTGGTCAAGGGCAGAGCTGGGTAAGGACCCAAAGCCTCTACTTTTGGCCATTTGGCAATGGCAGGCTAGCTAACGTGACGTCATCTTGTTACAACATTCACGTATTGTACCAGTCGACTGTTTCCTCCTCCTTACCATCCTCATTCAGCAGAATCCAGGATCTGACATCTTCACCAAGAAATCTCAGCCAGGGCTGGAAGTCAGTGAACAGCATCACCTACCATCTACTTAGTCACCTGGCCTGATGGTAAATATCTTGGAGAACAAAACCTAGAATGGTTGACTACACTTCTGACCATTCACTGGTGCGTTCTGAAATAATATAATAACTCCAGCTAATAACTACAGAGTGCTTTCCATATGTCAGGCCCTTTTCTAAGATTATTATTGTATAGATAACTCATTTAATCATCTCTACAACCTGAAAATTAAATAGTCTTATTTCCATCATCCCTTTCCTACACATAAGGAACAAGGGAGCAGACAAATCTCTCAGATACCAAGTGAAAGAGTCAGATTCTGACCTAAGCAATCTCATGCCAGAGTCTACACTCTTACCTGACAATATTTACTGAGCCTGTAAGGATAACTGAGTGTGTAAATGATTGTGCACCATGCACATTTAAATGATACTTGCATCTAATTGCATATCTCTGGTCCACTGAACAATAAAACAAAATTGCTTTTCTATTACGTGTTGTTTTTCATGGTTACCATTACTGATAGTTGGCCTGATAAAAACGTGTTTCTAATTGTTATTGAATGTATAGAATTGCTAACATTTTTATGTCCCAAATTTATGAATGATATATTTGCATCCAGTTTCACAAGTACATTGCTTATATTCTCTACTTTCACACTAAAGGAAACAGCTCTATAAAAATAACACCTGCTTGTAAAGTGTTCTATACCTACCTTTCAAATGTGTACAGCATTATATTCGGTCCTCCCAGCAAGTTGATGGAGTGATGTAGGTTTTATTTTCTTAGAACGAAGGGACAAAGAAGTAGCCAGGGGAAAATCAAAGACAATAGTCACCAGCATCTGTCCTGGAAAACACAAGAAGAAGGAAAATGATGGAACCAGTAACTGAAACACGTCAAGCTGGTTTGCCCACACCAAGCTGAGTGGAAGGGATGGGTTTTCCTGGAGAGGCCTAGTAGCCAACAAATCACAATGATTGTGTCCTGTAGGCCAAACCACGGGCTACGGAAGGTTAGTTCAGGAGGTGAACCAATCTCTCTAGCCTTGAAGAGTTTCCATTTGAAGAAGAAACTGATGTATGTAAGTCAATGTAAATAAGAACAAGATTTCACATAGCTCCATCTTGTCTGCCAGTGAGACGCCTGCCAACTGTCACGGCCAACACTCCCGATGTCGTGAATCCTGTCACTCCAACAGATAACCAGCATGTGATTATTACTAAAGAAACTTTAAATGGCTAAGTGAATAAACTGCTATTGAGAAACGAATAAATAGCATAATAATGAAGTCACTGGAAGAATCTTGAAACAGATGGAAAAAGCTTTGTTTGGATGAGGACAATAACACTGCAGTTTGAGGGGCTGTTGTAACCAGTTGCTGCTGGAAGTTAGAAGCCGTTTAAAGTTTCCACTGTGTTAACTCAGGACCGAAGTCTGGAATCAAAATTAGCAATGGATTCTGAGAGAGACATGTGCTTACCCAGCAAGTCTAAGAAATCAGGAAGAGTAAGGACTGTGCTGTCTTAGTTTCTCATTTAGCAGTAAAGGAAGGTAGAGAAGAGGAAGGCTTTTTAATGATAAAAATCCCACATGGCATTTTGAGTGTGGAGGTAACTGCGTTTCCTGTTATGATCTTAGCTGCATGCTTTTACCCTGGTGATGGGTATGGCTTGTTCATGCACTCTCCTACTTGACCCCTTTCTCCCATACCAAGTCTCAATAAACATCACACATTTACAATCACAGAATAGAACAAAACAAACTCCGATGGACTGGATTGGGGCATACGTGTGAGACCTGTCCGGGGAGAAGAAAGAGAGCTGGCTTTTATCAACACATTACAATGGAACAGACATCCCACCAAGAGTGCCCAGAAGCTAGGCCAAGGGGGTCATTTCAGGGGTCAGACTAAAATAGCTGCTTTTCTGCTTTTAATTTCAATTACTTCTGACAGCCTACCTCAACACAGTCTACAGATGAATAATGATTCAGAAACTGAGAAGGTGTAAAAAGTTACACATCTTGTCAGACTTTTGTTGAGTCCACATAGTGCTTAAAGTCTTACTATTCAGTAGTGGCCTTAAGACAGAATGCCAATTTCTCTGAATGTCTATTTCTTCACCTGCAAAAGAGGGGATTGAATTGGAAAAAGATATCCGCTCCAAGGAGATCAGCTAAAACTCTGTGATGCCTGACACTGTGGCATGACTAAATAGTCCACAACACCTTGCATTTCACTGACGTGATTCACTCAAGTTATTGTTTCATTGGGTAATAAAGGCAGTCTGTCCAGTAAACAGTATTTATGATTAATACTTAAATACTCACTTAGTTTCTGTAGGATTACTAGCATTTTGTTATTGAAGAGTTTGCTTTTCTGCTTCTTCTCAAATATAATAGTTTGTTCACATTGAATTTTCAGAAGGATGGGGAATTTTCCAAAGGAAGAAAGATAACTTATATTCTGTTTCAAGTCAGTTTCATCTTTTAAGCCTCACCATTGTATTTTAAGCCTTGCATGACATATTGGGAATCAAACTGCAAAATATCTAGGAAAAAAAATCCAATCACCTCCTTTTCCTCCTCTCCTACCTTTTTTTTTTAGAGGAGATGGGATAAGGGGAAGGGAGAAGAAAAGAGACGAAAGGAAGGGAGAAGAAAATCTTTTCCAGATTTCAAACTATCACAATCCAAATGAAAGGTCTTGCCATTCTTCTCTTTTAAGCAGTTGGAGTTTGGAGTCGAGCCCTTCTCCAGGGCATGTTTCTTGCCCTCCTCCTCTGTACTGATTGCACCTCGGTAATCTCCCCACTCAGCTCGGTTTTCTTAGCGCTCCCTCTGCCCTCAGCATCTCTGCTGTGATTGCTCTGGCCCCGTTGGCCCCTGCCAAGCTACCTCTGTTCCTCGGTTATCCTCTCCCTCCATCTTGGTAACCCCTTTCAGTGCCCTCCTCCGCTCCCCCTCACCCTTGTGATCTTCCTGGCCTCTGCAGCTTTTCCTATGATCACTCTCCTCGGTTTTTCTCTGTGATTTCTCTGCCCTCTCTGGCTCTCTCAGCTTCCTTTAGAACTCAGAAAACCTCATAAGGTTCAGAGATTAATTTCAGTTTGGATAAGCACCCAAACTTGTGAGTGCCTATGCCAATTCTTTACTGAAACTCTTTGGATCTAAAATCTCACTGGGAAGGCCAGCCTTATAAAAGTTTAAGTATTTGGAGTTTTATCAAGAGAATAATTTCCCTTCAAACACTGGCCTTTCTGCTTCTTGTTTGGAAGGTGAAAAGACAATGGCCATTGTTCAAACTGCACAGTTTCTCTTCTTTCACGTGGACTATGCATGACTGGAAACACAGTAGGACCCTGAGAAGGGATGCAAACCACCATTTTTCATTCATTCAGTAAAGATTTATTGGATGCCTACTATGTGCTGGAAAGGCAAAAAGCTGGGCTTTACTTCAAACTCCATGAGATACTACTAGAGCTACTTTCCATAAAAATATTTTACAGATTGGAAACTTTGTGTGACCTTAAATTAGATGGGAAATGTCAAAAATGTTACTGCATAAGTAACACTCTTGTTTCACTGTCTAGAATTTAATTTAAAGATGAGATATTATTACTTACTTCCTGTTACTTTAAAATGTATATTTCTATTAATTCCTATCACAGAGCATCTTAGGTGCTTTTAAATCAAAAGTTTTCATTGACTCTCCCTTTCTGGGTCAAATCCATAGCATACAGAATAAAAGATGAATAGAATAGCAAAAGTAATTCTTTTTGCTTGATGTTTCCACCCAATACTGAGGATGTTTCTTTAACTTTCTTTACTTTTACATTTCTTAGGAAAATTGTAAAACTGAATATAGTCAACACTAAACCAGATTGCATAATCTGAAAATATTTGAAATGTTGAGCCAAAAGGTAAGCTCTATCTTTAATCCTACTAATATTTGGGTATTCACCTTCTATCCCTCTGTTATAAGAATCTCAAACCAGTATTTCATGGCCCATGGCTGCCAAAAAATGTGTTTTATTTGCCTGTAAAATATTTTTAAATTTGCATATGAATTCTCTTGCACTCTGATAATCCCTCCTCTGCCACACTCTTCAGTAATATCTGTTGTTACATTCTTGCTATTTGCCACAAATTTACATATTCACCTAGTTCCATAGGCATTTGGATTTATGATTCCTAACTAGGGTATAAAGTTGGACAAACGGGAGGTGAGATATGGAGGGACATGAGCTTTTGTTAATATCTCAAAGCATCCTAACACTAGGTTTTCTTGAAATGCAGTAAAAAAAATGAAAAGCTTGGGGCGCCTGGGTGGCTCAGTCGGTTGAGCATCCGCCTTTAGCTCAGGTCATGATCTCACTGTTCGTGGGTTCAAGCCCTGCGTCAGGCTCTGTGCTGATGGCTAGCTCAGAGCCTGGAGCCTGTCTTCGGATTCTGTGTGTGTGTGTCTCTCTCTGACCTTCCCCTGCTCATGCTGTCTCTCTCTCTCAAAAATATATAAAAACATTAAAAAATATATTTAAAAAGAAAGAAATGAGAAGCTTGATTAAAGCTCACTGTCCCAAACTTTCTTCATATGGATGAATGAATAGGGTGACCTGAAGGAAGGAAGCCATTGTATTTGCTTGATAATTCCCAGGAGAGCCTCCTGCGGTGTTAGGGATGAGTAAGCCTGCATACCTAGAAGAATTCTCTCCTTTAGTAGACACTAGCAGGGGTATGCACATTCCCTTAAACATGAAGATGTTGCTTTCCAATGCTAAACTTGGCTCAAAGATCAGAAAAATAATATTTATAATTAATCTTTAAAATCAAATTGCATGGATTCTTCAGACTCTCTTTTATGGTTTGGTAAGGTAAGTCTAAGTAAAATGGCAGCAGAATTACAAGAATTGGTCCATTTCCTCAATTTGGCAAGATCCTACTTATGTAGTAAGTGTCACTGACAATTGCAAATTCTTTGAGGAAATCAAGGGCCAGAAATACGTTGAACTTAGACTGGATATGATACTTGTTTACTTGCTCTGTGTAGCCACCTCACTTGATTCTGTATCAGGATCTTAAATTATGTTTCTGTTTTGAAAGAGGACAGGGTGGTGTGCAGGACAGGATTAGCCTTGTCCAGACCGAGGTTTGGTGTTTGTCATCAGCTCTTCGGAAGTAATCTCTAACCTTTGGAACGTTGTTCCTGATAAGAATGTCTTTGTCCACCATCGGGAGTTGAGCCACGCTGGATAGGCTCTGCTAACCAGTGGTTTATGGTGGGGAGCTTCGTTCCATATGGTATCAGCTGAACCTCTACAGGGGCTGAAGACTAAGGTTAGTTACATGGATGATCGGCCATGTCTTTGTGACCAAGCCCCAAATAAGACTCTGGCCACCAAGGATCAAGTAAGCTTCTCTGGTTGGCAAAACTGGACGTGTATTGCACACACACTGTTGTGGAGAGAAACAGAGGCTGTCCACCCAACTCCACTGGCAGAGCACAGGGAGTACATGCGTTATATCCCGAATCCTGCCCTCTTTGACTCTTCCTTCTGTTAAATTTTATTTGCAGCCTTTTGCTGTAACAAACCCTACATATAACAGCTCTTCTGAGTTCTGTGAGTCCTTCTAGTGAATTATTGAACTTGGGGAACTCAGAAATTGCATTTGGGGTCAGAAGTGAGGGTGGTCTTGGAGACTCCTGAAACTGCAGGTAGAGACGGGTGGAGGGATTGAGGGAGAATCTATGAAGTCTCCAGAATGTCTGCAGTGACTTTCTGAGGGCTTTATCCCCACAGAATTCCACTGCTGTCAGAAGACAGAGTCACCTCAGACCTTCAATCCTTATCCGGCTCACAGAAAGGCGTCTGGGCATCCATGAAAGGTAGCCCCAGTTTCTAAGCAACAACACATGGATTTTTCTCCAACTCCTCAACCTCAGCCCTACCAAGAGAAAGAAAGGAAAGCTAGCCAGCTCCTCTTTCCTTCCTGCTCAGCATCTTATTCTGTAATTTTTTTCTAACCCCACTTCCCAATATCATCTCATTAAGAAAAAAGATAATTACAATATTAACATCTTGCCTCCCAACACGTAGTGAAGTCACAAGCATTTAACTTCACACTTAAAAGAAATGGGTACCAAGGTATCTGACACCTATTATTCAAATGCAAATCTCATAGTCTAGCTGAAAACTCAGTTTCTTTTCATTTCTGACTACAAAGAACAGATGGCATTTTCAGGTAACTGATCTAAAATTGCCTGTGGGACTGGAGGAAAAAATACAGGTATGTGTATAGATCCACCTTAGAAAGTAACAAATTATATTTGGAAAATAGACATCTAGACTAATTCCACCTGCGATACTAATAACACGCTGCCAAACGCTGGAAAAGCTCTTTCAGTACCTAGCACTTCCCTTTTTAGTATAAGGCTCGGAGCGCTAGAGAGAAATAGAGATGCCCAATGGCACACATTCAGGGATCGCTCCCTCCCAGAACACGGTCCACACAATAATTGCACAGCACCACGGTGGGGGACACGGGGCACACTCCTGGGTGGCTGCTGCTCCTCTTCCAACCACTCAGTGAAGGATTGCCAGGTATCTGTCACTATGCTGAGCACATACATTATCTCCTTTAATCTTCCAAAAGCCCTGGAGGGAAAGGTGTTATTCTTCCCATTTTCAGAGATGAGGGATCCAAAGTTTAGAGATGCTCATGGGCCTGCCCAAGATCACAAAGCGAGCCACAGCCAAATCCGCATTCCAGCCTGGCTCTGTCCACCTACAAACATTTTTTTAATCGCTGTACATTTGGCATTCTGGTTAATTATAGACTCTGATTATAGCAATTTATGCTATATATCATTAATGGATTGCTAATTTTCAAAGAATTAAAGTCCAGGAAAAGGCCCTTAAGACTAAAAGTACTAAAATTACACAGAATATAATCAAATTTTTCTTGGATGTTTCAGATGATACTTGAAGCCCTAGTGATGTCTCAGGTGCATCATCCTGCAGCAGAGTGATTGTGCTAATGAAGTGTAGGTCAAAAGAATAACAGATAAATCAGCTTGCACTTACACATAATCACTATCCTAATTCTCATAAATACTTTTGCAGAGTTCATGATGTAGTGATCTGCTAACTTTTTTTCAATTCAAGTTAACAAATCTTTATCTAGTGCTTTCTCTGTGCCAAGCCCTGTGGTAAGCTCCGGGCAGCAGTAATAAGTGTGATATAATGCCCATCCTTAAAGAGGACACATTCTGACTTTGGAGCACTCCATTATCCCCCTTGCAATAGAATTACCTTGTCAATATTTAATTGGCTGTAAGTGGAATATTAACAGCAGAAGATCTACATTTTAAAAAATTACCATTGGTGTGTCCACTGATGTTATAAAGGTGACTAAATACTATTTTTCTCTTCTCTTCTTCATGCTATCTTTTTAAATGAGCTATAACTACCTCCCATATCACCCAAGCTTTTTAGAAACTCACTGCCCTCTGCCAGTGCACACATCCCTCAGTAAATGAACCATTTGGTGTGTTGTTGGTGGCATTATCTGACCTCTATTGCCGGTGCATATGCACAGGAATTTTGCAAAGATCTCACTTGTGACTCTTGGGAGGGAAGGGAAGCAGGGAACAAAGGCAGAAGGAAGGGAGGAAAGGAGCGTAACCTTCCCTTTGGCAGATGTCTGGGAAAAGGAGACTCTTTATGAGATCACTGCATCAAAGGGAAGTAAGAAGTTTCCAGGCTGCCAGTCACAAAGCCACCAAAAACTCACTTTTAATGAAAAAAGAAACTGTTAACTCCTGCACTGTTGTAAAATACTTACCAAAGACACCTTCCCTGCTAAGTGCCATTCATTTCAGGAGTGAAATGCTGCAACAGAGAAAAATGCCCAGGGCAACCGGGAACCAGAGAAGGAGGGAAGTGTGTGGTTCAACTGTCCCTGTAGGGGAGGGAAAGCACAGTGTCTCTTTCCTTGACAGC
The DNA here is from genome assembly GCF_006229205.1 of Suricata suricatta. Lineage (NCBI taxonomy): Eukaryota > Metazoa > Chordata > Mammalia > Carnivora > Herpestidae > Suricata > Suricata suricatta. The sequence continues at coordinate 44,507,223 of NC_043703.1, read as the reverse complement.
TACCCCACTTAACTACTGTGCAGTCAGCCCTATTTGGCACCAGTGAAAATTCAGCCTTCCAGCAGATTCCCTGCCATCTGCCTTATGACTACCAGTCTAGAGTCAACACACCTTGAATGCTTAAAATCTGCAATGCTCCCAAGGGCTGCCTTTTTGGGGCAATTAGAGGATCCATGAAAAGAAAATCTTTACTTTGCCACTTGCCTTCAGTTTCCAAATTTAGGCAAAATTCTGGAAGAGAACGTTCAGATAAACATTATTTCCTGATTTTTTTTCTTCACCTTGGTGCTTTTTTAGTACCCATAGCCAGGAGCCATGGCAGCTGAGGGAGTGACAAATGGCCATCGGGAAGGCTTGAGTCTCCAGAAAATCATCAGCAGAGATGTTATTCAACTGACAAGGCAAAAAAGGGAGAAATGAAAACAGAAACAAAATAAGCTCAGTTTTTGGCCCCAGGGCTCTAACAGGTATCTGCCAATTTATTCACCCAGAAATCTGAAGAGAATTCAGATGGAAATGTTTTCTTTTTTTTATTATTATTATTATTATTATCTCTTTATTTTATTGGGATGTTAGTGCTTACTATTTGAAAGTTTCCTTGTACAGGGTTAAGAAAGAAGCTAAGACAATTGCTCAAAGTCTATGAAGGGAAGTGGGAAATTTCTGGCATTTCCACTTAGACCACTGGAATATACTTCTCAGTAAAGCCAACATCTGCTCTTCCAAAATGTGTCCATCTTCCTCACAAATGAAAGGCAGACATTTTTTATTTTGGTACTTTTTTTTTTTCATAGGATTCGGTACCACCAAAAAATATCTTCCTGATCCATTTGGATCCTAGCTGTGACCAAGCCGAAGGACTTATGCACTAGTCCAGTCAAGACCTGGAAAATTAGATAATTGTTTGGTGTCTTTACAATGTGAAAAGTCTGGTGGACAGTGGTATGGATGCTAAAAATCATGTTTTGGTTTAAGAAATCTATTTTTTTTTTTTTTTTTTAGTGTATTCATTTTTGAGAGAGAGAGCCTGAGTGGAGAAGGAGCAGAGGGAGAGGGGAACAGAGTCTCTGAAGCGGGCCCTGTGCTGACAAGCACATAGCCCAATGCTAGGCTTGAACTCACAGAGCATGAAATCATGACTTGAGTTGGAGGCTTAACTGACTGGGCCACCCAGGTGGCACTGTTAGGCACCTGGGTGGCTCAGTCTGTTAAGCATCTGGCTTCAGCTCAGGTCATGATCTCACAGTTTGTGAGTTCAAGCCCTGCTTTGGGCTCTGTACTGTCAGCTCAGAGCCTAGAGCCTGTTTTGGATTCTGTGTCTCCCTCTCTCTCTGCCCCTCCCCCACTCATGCTCTGTCTCTCTGTCTCAAAAATGAATAAACATTAAAAAAATGTCATTCTTGGATGTCAAGCTACTATCACGGTTCCCACAGTTTTCTTTTTCCTCCTGACTCTGGTATGTTTTATCTATTTTCCCTTGTTAAATGTTTCCTGTAAAAATGGACTAATAAACCCCTTAAACCTTTTCTGTTCAGATCCACATTTATCAGATTCATAGCTGTACTCATTTTCCTAGGCACATACTTAAAGCGATCATCAGCTCAGATATAAATAATGACTGTGAACAACTGTATTTTCAAATACAGTATTTAAAAATACACTAAAGCTGAAACAAAAGTTTCCTAGTTAAAATAGAAAGTGACCTAGTTTCAACCAAAAATATATTCACATCCTACCACACCTATGTTCCAAGGACAGTTTACTAATTTCTTAAACACATTTAAAATGCAACATGTTTTTCTATAGCATCTTAACATAGATTTCAATCAATTCCATTCAGAATGAAACTTAGATTAGCTTTACAATCAATACTCATTTTCCATTCTTTTTCAGATTTTTTGGAGATAAGAATTATTTCTCTGTGTTGCAAGAGTCTTACTTGCATTAAGAATTTCTACTCTGTCAGAATCTGGATCAAAAGGCACACACTTGGTAACTTTCTTTTAACTGAAAAAATGAGGGAATGATCCCAAATGTATGGCTTGTACTCACCCACTTCCAGTTCAGAGTCCTCGATGAGCAAACAGCGTCTCCCCAGTCTCACGGTCCCTGTTCATTTGTTGGGATTCTCTCATTAGCAGTTCCCAGAGCTGGAAGTGAGTTCCATAGAAGGGATTGATGCTTGAACTCAATAGGTTTCTTCAGGGTAAAATTTGACACCAGGGCTCCAATTAGAACCTAAGGCTGATTACTTGCATTTATAGGCCTCCTGTCTAAATCCGAGCTCTCTTCAACGCTGGGTCGATGTTTCTTCACTGAATTGATTGTAGGAGCATTTCAGAGGTTCCTCCTTAGAGGTCTTCTTTCTATTGCTTTTGGGGAAAATCTGAGGGCTTTGCTTTAGCAAACCAAGAAAATGACTGTAAGCATGAGCTCTGGAGCTACCCTGCCTCGATTTACCCAACAGCACCACTTGGTAGTATCACCTTGAGCAAGTTGCTAATCTTTACAAAATCTTAGTTTCCTTATGCGTTAATTATAAATACCTAACCTTACTGACTTTAAGGAGTTGCTTTGATGATTAAATAATCTGTATAAAACATGGCAACATGGCAACACTATAGTATTGAGTGCAGCACTCAAAATAGGAGATATTATAAACTATTATTATGTATATTAAATGTATATATTATTCGTTTTTTTCTGGTTCACTGGAGTCTCATCAGGGTGTAACACAAATTACATCTTGAAAATCTCTCTAAAGTAGTATGTACTCTTTTAGGTGCAGAGTCTTGAAAAGACACTACATCTGCAGCAAACTGTCACTGCCCCGTTGATATCATTTCTATGTGTCTTAGGTCACTTACTGCATGCAGACACCTGCAACTCTGTATAAGGATTTTTCATCTGGCAGTGGGGGCACCCTCAGTCTATGGTTGGAACCAACCAGAAGTCTGAAGAGTTAATGTTCCTTCAAATCCTTAAATAATGACAAATAAGGAGTTGAAAGGTAAATATCACTGCTTCCTTGTCCATCATTTGGGATAAATGAGACATGTTCTCCCTGTCTTCTGGAGTTCCCTTAAGGGGAACTTATCTCCTCAGAGATAACCAGCACAGGGTATTATAATCAGCACAGCACAAGACTTTTTATTGTCTTCATTCTCTTTCCTGATTTAAGTCTCCACTTTCCCAGTATTTCAAGGGATGACCTCCTAAATACATTATTTAGACTTGAACCCTTATTTTAGAATCAGCTTCTGGGAACCCAAACCAAGGCACCTTTAGATAAATTCATTACAGCCATGTTCTCATTCAATGAATATGGAAACAAATTATTCCTCTTTGGTTGAGAATTTGGTAATATAATTGACTTGGTTTAAAGATTGTATGCCATATATATGTGTACATATGTATGTGTGTATGTATTCTTAGAGTTGAAACCATAGTGGAGTTCAACAGTGTGGTTCTGCCTTCCCATTCCAACTTGTAGAACTTTCTCCATTCTTCTAAAAGTTTCACATAGAATATGAGTCTTAGGTCTTCCTCTTCTCTTCCCTTCTTGAAAATTTCACCTCAGAGCAATAGCCGAGGCCAGACCATGCAAAGCTACCTGCCCTAAGGAGAGAAGCCATAGCAGCAGCACATGGACATCTAGAACATAAGATGAGAACAGTTGAGGACTGGGGGGAGGCAGTCTAGAATGGCATGTTGGAACCCACATAGAACACATTTAGCATGCAGATCGTGGTTTCTAAATGCTATTTATTGTAAAAGGAACCAGGGCTGATTCCAGAGTCAAGGCTGGAAAACGTCAAGAAAATCTTGTGCCAGAATGAAAAGAAGTGGTCAATGAATGGTGGGAATGTGTCAAAAAGGATTACAGAAGTCATCTGGAAGGGCTCCCACTGGTCAAGCCTGAGGCAATTTAAGCATCAAAAGAAATACTTTAGTAGCAAATTGTAATCATTGAACAAAATAGAAATCTGTGAGTTCATACCGATATTAGCTAATTAATTAAATTTGATGAAAAACAGGATATTTACAAAATCTTAAAGTACCTCCCACACAAACACTTAATTACAAAGAGAAAAAGTAACACTGCTGTGGGGAACCTTGGCAGACACTGCCTTACTCAAGTGATCGAACTTAATATCATTAATAATGGAACAAATCAAAATCGTATACCACCAAAAGGAGAGGATGCAATAAGAGACTTTATCACAGTGATATTCCTACTGAAGATAATATTCATGAAAAAAATCATGAGGAAATATTTATAAAACAAAATTAAAAGACATTTCACAAAATTCCTGACATTCCAAAATATTAGGTCATAAATCTTGAGGAAGAACTGACAAACTTTTCTAGACTGAAGGGGACTAAAAGATATAACAGCAAAAGACAATACATAATTCTTCCTGGACTCTTCCTATAATGGACATAATGGAGAAACTTAAATGGGGTCTAAAGATGAGATAGTAGCAATGCTAATTTCCTTATTTTAATGGTACAATTTGGTTATATTGGAAGAAGACTTCCTATAGAGGAAATACACACAAAAACATGACAGTCACTTACTCTCACAAGGTGTAAGGGGGGAAAAAAGTATATTTGCACTATCCTTAATTTTTTTCTGTAAATATAAATCTTTTTCCACTGTAGTACTCAGAGAAAATACCTACAGCTACTGATATCTAGAGATAGTCCTTGAACAATCTGTAAATTGCCAGAAGACCCCAGTCAACAAACTCTATCAACAAAACACAGGGTTTGCCAGGTTTTCAAAAAGTGCCTCACAAGAAAGTATGAATGATCAACTCTGTCTCAGCAGACTTTTGTGGAAGACTTATACCATACCAGTAAAGACCAGTGGAAGACAAAAGAATGCATAAGAAAAATATACATAGAAAAAGAATTGCTTCGTTTTTAAAACAATATTGTGGAGTATTCATGGGGTTTCCACAAAGCCCCCACATGCAGTAGTTACTGGTTTTTTTAATGAGCTTTCCATTTTTAAGACAAATTTTTATTTTCCACATGTTCTTCTAGACACACTCCCTCATGTTGGTAGTTGAAATTTACTAAAGCAATATCCAATTTTTATTTTTAAGAGATTTAATAGAGCTGAAAATCATGAATCAAACCTAAGTTTACTACCTAGGCTTTAGAATCAGACAGACTTTGGTTTGAATCATGATCTACCAACCATATTGGATGTACCTCCTGATTCCTCTTTCCTCATTGGCAAATTGGAATCATAATTTCTACCTTTATTGGATGGATGTGAAAAGTGAGATAATATTCATAATTTTCCCTAGCACATAAAAAGTGCTTATGAAATGGTGCTATTAAGCAGTGTTATGATTATTTACCATGAGCTTCTCATATATAGGTCTTTGTTCTAGAAGAGGCCCTGAGCTCATTTGTCTTGATCATGCTCTGCTAACGAATGCCCATCAAATGTTCTCTGATCATAGGACGCTGAGCCCACAAACTGCTACCTATGCTACCCAATTTCCTAGTTACTAGACTACTGTCTCACAGCATCAAAACCTACTTTCTACATTGGTAGTATTAAGGCTGAGACTCTAGGGGCGCCTGGGTGGCTCAGTCAGTTGAGTCTGACTTTGGCTCAGGTCATAGTCCCACCACTTGTGAGTTCCAACCCCACCTCTGGCTCTGTGCTGACAGCTCAGAGCCAGGAGTCTGCTTCAGATTCTGTATCTCCCTCTCTCTCCACCCCACCCCCACTCACACTCTGTTTCTCTTTCTTAATAAATAAACTTAAAAAAAATTTTAATAATAAAAACGTCCTTTTGCCTTTGCCAGTGGCTGCCTGTTAGGCTTTGCCGCAAGGGGGCTCTCGAGGGCGGTGTTCCTTCCAGCTTGCATCCTATTCCCCTTCTGGTTCTGTCACTGCTTTACTTTCCTCTTTGTGTCCCTCTAGCAAGTCTTCCTCACCCTGAAAGCATCTGTTTGTCCCAGTATTGTAGTTGCCGCCAGTCTGCAACCCTCAAAGAACCCAGCCATGCCATCACCCTCAAAGACCCCTCCTCCAAGCCACTTAGCCTTTAACAATGGCAACCCCTTCCTTCACTTTACTCCCCTGGGGTTGTGCTGAGTGTTCTTTTTGTCTTTTCCTTTCTTCAGTAGCTGTTAACAAGAGATATCAAACAATTCTTTATTTCCATTTTTTTGTTCTATCAAATTAACAGGTGTATATTTTACCTCCAGATTGAACTCTGAGTAATACGTAAACATTACGCAGCCTTCTTGGATTCCTCTTCAGACTCTATTCCAGGATCCCTTCTATGAATAATCGTGTGCCATAAACATAGTCAATTCTTTACCATCCTATTAGACACAAGCATTTCTCAAATAACTTTGATCTCCATGACTGTTCTGGCTAACCATAGCTCTCTTTCAAAGAAATACTGGTCTCCACATCTGATCTTTCCACTCATGACTGCTAGCCCTTTAGAAATAGGCACATTTGCTTGTATCTGGGTGCTACCAACTGTTTCTCCTAGCTTCTTACCTCTCTGCAACACCACCTGTAGAAGGGTCTTGAGTCAGCCTCATAACATAGCAGAGAAAATTGTTGAAACCCAAGGTAGTAGAGATAAGCAGACGAAAATACATGTATCATCATTATCAGTCTCGCTCTCTTCCGTTTCTCCCATCTCCATGTCACTCCACAGAGGCCATTATTATTTTTTTTTCAAATATCATTTTCATCTTAGCACTGCCTTCCTCCTATTGCCCACCAGACACCAGAACTGAACTTGTAACTTAGACCCTGGGTTTCATTAGGCTTTAGCCAATTACTATACATTTTATAGTCTTGAACCAGCTTTGCCATTTTGTAGGTCTGATCATTGTTTTTCAAAAGAACTAGTAAGAGTCTGTAGGAATAGACCTATTAAGGGAATGGGATATTTGGGAAGCTGGCCCCTGGTTGAGCCAGTCTCACAACACTCTGGAGGTGCTGTACTGGGGAGAGAGAAGACATGGAGCCAGAGTCCCCATGAGGGCCAAGAGGGAATCTCTCCAAAAATGGAGCAAGCTAAGAAGCTTGGATTTGAGGAGCAGAAAATATTCATTCTAACCCTGAGGGTTATTATACTTCTATATAGAAGGTCATCTATATGCAAGAAGTTGTGTCCCTTGCTTGCATTTAAATAATTTGAAAATAACTTGAATATTTTTCTTGTCTCAGTGGGTATTTCCACAAACCACACATATCTACCAGATTCATTGCCACAAAAAGACCTTTTAAAAGTTGCTTTTTAAATAAATCTATGATAGCTTTCTTCCATAATCAACCAGTTACAATTTTTACCTGATTGTATGGTCACTCCTCAGGTTTCATTACATTACATGTTACTTACAAGGAAAATTATCTGTGCCTAATTTATAGATTTAAACAGGTGGCTCAGGCTATTTCCATGATTTTAAGTAGACAACTAAAAATAGAAAATTCAGTCATATGTCTGCATTTTGGTCTACATGATATCAAATACCTATTTTTAAATACCTGCATTTTTGATGTATATTATAGGTCAGCCTAAGAAAGGAAGAAAATTAGGACGTGCAAAACATACTTCCATATTTTAGTGTTCTTGCTGAATTTTTACTTGGCTAATTATGATTTTGCTTTAATGTTAAATACTGTTTTTTATGTAGGCTGACTTGGTACTAAATTATCTTTATTTTTGATGTACCTATCATGACTTTTTAAATATATTTACTGTCATTCATTTCATTAACTTTTTTCATTCTTTATTTCTGAAGGATTTATAGCCTTAACTTAGTTTGATTTCTTACTTAATGTTACAAAGTTCCTTGATTTCAAGAATCTATAAAAAATACTGAGTACAAAATGAGGGATATAATCAAAAGAAGGTTTCTGTTACCTGATTTCACAAAAATATGAAGACTTGATGAACAGGATTGGAACGTGGCACTATCTATTTAAATTCATCAGTGGCATACATTCTCAGCTTCACGTGGGGCACATTACAAGATATTTTTAAATTCTTACTTCTTTCCATGAAAAGAAGTATGTTTACTATGCGTGTATCCCTGAAACAAATAGTTATTCACGCTTGAATGTGAAGAGCATGCATCTCTTAATGACTCATCTGGAGGTGGTAAATGTAAATAGCAATGTATTTATGTTTGTGTAAATGTCCTTTAGCCCACACTGCTGGCCAAACTTCATGTTCAGCCTCATTTTTAAGGCTGCTTTAAGAAAAACAACTCTGAGTTTAAAATAAATAAATATATGGCAATCAATAGCACTTATTTCTATTTCTATCTCCTTGGAACTCATCATACCTCATAGAATTGAATTTAAATACATTTTCTAATGACTAAAATACAACTCTTTCCAGAAGTCCATTGGAACTTGCCTCCCCTAATCCTGCCTAGATACACTGAGAAAAAATCCTAACTCTTTCACCCTGACTGACAAGGGCCTATCTGATCTGTCTCTGTCCCCCACCCACTTCATAAATTACCAGTGCCTTATTTAATGCATTGTAGCCATATCAGTCTTTACATTGCATGACTTGCAAGGCTAATTTCTCCCTCAGAATACTTGCATTTGTTATTCCCTCTATTGGGAGGGTTGTTTCCTCCAACTGTTTCTCATCATTAACACCTGACCTCAAAGGACACCTCCTTGGAGAAGTCTTCTCTAAACATGCTAACTACTCTCTACTTCATTGCCCTAGATCAGAGCCTTGATCTGCACCTGACATCATTTATTTTCTTGTTATCTACCTAGAGATGAGTCCTTGGATAGCCTCATTCTCCCTAGCTTGGGAGGTTTCTCCTCCGTCTTGATCATCTAAGTTTGGTCCCTGGATTTTCTCCAGGATTCTGGTCTATTCTCTCTCTCTGCTGGAACCTGTCTACAATCCTGATTAGACATGGCATCCTATATCCTCATGCCTTGTCTCCACAGAGGGGCCTTCCTGAAACTTCTTATCTTTAAGAGACTCTTGATATCATAGCTAAACTCACTAGGTCAGGATTCTTAGCTCATACATAGAAACTCTGACCTCTGAACACTGACCTCCTTAAGAAACATGATAATCATTCTTTTATTTCTCCAACAGTCCTTGAGATTGTAAATTCTCTTGATTCCCCAGTATTCCTTGAAATTTTCAAGACCACCACTTCTGAAACAAACGATTTCCTATTAATCTTATCAAGTCAAAAATTATGATTCCTGTAGCTTAATGCAGACACCACATGGTACAGAGAGGTGGTTAGGTGCATGAGGCTGGATATAAAGCCAAGCTGTGCAATGGCACATGTGAGCCTGGAGTCCTTCGTCAAGTTCTCTGGGGCTCATACTCCTAACTATAAAGTGGGAGTAATGAAAGTATCTTCCTGAGAGGTTTGTGATGAGGATACAGTAAGAAAATGTAAAGTGTTCCTATTTGTGTCAGATACACTCATTCGTTCTTTGTGAAGGTGCAGAAAAATGAAATCCTGGGAGAGAAATTTGCAGTGTATAACAAAACTATACAAGCATTCAACATCACACCTATAAGTGCACCTTTGTAAGCATGATACAGCATACGCACAAAGTTATTTGTCAAAGCTTTATTTGTTATAGCAAAATATTAAAACCTCACAAAAAACTCATTGACATAATCATATACTATGCAATTAAGAGAATGAGAAGTACATCTATGAAGTGATATGGAAAGATTTTTGTAATACATTAATGAAAAAAGCAAATGCAAAAGAATTTTGTAACATATTTTATATTATGTTTTATATAAAACCTTTATCATAAGACAGAAAATCAGAAATATGCATCTATATATAAACATATACATATAAACATATGCATATATGTAACTTATTTGCTTATTTTTGCAAAATGAAATATAAGAAAGATAAACCAGAGATGAATAAAATAGCTCCTCATAAGAGGTGGACAGGAATTAGGAGGAAGGATAGAAATAAGACGAAGACTTCTGTTGGTAGATATTTTTAATGTAGTTTTGCCTTTTGAGCCACATGTTTTCCATATCCAAAAATTAAATTTAAATTTAAAAAGACAGACCAAAGGGAAAACCTAATTGAATACAGACAGAAACCTAACTACATATCAACCTGAGTATATAACCATGCAAAAAAAAGTAGTAGGTTTTGAACATAGTAGTATGATAATACACTTGCTGAGAATTTACCAGATAATTCCAAAAATTGTGTACTTTTTTATAGGGCATTTCCCTGAAATCTTCAAAAATATTAAGGTTGCAATTGATAAAATAGGCAGGGGGTGCTGTTCAGAGACCAAAGAGACAAGAACTAAATGTAAAGTGTGTTCCTTCTCGGGATAGTGAACTCAACAAACGAATAGTTATGAGGAACATTATTGGGATTGCATCGATGGGAAGTTCCTTGGGTATGGGAGACCGAGTGTCTTTGTTCTTCGAAGATACAGGCTGAAGTGTTAGAGATGGGCTGCCCTGATTCTGGGTGAAACTTACGTTCATACTTTAGGCAAAAAGAAAGAGAGACAGAGAGAGAAAGCAAATGTGCAAAACGTTCATATTAGTCTTTCAACTATTCTGTAGGTTTGAAATTTTTTCCAAGTAAAAAGTTGGAGAGGTAACCCCCAAAACAAACTAACTAAAAAAGATCTGTGCTTGCTAGCTATTACTATCTCAGATTCTCCAAATCTGGGAGCCTGTGAGAAGGAAACCTGGAATAAATACATATGGCTGATAAATAAAAAAGAAATCATGTACTGGGATCTATTTTCAGCCTACCGAAGCATGTCAGTTGGTACTTTACTTATTCATTTCCCATAGGATTTGCCTAAACAAATAAAATTGCCTCCAACTTTAAAAAAAAGGGAGTGAGACCGTCTCCAAGCTTCCCTGGAAAGAAGCAGTTAAATCTTATCCTTATTTTACCTCCTTCTTGTTTAGTGATGTGCCTTGGCAGAAACTCAAGGGGAGTATAGTTACAGCCAGCCTCTGGAAAAAACGCAGACAGCACTGCCTCTGGCTCTGGTGAATGACGCTGGGGGACACGCTGCCTCCAACCTGCCCATCTCAATTGCGGCGACAAAGCACCAGGCCAAGAGGCAGACCCCTGGGTAGTCAGGTCTATATTATTTCAGATTTTAAATACTAAAAAGGAGACAGAAAGCCTTTTTCCGAGATCAGAGAGTGGGAAGTATAATTTACAATAGATTAGACTCACCTTATCTGGGGGCCATTGAAAGATCTGTAAGCCCTTCTTTTTAAATCTCTGATACACAATTGACCTAACAAAACACCTTTAGACACTCCTAAATTGTATACTTAAAAAAAATCTTTTTCCCAGATATATAATATTTGCACACAAAACGATGACATATTTGCCACTGGCCTTCTACTTTTCTTTCTTTCAAGGCTTAAAAGCCTCTTTGATTTCTGTTGCCGGACTGTATGCAGGTAGACAGACACCCTTGGTTAAGTGGTGAAAAGCCACAGAAAGCCTCTATTGAAACAAAATGCTGCTCCATCCATGCCAGGAGGTACAAATTGCACAAAAGAACCTAAAGAAAACTGTTTTACAGTTACTATAGCGTTATATTAGCTGACAAGGGAGAGGTGATTACATTATAGATTTTTTTTTATAGAGGTAGAATCTATATGCAGCTGAAAAATTATGTATTATCACCACCGGAATTTGAATTCAGCTAATGAAAACTAACAACCAAGAAAGACTTCTTACAAGGCTGCTTGGTCTTAGCCCTGTATATGGGCCATAAAACTACGCTGCCTTGCATCTCAAAGGGGCCGCAACACTGATCTGCAAATGTATTTCGAGATTCCAGTTGTGCATCCATAAAAATATTAAAACATGCATCTCTTTAAAATATGCATACTAAGCTAATGATGAAGTTGGAAGCTATTAATACCAAGCTATCATTATAAAATAATACCTTATATTTGCATAGTGTTATATACCTCTGTGCTTCAGAGCACAGACACAGAGATAATCTCACTTAATCCTGCGAACCCTGTGAGGTAGATTGCATGATTAGTCTTTCCACTAGGTAGTTAAAGCAACTGAACAAGACATGATCATTCTCAGTGCTGAAACTTTATGTCCACCATTCATCAAAACTGAAAAACACTGACTTGAAAGAGAGAGAAACAGGGAAACAGAGAGAGACTCAGCTCTGTTGCTTTACCAGCTGTGTGACTCTGGACCAATGACTAAACTTCTCAGAGCTTCAGTTTCCTCAGCTGCAAGATAAGGGAAATAATACCTACCTCTTAAGAATGGTGTAATAGTTAAATAAATTTAAAAGAAATAATAGCACCCCAAAATTATAACTATTTATTCATTCATTAAATAACAAATATTTTCCTATTCTTAGCAGTTGATAGACAAGAAAAATACAGATCTACAATAAGCAAGTAATATAGGTATCCTATTAAGATACAGTGCCAGCCTTCATGAAGCTTACAGATGCAAAGGAAGGTAGACAAATTAACCATTAGAATGTAGTGTGATATTAAGGAAAGAAGACCAGGGTCACCATGTACAGTTGTGAAACTTTTACACTTCACAATCCACTGGACAACCAACATGTCTCAGTGTCTGTGAGTGGTGGCAACCCTAGGGGTGTGTAATGCACCACCAGAGAAGTCATACACAGCCATCTTGCCAGTAACAGAAAAAGGTTAATTAAGGCTTCAAAGAAGTGATATCAAATCTAGGTCATTCCAAAAAGAGAAGAAGTGCATGAGAATGTATGAAATGAATGTAGAACTGCAAAACCACCATTACCATAGTAGACACATAGTAGGTATATAAGACAAAAAGAAGAAATTGAAAAGATAAACAGAGACCACATGGTTAATGGTCTTGTAAACCATGCCAAAGAATCTGCATTTTACTCTTAAAATAACAAAGTGCTTTAAGTGCAAATATATGATTGTTGCCTTAACATACCTTCACTACTTTCCATCAGCTCCTAGTTTTCATTTGGAGATTTATATAGCTCTAGGGATTGTACAAACAGAATGAAACAAAAAAATGTTATTGATAATGTTGAAACAACTATACAAGAAATTTGTGGCTAAGAGGGGGAACAGCCTTAGAATAAAGTTGACATTGTGACAGGCAGACTGGAGAGAGAAAGAAAGAAACCAGGCTCCCAATGACTATATTGAAGCCTGGGTCTAACTTTGCCTGAAGCCCACCTACTTTGAGATCTTCAGTTACATGAACCAATAAAATTCTATCTATTACCTAAACAAGCCTGTGTTCTGTTTTCTGTCACATTCAGGCAAAAGATTTTTAACTGATGTTAGGTGCCAATGTAGGATTCTAAGCAAAGTAGCATAATTATATACATCCTATAAAAATGTTACTTGTAGTAACTGGGAAGAGGATGTACTGGGAGAGGCCAAAGTGACTAGAATAGTCCTTCACCAGAGCCCACCCAAGAAGGGAAGACAAAAGAATGAGCTGTATATTCTAACAGACAAAAAATATTTTAGAAGAATATTTTTAATGGGTAAAACTAAGTTGCAGAATAATTTGTATAGTACGGTCTTGTTTTCTTTTTTAAATCTTCATTACGTATGTGCTATGTGTCATTTCATGTTTTACTATATAGAGTCTGATTCTTTTTTAATGAGAATTTTTAGCTGTGAAATTTAGAGGGAAAAAATTAAAGAAATAATGACCAAGTGATCTACATCTCTGGCCTTGAATGGAAAGGATGAATTTGAATGACATTTAGAAGTCAACCTTCCTAAAGCCATCGTACAGGCAAAGTTCTAGCTCTACCTCACATGTGACTCTTCTGTGGGACTACCCCCACCTAGACTGATCTTCTTCCTTTTAACTCCTTAGAGTCTAGCTCCCTGGATAATTATTCAGTCTTACAAATTCTGCTCTGCACCAAAGATGAACTTTTCATAAATGTGCTTCTTCCAAATGGCTATAATTTATGCTTTTTGTTATAGCTCGCCTCCGCCTAGTTCAATACTTTGTACATAGTAATTATTCAAATAGCCCCTGCCTAGCTGAATGCTCTTTCCAGTACACTGTACTGCCCACCTTGCTTCTGGTTCCCCACGGATAGAGATGCAGGCCTGGAAATTTCCAAAGGATTGAGAATCCTTCTGTCTTGCAATGTTCAAACCTCTCCCGGCTTCCAGTTTTAGCCCTGCCTCTGCATTACCAACGGCTTGGGGAAGTCTCAAACTCTATGGGTCTCTTTCTACCTATAAAAACTTTCACAGAAATATCTGGAAAAGTCAAGATTAAAAGTCAAGATACTTGGAACGTGTGAGGCACAAAGCTGGTGGAGGAAGATAACATCTAAGAGGAAATAACATGTTGGAAGGAAGGTAGTTAAAGTACATTTTAGAGTAAGTGCAACTGATAAAGACATCTATTTAAGGAAAACAACAGGACAAAAGGGCGTAGCTACAGACTTTGCACCAGACCCCATGATCCAGTTAAATCAACTGCCCCAAAATGAAAGAATCAAATGATGCAAACAAGTTTGATTCTGTTGTGTTTGTTATCAAGGTCCTTCACTCAGTAAATGTTCATGGACTGTCTATATTTATGAAGCTCTTTGATCAGTACTGAGAAGACAGTAATAAAAAGGATAAGTAAGCATCACCCTTCCCACCTGAAGCATAAGTTCTAGTGAAGGATACGAACAAGACAGCCATCTATTGCAATACAGTATGATGAGTGCACGATTTAGAGGGCACATTGTTTCCTATGTCAGCGGGCACTTACATTTTCCCTGAAATACAAACTACTTTGTGACTGGTGCTCTGAATAAGAAATATAACAAGAATTATGGACTGAAGGTTTGTGTCTCCCTCAAATTCATATGTGAAGCCTCAACCCCAAATGCAATTCTATTCAGAGATAAGACCTTTATGAAGGTGACTGAGGCCAAATGAGGTCAAAAGAGTAGAGTCTTAATCTGCTAGGATTCGTGTCCCTCTATGAAGTGACAGACCTGGGAGAGCTCACAATCTCTTTCCTCCATGCTGGCACACAGCAGCAAGAAGGCAGCAGTCTACAAGCCAGGAAGACAGATCACCGGAAACCGAGGCTGCAACACCTTGTTCTGAAACTTCCAGGCTCCATAATTGTGAGAAAATAAATTTCTGTTCTTTAAGCCACTGAGTCTGCACTGTTTTGTTATGGCAGCCCTAGCAGACTAATAACCACGGAAAAATTGCAGAGCGTTATAGGAGGATCTAACCCAATCTTAGGAGTTCATAGAAGCCCTCTCTAAGAATAATTTACTATGAGCTCTAAAGGATGAGTAAGAGTTAGCTAGTCAAAGGGAGAGGTGGGAGAGGGGCTGGGGGAAGGTCTTAAGTGGAGATGGATTCCCAGGCAGAAAGAAGAGCAGGTGTACACGGAGTGGATTATAAAGTGGGAAGGGCACAGGATGTGAAAAGATGAGCAAGGGCAGAGTCCCAATAGGTCTTTCAGAAACCTTCATCAGAAGTTTGGATTTTACTCTGAGATCCCTAAGATGCTATAATATTCCTAAGATATTAAAAATTAATAATAACTGAAATCATTTGTTTTATGTAATTTGCAAACTATCTGGAAGGAAATTTCCATTTTTGCCATTTTTCAAACATTTGCTCAGCCCCACATGGTTAGCCTTCACTGACATTTGTTTAATAAATGATGGGTTTAGGCGTTTTCTGAGGATATAATCCTCATCTTACCATCACAGTGTGCCCACGGTTCCAAATCAGAGGGTTTTTTTTAATGAGCTGTTATTGACATGGTAAGAGAGTCTTTCTCCAAAGCAATCCATATATCTCTGCCCTAAAATTCAGGTTTACATTCAGGTTGCTTCCTAAAACTGAGCCCTTGCAGCCCAGCCAACACAGTGCTGGATTTGTGAAGATCAAGTTTAAACCATCCAGTCTGGCCCCCAGAACAATTCTGTGCATTCTTACACCTTCTGTGAGCTGCTGATCCTTGGATGAGTATTACCACTATAGTTTTACATTTTTCATCCTTCCGGAAAACAATAGCTAAACATCAGAGCATGAAATAATGTTTTGTTCAGGGGTCTGCCAAGTATGTCAGGTCAAATTCTCCTTTTTTTTTTTTTTTTTTGGCCTTCAAATTGTTTTGTGAACTCCCATAATGGCATTGCACCACATTTGGTCTCTAGGAAAACAGACTTTGAAAACAAGAGTAATAGACCCTGACAGCCAGTTTCTTCGGTGTATCCTTCCAGCCATCCAAGCATGCGAGACAGTTCCGTTTGGACTTCAGGATCCTTGACCCGCCTCCAAAGTCCTCCCGCAGCACTATGACCTCAACGGCTACTGGGAGCCAACTGTTCACTGAACAGACATACCTTTGTCTCAGCATTTGGGGGAAATGGCTAGCTCTCAGAAATCTTTACAATACTTCTCTTACTGTCTATTCCTTACACTGCATATCTGGTGCACAAGGAAAAGCTCAGCGTGAAAAAACTGAGAACTAGAGTGACAGAATGAGTAATGCTGACTCCAACCTCAGGTTGACAAGGGGAGAAAACCTCCACACTAGCCTGGCGCCATTACGGATTGCAGCTGGCAGCAAGAAGTCATTTGGAGAAAAGATGTTTCTGTGATCAGTAATCTTGGAATATCCTATTCCAAAATATCAGGCTTGGAACTCATTAGGAGAATTTCCCGAGAAAGCAAGGAGACTGCCCAACTGTTTCACAGATAGAGCTGTATCATTCAACCCATCTGAAACTCTGGAGAAAGATCAGACAGTGCAGGGGGAAGGACCAGCTCACTTGGGTCTTCGTGTAAGGATCTGCGGTTGCTTTGGTCACGTCACTGGATCTATTTCACATAGAAATGATATTAAACGCACACCCTGCCAGAATAGCTGTTATCATTCCGAGTGTTGTCCTCTCTCTGCTAATATCCTTACAGGGGCTCCTCTTTTCTCTTGATTAGTTATCAGCCCTTCCACTGATGTGTGCAAGGAAGTGAAGCAAACAGGTGTCCAGTGGAGGAGAAGCTGAATGGTTAATGAATCGCAGGAGAGGCAGAACCTACAGGGAGCTCCAAAGTGAGCCTGACTTCAGAGTTTTCCCATATTAAGGCAGGAAGGTGGAGCTTTATGGTGTGAAATGGACATGTCATTAGGCAATTGCTGCTCCAGGAAAGGGTCATGACTTTGGGGAACGCAGATCAACAGGCAGAGGGCAATCCCTAGGAAGGGCTCAACTGTAAGGCCTCAGCAGTGATACCCCCAGAATCTGGGGAACGAGTGTCTTGGACCAGAAAGGGAACATGGACAGTACCACACAGCATTCACCATATCTCTCACTCCAAACATGTGAGGAGCAGCCCTTCCTAAATTCTGGTGTTGTTCCAAAACACCCCTGTTGCCACGCCTCCAGAAGTGTCCCACTAAGGCAGATGGCTTAGACCAAGGGTCTTGTGATGTTCAGTTTGCAAAACTTAATGCAGTGCTTTGATAGGTTTAACTAGATTATGTGATTTTTTTTAAAGCATGGGAATTTCTAATACTTGCCTCTAATTTTTCTTGCTAGCTTTTAATTGCAAATGCACAGTATTTCAGCTACATTTGGGTCCAATTGATTTTTGTCCACCATCCAAGAAGCCTTATAGCCACTGTTTCTAAGGGAAAATATATATTGAGTTCCAAAAGCTCAAAAGAAGTCTTGGAACAGTGCCCAGGTGGGGCCAGCCACACAGGTAATGGCTGCAATGAGCATGTTACAATTGTCAAACCCTTCAAACACACATAGGGAGAGCATTAGCCCATTAAAAGCAGAAGTTGCCTTTTAACTGTGCCTGGTGCAAACTGACGCTGGAGGGCAAAATACTGTTCTCATCAATTTGTTTCCAGCAAATAAATCCAGTACCACACACTCCAAAACAAGGTAGGCTGCTTCCAGAGATCACACATTTTAATGGAATCACACTTCATTTCTGGAACAAGTACATCTTGTCCAGGCAGCTCAGCTGTCATTACAAGCAGGATCTGGTCACCGTTCCTTCTATCCCTAGCATAAACCTTGTTTTACTGGGGAGGAAGCTGGCATGAGGCATGGAAGTGACTTAGTCCCAAAGTAGGGGTCAAGTCTGCAGCAAGCAGCTGGTGAAATCCCGGCCTTCCTCAGGCTCCAGGCAGGGTTGGCTCCCCTCGGTCCTGGACTTCCTCCCAGCTGAGGGGCCTCAAATGTCCCTATAACTCTCCTTGGCTCTTTTACCTGTGAAACAGGCTGGAAACAGGCCATTCCCAGGAAGATTCCATGTTCGTTCACTAATCAAAGAAGAAATACCTGTTCTCAAGGGGGGGGGGGAGGGGACACAGAACTGAGTACTTTTCCTGAGGAGTGTCTAGTTTTCCTCCTCAAAGGGAGTCAGAATTTGTGAGATTTGAGGCCCTCTGGTTCCTCGGACAGCAATGTTAATAATCCCACCAGCTTTCCCCTGGCATGGCGGCACCACCGAGGAAAGCTCGATGTAGATGTGCCCAGTGCAATAATGCCAGTTAAATAAGTACCATTCACCGCCTCCCTACAGTCAAGGAGCTT
Source organism: Suricata suricatta (assembly GCF_006229205.1). NCBI lineage: Eukaryota > Metazoa > Chordata > Mammalia > Carnivora > Herpestidae > Suricata > Suricata suricatta. The sequence continues at coordinate 44,488,610 of NC_043703.1, read as the reverse complement.
AAAATCCTGTCAATTCATCCCACGTGAGGGAGATTATGTGATTTACATGTTAAAGTGCCCCTGTGGTTTGATTTGCATAGCAAAGACTTTGGGGGCACGGAAACAAAGGATCAGTGTGCATGACAAGAGTGCTATTAGCATAGAGCATTCGGATTTTCAGACAGCCCAGCCTGGCAAACACTCCGGCACCTTCACCACACCCGTTGAGTTTATAGGATTTGACAATTTCTCAGCGACACTAAGGAAAGGGGTTAGGGAGATGAGGTGTGGAAAGAGGTTTACTAGAAAGGCTGTCTTCTTAAGCACAATAATTAGTCTTTTCCTAAAGGACTCCCCTCCTCCCACCACCTTTTTCCCCCCTCTGATATTCATTGCAAGGAAGAAATATGATGCCTAATAATAGAGGCAGAGACCAGCCACAACCATTTTGAACGCGGGAGAACACAGCCAGTAGCTCTACCCTCATCAGCACACACGCGCATACGCATACACGCACACACCCCCTCACACACACACACACACACCCTGAAATGTATTTATTTGTATCTTTCTTTCTTCATTTATTTCTGTAATATTGACCAAGCAGTACCTAATGTAAAGAATACCGGTTAGGAAGTTCAGGGACTTGGCTTTAAGTCCTGACTTCGCCACATTCGTTATCTGGACAAGTCAGCTAATTCCTTCCTCTACAATTCAATTTTCTCCTAAGATCGAAGATGGACCAGAAAAACTCTAAGATTCCTTCCAGTACTGGCATAAGAGAGATTAATAAGGCCATCGAGTTCACAGTTATGTTAGACAAACTGAACCACAGGAATTGGGGGAACAAGGCCAAAATGAGGGCCCCAGAAATCCCACTTTATTAATTGTCACTTCAAGAGTTTGTCACTTACCTGCCCTGAGCCAGTTCCTCAGTCTGAAAAGAAGAATATCAACAAACGTGTCTTGAGCTGTTGGGAGGCTTAAATATAATGCTTTAGGTGAAAAGCACGTTGCACATTATATACGCAATACACTGTTACTATGTGTTAACTACAATAAGTTCGAAAATCCACATATACTAATGATAGGGTGAAATCTGTTATAAGGTGGACGACAGGACTGAGGGAAATTCCAGGCCCCGACCGAAGACTCCCCTTCCGGGTCCTTGTTCCCACCCAGCTTGCCCAGCGCTCCAAATGACTACTCATGTGGAATGCGGAAGTAACAGACTATAAATTGCTACCTCTGCTTACGGTAGGGACTCAGACCACTGGAGAGTGATACCCTCGGAGCCTGCCTGTGTGAAATAAACTTCCTGCCTTCCAAGATCTCTGTGTGTCACTTGGTTCTTTCGCCGGGTGATCCAGACCAGGTCCCGGAACACCCGGCTGTTGGAACATCAGGCTGTTGGGAAATAGTCCTTTAAACCGACTGGTTTTCAGGTGGAGGATCAGAGGCGCAGGGAGTGGTTCTGCCCACCCTGAGATATTTGGCAATGTCTGCAAACGTTTTTTTGTTTTTGTTTTTGTTTTTGTTTATTTTTAATTTTTTTTTATGTCTTTTATTTATTTTTGAGAGACAGAGAGAGACAGCGCGAGCAGGGGAGGGTCAGAGAGAGAGGGAGACACAGAATCCGAAGCAGGCTCCAGGCTCTGAGCCGTCAGCACAGAGCCCGACGCGGGGCTCGAACCCATGAACTGTGAGATCATGACCTGAGCCGAAGCTGGCTGCTTAACCGACTGAGCCACCCAGGCGCCCCTGGAAACGTTTTTGAGAGCTGCAACTGGGAGCAGCGGAGAGGTGCTGCTGGTACCTACAGCAGAGTGGCCCGGGGTGCTGCTAAATGTTCTGGAAGGCAGGACAAGTCTCCCTCCTGCAATAAAGAATTATCCTACTTGGGGCGCCTGGATGGTTCGATTAAGGGACCGACTTCGGCTCAGGTCATGATCTTGCTCTCTGTGAATTCATGCTCCCTGTCGGGCTCTGTGCTGACAGCTCGGAGCCTGGAGCCTGCTTTGGATCCTGTGTCTTCCTTTCTCTCCAGCCCTCCCCTGCGTACACTCTCTCTCTTCTCTCTCAAAAATAAACATTAAAGAAAAAATTTTAATTATCCTGCTCAACGGTAAGGATATATAATACTCAAATATCATCAGTTAAGTACCCAGATCATTCTCTCTGGAAATCTACTGATCTAAAGATCTACTATGAACATACAATGTAAAGGAATTAAATATCTGCTATAATTGACATTTTTTAGTTACACTTTTTTTTAATGTTTATTTTTGAAGGAGGGACAGAGAGAAAGGCAGGGACAGAGGATACAAAGTAAGCTCCTTACTGACAGTAGAGGCTAAAACTCACAGAATGCGAGATCATGGTCTGAGCCTAAGTTGGACGCTCAACCCACTAAGCCCCTCCCACCCCACCCCCGTGCCCCTCCTTTTCATTACTTTAAAGCATTTAGTCACTAGCTAGGTGTTGATAGGCTTTGAAGCATGCGTAGTTCTACTGAGTATCCCTTGAGCGTTCTGGAATTCTTCTTGCGCCCCAGGCTGAAGAGAGAACGTGATTCTGTAAGATGTTCAGTGGGTTCATCCTTTCAGTCTCCAACATCGCCAACCCTAGATGGAGAAAAATAAATTATGAAACCTGAAACTCTTATTTCACGTTGAAATACCAATATTTTGGTTTCAAAACAAAAAACAACTTTAAACACAATTCTCTTATTTCCCATCATGTACCCATAAAGAGGGCTTTACAATAAATGGCGAAACAAAACTGTAAGGAATAAGAAAGCTTTGAGGGTAGGATTAGAACTCAAAATCTTTGAGTTGTTTAAACTCATGCCAACAATTCTGAAAATTCAAGTTACCCTCTCTTCAAGTCGACATCCTCCTGCTCTGTGTTATGCCTGTGCGTTCTCTAAATGGCTTTTTGAATAACAGTGACTTGGGAGGCAAAAGTATTGCTGCACTGGACCATTTTGTCTTGACTTGTCCTGTTCAAACCAGATTTCAGGCCTTGAGCCTGGTGTTAAGGTCTCTGAATCCTGACACCTCTGACCTGAGCTGACAGTTCTTTCCTTTACCCTCCTGAAATGTTAGTGGGGCACCGGCACTGACTCTCTCCACTGAGATAAGAGCCTGGCAGTGAATCAGCGTTGTGGAGGTGAGACCCTTGTCAAACACAGAGCAAAGGCATAATAGTTTTAAGGTGAACCAAGGTCACTGCTCCTGAGAACTCAGTTGAAAGGCATTGACAACACCTTCGGAAACCCTGGTTTTGTACTGCATGGGTAATTGTAGTTTCTTTGAGAGGAAGTAGCTGTTTAAGCTATATGCAGATAACATTTCAGATTTTTCCTGTGCCTGAGTATAAACTTGGCACTTTTAAAAATGGCACAAAATCTGTCAAGTCACCCAGGTGCCATGTTTGAAATCACTACTACAGTGAACTAAGTGGTGCCTCACAGGATTTACCCCATGTTCAAAAACTGTTCATATAATTAAGGGATCAATCCATTTGATAAAACCCTGAGAATAATTGAGGTCCTAGAAGAATCCAACTATTTTGGGCCTGCTTTTGTCCATGTACTTCCCCTAGGACCTAAGTGAACTCTGAAATTTTCTAATTAACAGTTTATTGTACGAAATTCTTAAAAGGTATTATTCTCTTTCCATCCCTGAACAGGCACACACACACACACACACCTTTCCTTTGTAGAGTTCAATTTTGAGGTTTCTGGGTAATGACAATCCCAGCTTCAAAAGGGGCTTTCTGGTTTGAGGCAGAGAGAGGAATACAAAGGTGAACAGCTCAGGGGGTGCTGTCTCAGAACCTATAGATTATTTTCATTTAGGGTGGGTAGAGATGGGAATGACTAAAGGCAGAAAGAAGGAGGATTTATTTCCCACAGACTTGTATATGTTTAAACTGGAGGAGAATTTCTCAGCAGTGCCTGGGTTGGTTGATCTTAAATAAGTGGCCAAGGAACCTTCCCTGACAACGCAGTAGTTATCCTGGCTAGGACTACCTAAACTGGGTGGCATTGTTTGCATTCTTGGCTCAGAAGAGCCTCAAAGCCAAGTTCCTGGGATATCAATCTCCTAGAATGACAAAGAGCTAAAGGGAAAAAAGTCATTGGGAAAAAAAACAGTGCTTATTCAAAAATATTTCCAGAAGCTATGTGTGCTCCAAGGAGTATAGACTAAACATATTTTCTTTCACATAATGAGGAAACTGAGCCAGTCACACTGTTGGAAGAGCCGTGTGACAAAAGAAGCTCACTAGGATGTGAGCTAGTACAGCAGTCGCCCTCATCCGAGGTTTCAGTTCCCTGTGGAGACCTTGACCCGGAAGCAGATGATCCCTCTCTACGTAGCATCAGAAGGTCAATAGTCACGCTCTGTCAGTCACAGTGCCTACGTCATTCCCCTCACTTCAGCTCATCATGTAGGCATTTTTACCATTTCACATCATCACAAGAAGAAGGGTGAGTACAATCCAGTAAGCTATTTTGATCAAGAGGCCATATTCATATGGCTTTTATTGCAGTAAGTTTTATAATTGTTCTATCTTCTTCTTATTGTTGTTAATCTCTTACATACCTACTTTGTAAATGAAACATTATCATAAGTATGAATGTATAGGAAAAAACAAAGTGTATATAGGACTGAGTGCTGTCAGCAGTTTCAGGCTGGAGGTCTTGGAACGCATTTCCCATGGATGAGGAGGGAAAGCCGACTGATAATATCCTCTGGCGTAGTTTGTGATCTCTGTCAAAAAGTGAGGAGTTTTGGGAAAAGCGATGCAGCAAACATTCCAATGGCGTTTATCTCAGAACAGAAGAAAACAATGTCTGTGAGACCAGAGCATCCAGGAATACATTGCCTCCCCCTTACTTGGGTTTTACATTGAAAATGAGAAGCAATATGCCATTCGACACAAAAGCACATTAAAATAGAATTAAACAAACTTAATAAACATAAAAAGGTGAGACGGTATATAATTATTTCAGTTCCCTTTGCTAGTAATTTATCCTATATGGTTCTCTTTGTTCCTCAAATCAATGACTTCCACATGGATCAAAACAAAATCTTCTTTTAAAAAAACAAAACAAAAAATTGTTTAAATATAAATATTCTGATACACGCTTGTTTAGTTGACTCCATCCCCATCCTGATATTAAGTCTATGTTATACTCTCCTAGTGAAATGTTTAAGATAAAGCAATGTTTAATAAATTTTTCGGGCTTATCTGAGAGTAGTCGCCTTTTTCCCTCTGTCTTTTCATTTACTGCATTTTTCCACGTAAGGAACGCCATATCTGAACAATCCATTTTAAAAATAAACAAAGCTCTGTGGGTGGCTGATCTGAGCTTGTGCCTGAGATTTATCTTCCTATCAGTCCTAATCTGTGTTGCCTTCCAGTAGCAATGCTTCCCCAGCCTCAAATGGAAGGCACTCACCTAGGAAACGACAATCTATCTTTGAATTTTCCCAGAAGGTTCTTTCTCAACATGAATGTTTCCATGAGTTGTTTGCATCCCGTTGACTATAACCCTATTACCTCGACTGGGAACAGATGTTGGTATGTTGTGAGAAACTAATATTCATCTCAAAAATTTCATTTAGATCATTGTACATGAACACCTAGAGATAAATGCAGGGCTAAGGTAATAGAACACAAGAACATGAAAAAAAATCAGAAATAGCTTACTCTTGCCATGCACTTTATCTTCTGGATATAGAAGTAACAAACTTTGCCAAAAATTGATTGGGAATTAATTAGAAAATTCTCTGACCTAAATCAAATGATAAATTATGTGAAAATAGAATTTTTTTCTACACTGCAAAATTGTACTGTCCTGGTGATATCTGTTTTATTGTGTAGTGTTATATACATTTTTAATGATATTCTATACTAATCAACAGCATTTTTTTTATATACGTGTTTAGTTTAATTTCACTTATAAGGACACTTAGAATTCCAAACATGCAGTTTTATGTAAAATTCTCATCTTTATATGCTGCCCAGTAAAGACGGACAGTGTCTAGTCTTTTCAGAAGCTAAACAAATAATGATGAACTTTTTAGTTATGATTCCAGTGAATGGGAGTGCCCCACACGTATTGACCAACACAGAAAAATTGTCGGAAGATTCAGTAACTAGTGCTATGCTGCCAGACTGTGCTCCTAGATGTCTAGCAAAGGACATTCATTATTCAAAGCCAGGAAAGATTAATAAGGCCACAAAAGGAACAGCGTGTGACCATTACTCAAAAAAGATATTTGAATTTAAGTACCAAAAACTTGAATAGGACGTCTGACAAGGGAAATTTTAAAGCAAGCTTTAGGATGAGACAGATCCTAAGAAGAGGCCAAAGATTAATACTGGCCATCCTGGGTGGGAGTCATTCTTTCTACCTCAGAGATTCATATCTCAAACTCATCATTGGTAAGACTCCAGTTCATTTACCCCATCACTGTCCTGACTTTTGAGCTATTAAAAAGAGGTTTTGAAACTTGGAATAAGTGAAAAAACATCAAAGAAAAGCTCAGAATCTCTTAGTAGGATTGTTTCAATTTAGCCATGCTGTTATCAGTATGGGGTAGTGATAACTCAAATAAAAACTGAAGGTGTTTTCCCACACCTGCTCTTTGTAGGGGTCTATCTGGTAAAAGTACTCATGAAGAACATAAGCATCAGAGCTGTACTTAAGTGTCGGAGAATTATGTCATAGAAGTCAGTTTTTTAGAATTACATCATAGAAGGGACCTGAGGTGTCTGATAAAACTCCCTTATTTTACAGATGAAAAAAATCAAATGTGGAGAAGCTGACTTTTTCCTAAGTATGCATAGCAAATCTGTGGGAGGCTGTTAAGGTTGAGGGTGAAGAGCTCGGATATCATCCTCCCTGGTGGGCATCCGAGCTTTCCCACGTGGTGGTCATGTGACTAAACCCCGTTCTTGGTTTTGGATTCGATCTCTTTATCTGTAAAACTCACAGAATACTAGAGTAGAAGCCCTCTTAGTCAATACAGTAAAGACAAGTGTATCAAAATGTCAGTATAAGCAGTGATTCACCTTAAATATAAACACTATATCATGTATTTAACCTCATATATGTATGTATTTGTATGTATTTAACCTAGTATATGAACACAAACCTAATATATTAATAAAAATCACTATTTTCTTAATATAATAGATTATATTATAATATATAATTAATAATATATATTATATATAATATTACAATAATATAATCAATTCTGGAGTTATGCTAAATATACTCCCAGTGATGTAAGGAAAATATAATATATTTATAAATATAATATATATTATATTTCAATATGTTATATATTTTATTATTATATTTATTATATATAATATATAACATGTTATGTTATGTTATGATGAAAAACATCAAAAAGCCCAACATGTTATATATTATATATAAGTGTATGTATATATTTAATCTAATATATATTATATAATTTATTATTATATTTATTATATATGACATACATAACATATAGCATGTTATATATTACATATAAGTGTATTATATATTTAATCTAATATATGAATACAAACCTAATATATATTATTATAATAAAAATCATTATATTCTATTAATATATTTATAAATATACAACATATTAATATGTTGTATATTTTATTATTATATTTATTATCTATAATATGCAACATATATTATATATATTATATGTGCATATGTATTCATTTATTCTCTTTCATATAGGGCCAAGGTCCTTTCTTGAAGTGTGGACCTTCTGATTGGGTTTCTAGTCATTCAAAAAGTTTTCATTCCTTTAAAGGAAAGCAAACATTTTAAAGACATTTATGAGTTGATCTAAGCACAGGATTTTTCTAGATTTTTACAGTTTCCAAATTTGTAATGGTCATCTCATCTATACTTAATTCAACAGCATTTTTTAAAACACATCATATTGATTGAATCCTTCCAGGGCATTCAACTTAGCTTTTATAAAAAAAAAGTAACCTTTTTTCAACTGAGATTTTTATTTCATTGAATTGTTTTATATTTAATAAAAATATGCAAGTGCCTTAACAAGCACAACTGCTGGAGTCCGATGTGGGTCCATAAACCACTGACTCTTGATAACGTACACCTTGACTTGAGGGAGCAATGGTTATCAGCTTCCTGGAGACGCACGTACTCTGGAACTGTTGATGTACCATAAGGGTGGCAGTGTGTTTGGCAGATGGAATGCAGAGAGCCAAGTAGTTGTTTAAATGGAGGTGGTTAAGGAAGCTTTTACTGAAAGCTCACTGAATAGTGGCAACACACATTAGCTATTAACATACAAGTATAGAACTCGTTTTTCCTGACTTCTTGTCAGGAGACAGATTCTTGTATGTAGATATTTTTTTTTCTTCTACACATTTCTTTTCCCCCACTAACACTCAAAATTCACTTTCACCCTCTATTTGGCTGCACTATTAAAAATTACCAATGGACTAAGGGCTTGTTATAATGGTAAAGACTGGCGATCGATTCTAGAGGTATGCTAAATATACTCCCAATGGTGTAAGAAAAATAATTTTTATGTTTTTAATAGCTGGTTTCTACTTTTCTCACTATTAAGATGCATATAGTTTAAACATCAAATGGTGGATTACACTGAGTCTCATATGCACTTTTTTTTTTACGTTTTAATATCTTTGAGATCTGGATGCCTTCATACAGTCCAGGACACCTAATAATTACAGGGAACCAGGTGGCAGTCATAACACAGTGACACTGCCTGCATATTTACACTCCTTAAAAGTACCAACATCAAAATTCAAAAGTGACAGCAACTTGGAAGAGAATCACAGAATCAATAGATCAGTCTTCTGAGGAATGCTGCATTACCAGAGATCTCAATGGCATAGAGAGCACCATTACATGGAAAAATACAACCACCAATGACTTGAATTAAAGTAATTCAAAAGAACTTGAAATTTTAAGAATACTTTATCCACTGTCACTTACATTTTGTTGCTCATGTATGCAAAGGAGTGATCTATGATCATCATGTATGATGCATGATCAGTATGATTAAAAACACTATGTCAGATAAATATAAAAGAGCTCTTTCATTAATGTCATGTAAAGGTGATTTCTGACATTGGTGGAGTAACTGGTAGCAAAGTAGCACTCCATCATAAACAAGCATAACACTGGGACAAACAAATGAGACAACTGTGTTCAGGCATTGGACCACAAGCAGTGTGCAGCTGGGATCCCCTAGGAAAAGAACTCACCATGCGTGTCTTATGATTACTCAGCTGTCTGACGGGGGACACGTTTTCAACTACAGTGCTGTGAGCTGGGGTCCACACAGCTCACGACGACGGTCCATCTGAGCTGGGAAAGCAGAGATCAGAGTCGGAGCAACGGAAGCTGTTGAAATCAATAGGGCCAGGACCCTCGATGTGGATGCTGCCCAGACAAGGGCCTTCCCATGGTTGAGATAGGCTTTTTCATGAGTCCTTGACCCCTAGATATCATTATGAAAAAACCTGAAGCCTGACCCCTGTCTCACACCGTAAACACAAATTTATTTGATAGCAATCATACCTAAATTTAAAAGTGAAAACAAGAAGTTTCCTAGAATAACATATAAAAGAAAATCTTTGCAAACTTGATTGGCAAAGATTTCTTAAACAGCACACAAAAAGCACTAAGGATAAAAACATTTTTTTTTTATAACTGGGGCTTCATCAAAATTAAAAACTCTGCCAGGGCCGGGATTAGGGCAAGACAAGCAAAGCCAAAGCATGCAAGTTCAGAGTTAGAGTCTATCTTTATTTAAAAGTTTGATGTTTTGTCCACTGTGACTTTTAATATTAATAAAGATGTTTAAAATATTGGATTAAAATACTATTTATCTTATTTTTCTTCATTACTGTGTTTTGGGACATTGCTCTGAATTTTGTGCTTAAGGCAAATGCTTACTTTCCTCATCCTGTCATGGCCCTGATCCTAACCTTCCTAAATTCTGAGCTGTGTATCCTGAAGTCAGTGAGACCCGCAGGCTCTGTTTTTGTTCTCCTTCCCTGCTCTTAGCTTGAAAACTCTTTCTAGTCAGAAAACTGGTCAACACCTCACTTGCTTTCCGTCTCTCAGAGGTCACTCTCATGTTTCTAGGTATGATCCAATACGTGAACATCATTGTTTCACATATCTTATTGGGTAATCGAATTTTTAAGGAGGTAATCTAGTAATTAAGGTCCCTGTGATCCATTATTGCTGGAACCATCAGTATTTGCCAGAGTTTTGAAGTAGATTTTTGTCTCTAACTTTGGTGTCTTTAAAGTTCAGTGACCTTGGCAAGCTCCTCAGTCTACCTCAATTTTTACTAGTTTGGAAGAAGGTCATCAAAATTTTTCTGAAAGTATTATAGTTTTAAATCTATGTTAACATTTTAACAATGGCCTGGTGTTCATTTATTTTAGCACGTTGATTTGTTTTAAAGTCTAAAAATATTTGGCCATTACTTGTAATAATGCTATGAGAAGTACACTGAACTGAAGTTATATACAACATGTAAGTGTGTGTCACATGACTCACAATCCAGGATGACCGATACTGGAAATTGATGGTTTCCTTGAGTGACAAAAAGGTTTCTCCATCTCGTTGATCTGTAGAACTATATTCTGTTGGCATGAGGGATGCTAGAGATATAGAGAACTTTTAAGAGATTTAGTTTACTTTTCTTTATTGCTACATGAACTTTAAAAGATGTTTTATGGGGTGCCTGGGTGGCTCAGTCAGTTGAGCGTCTGACTTCGGCTCAGGTCATGATCTCACGGTTGGTGGGTTCAAGCCCCGCATCGGGATCTGTGCTGACCGCTAGCTCAGAGCCTGGAGCCTGCTTCCGATTCTGTGTCTCTTTCTCTCTCTGCCCCTCTCTTGTTCACATTCTGTCTCTCAAAAATAAATAAATGTAAAAAAAAATTTTTTTTAAAGATGTTTTATCTTTGCTTCCCAGTTCAGGTATAAGGTATATGTTCTGGAAACCTGGACTCGACTCAGAGGTGGAAGGTCAGTGGCTCTCAGACTGTAGGTCGCAAGGGTAGAGGTGGTGGGAAGTGCACCATGGTGGCTCAGTCAGTAGAAGGTCTGACTTCAGCTCAGTTCATTGTCTCACAGTCTGTGATTTAGAGTCCCATGTCCGAATCTGTGCTGATAGCTCAGAGCCCGGAGCTTGTTTGGATTCTGTGTCTCATTCTCTCTCTGCCCCTACCCCACTTGTGCTCTGTCTCTCAAAAATAGATAAATGCAAAAAAAAATTTAGTAGAGGAGGTGGGAATGATGAAGAGGAAGAATGAAGGTTCATGTTCATGGCTACGGGGTAGAGAGAAGCCAGCCACAGGCAGAGGGTCTAGAGTAGAGAGAGGAGGCCAGAGGCAGCGGCCACATATGAGAGTGGATAGAACATCTCAATGACTCTCCATTAGTGGGTACTTACTTTGTCCAGAGGGACGGATCATTTTCATTCTGTTGTGATCAGCCACATGCACTTCCTAGGAGAGCAAGGTAACTGTATAACAGAAAATAATTAGTATTCATAAACTGTCTCCCTAGAGGCATAAGACATTATTTAGAATAGTTTAGATTAAGAAAATTATCTACTTCCTTCCCCTTACTGACCAAACATAGAACAAGTGTTAGCATCTTCTAGCATTGCTGCAACACATGTTTATTGCAACACGGATATGAAAGAAAGTGCCGTGAGGCAAGGTGTCAGAGGCCCATTCATTCTTAAAACAATTCCATGTTCTGTTCTCCCCGCTGAGGCTGCCAGTCATCTGCCAATTGTGATGTATTTTATGATACGGACAGAGGAATCTAGACAAAGATCACCAATTAATTTCCTTCCCAAAAAATGACAAAATAGACCATGAAGCAGTCACTTAAACCAATGACCACTGGGTCTTGGCTTGTACCACAAAGGCTAGTCTCCCTTCTGACAACTGCTTTAAACTTGGAATGAACTCAGCACTTCTGCCGCTTGGGCACAGCTGTGTGTCTATGCCAGATCTGTAAACAGAGGGTTCCATGGTGGAATGCGGACTTAGGAAAAGACTGTAGAGCTTCTGATATAATCTTCCCAACTTACAGATGAGTTGGAGGCCCCACGGCCCATAGAAGCTATATGACTTGCACAGAGCAAGCATTAGTCAAAGATTAATCACACATTTATTCAGTTATTATAGTCAGTGACACCTTTCTTACTTGCCTTAAACTATACAGTTTAAGGATAAGTCTTTTTTTACCCAAATGATGAAACTTGCCTGCAAATATGTGTTTAGGTTTCTTTATAACCAAATTAAATTAAAATCTTAATTTAATAAATTGAATATGAAAAAATCAAGGAAGGAGCAGGTAATAATTACATTAACAAACACTTGAATATTTATAACATAGAAGGCCCCAAACTAAGTTCTAAGGAAACCACTGGGGAAAATGCAAAGAAGTCTAAGATAATCTCCAGCATCAGCTATGTATCGTTGCCCAAATAAAACAAAACAAAAGTGAAACTGAGCAGATTAAGACAATGATTGATTCTATTTCGGGATCTTGTGCGCAGGCTCCTTGTGCTGGACTTTGGCTCCAGTAAGCTGGGCCGGGGCTGCTGCTTGATGCTCTGATGGTTAGGGGCTTACGTGGGGATGTCTGAAGTGACAGAGAAGGCCAGCCCTCTCTCAGGTCTGATTTTCACCCCAGATTTCTTCACGTAATGACAGAAACATTGCAAGGTAGCAATCCCTGCAAGTTCTCTTGAGACCCTCACAGCATCAACTCCATCATATTCTTTTGGACTAGTGTCAAAGACCAGCCCAGATGCAAGTGAGAGAGAAAAAGCAGCTTCGTCACCTCTAGGGAAGAACCGTGAAGGGTTTGTAATTATTTTGAACCTATTCCTTGCCCATATCTCAGGAACTTAGAATCTATTTGCAGAAAGTTGTCATTAATACAAATAGCCACAAGGCTATCTGTCCTGTCAACATAGCACTGTTGAATGTGAGTATTTTAGTACCTAAAAGGGTCAGTAATTTGCCTAAGATCATGCAGTTTGTGGATAACGAAGCAGAATTCAGAGGGGCGCCTGGGTGGCTCAGTTGATTAAGTATCCAACTTTGGCTCAGGTCATGATCTCACAGTTCATGAGGGCAAGCCCTGAGTTGGGCTCTCTGCTGTCAACCTGGAGCCTGCTTAGGATCCTCTGTCTCCCTCTCTTTGCCTTTCCACCTCCCATGCTTTCTCTCTCTCTCTGTCTCTCTCAAAAATATATAAACATTAAAAAAAAATTCTGGCCCAACAGTCAAATTCTAAATCCCAATCTCTTAAACACTATTCTTTCTGAAATGCACAGTAAGGATGTTGTACTGATTTTTTATTGTTGTCATACACATTGCCGCAAACACAGAAGCTTAAAACAGCAAAAATTTATTATCTCAAAATAGTGTTGGTCAGAGCTGGGGTTGGGTTGGCTGGTTCCTCTGCCCCAGGGTTCACAAAGCTAAAATGAAGGCTGGGCTTTTATTGAGAAGTTCTGGGAAGAATCTTCTCCCTAGTGCATCCAGGGTGTTGGCAGAACCCAGCTCCTTGAAGCCGAAGAACCGAGCTCTCAGTTTGTTGTTGGCTGTCAACTCTGGACTGCCCTTAGCTCCTAACGTCTTAGGAGAGCATTCTCCAATTCTTGCACAAGCGCCCCTCTATCTCCAAAGTCAGCAAGCAACAGCGTCTCAAGTCCTGCTTACACTTAGAATCTCTCCACATTTCTCTTCTATTACATTTCTCTGACTACAGCCATCTTTGCTTTTAAGGGCTCATGTGATTAGATTGAGACCATCTACATAACCTCTCAGTTTAAAGTCTGCAACTCTAATTATACCCACCAAGTCTCTATTGCTTTGTAAGGTAGCATGTCACCAATTCCAGAGATTTGAGGTTATTGTGCCTACCACAGATGTTAAGTACCATTGGATCCAGAGGAAAATGAGATCATGAGTGCTGGGAGGTTAGGAAGTATTCAGAAATGTAAAATATGAGTTGACTTTTAAGAGATGTGTAAGAGGTGCTTTTTGTGTTGGGGAGAAAGAAATAAAGCCCATAGGGGAGTCTATTCCAGTAAGTTACAAGAATTGCAGGAGTAAGGGCACATGGGAAAGTAGAAGGCATTTGTGGTAAGTGATAATGACTACAATGATGGATTCGTGGAAGCAGTTGGTGGAGAGATATGTTAGTGTACAGGTTTTAAGGTCAGCTCGTGGAGAACCATCAATGTCACACAGAGGAATTTGGGTTTTATGCTCCAAGCAACAGGAAGTTGCTGTGTTTTGTTTTGTTTTTGTTTTTGTTTTGTCTTTGTGTCTTTAGTAAGGGAATGAAAAATAAAATCATCTTCTGGAAAAATGAATCTGAGTGCAAAGGAAAGATAGAACTGAGGGGTGCAAGAAGGTGACTAGGTGAATTAGAGAGCTCTGATAATCTTCCAGCTGTGGGATTACAAGGGGGAAGAGAAAGGAAGGGAAGTTGACAAGAGATCGCAGAACAGGGCTCCTGTGGGACTGACTAAATGTTGCATGTAAAGGAGGAAAGTGTGATTTTAGAGAAAGGGGATGGGATGGAGCTACTGGAAAAAGGAAGCCTAAACCAGAATAAGCCTTACATGCGATTCCAGCCTGAGGAGATTTCCGCCCTAACCAGGAATGGCAGGGACCTGCTCCTGCTCTGCCTTCCTGTCCCACCATCTTCCTACTTAGGGTAAAAATCGGGCTCCCCACAGAACAGGCACCCCACTGGAGTCTCCCTGACTTCAAAAGCCTCATCTCCAGGCATGGAAGAACAGATACACTTTTTCTCTGCTGAAAATTTCCTTTTAATATTTGGAGTTATTTTCCAAACAGTGGTTTAATTAGTGTTTTTAAATTTTGCACTTAATGAAAAATTTACAGCTCCATGGTTGCTTCTGAGGATTCTGTGTGTCAGTTGATGGTGCTTTCTTTTTTTTTCCTCTCTTCCTAATTTTCTAATAAGATTTTTATAGGCTCAAAATTTTCTGAACTTTAATCTTTGGGGGCATCTCTGCATCTCAGAATTGAGGTATATAATAATAATTTTTTAAATCCCCAACTGTACATGAAGCTGGATTAAGAGATCACTCTTGAAGGCACTTCTTAATAAACATTCTTTGGCAGACCTGAGATTTACAGGGGGCCATCATCAAAGCTGCCATGTAAATGGGGACATATTGACAACTTTTCCCCTTAAAGGCAGAGCAAAAAGGATTTATATGCTCCAACCACAGCTCCCTTGGGAACTCAACAAGGGACTTATTTTGTTTCTCTTTTAATAGCTCCTCTTGGGTACTTTATGGACCAGTTCTCTCATCTCAAGTGTCTGATCCCAAGACATAAATTAATTTTAGATGCACCTTTTATCCATCTTGTCTGCTAAGGCAATATTCACTATTTGTTTTGGTTGCCATGGAGATAATTGACTTCCTGCCGTGGCAGGAGTCTTGTTTGTGGGTATTAAAGGGGTTTGGGTCCAGGGATTCTTTAATTTTCACACAGTAAGGAAAGCCATTTCATCAATGGAGCATTTGTATACATCCTCCACTTATAATTGGAATGATTTTTTTTATCACCTTGTGAAATTTCCCTTTTTATTTTCCATCACTTCCTTTTTTAAGGTTTAACCTATACTCTCCAAGGTGCTGACTAAAACCACAGCAAAGGGCAAACAGTCCATTTATTACTGTTTCATAGGATGGCTGGACACAGGCTCCCAGCAGAATATTATCTGAAAAAACAGCTGAAGAATCTGAGAAAATGGTGGATTATAGAACCCTATTCAGGTGGAGGAAGAGGCTACATTTTATCAGGGCAAGAAACACTTTGAATACCAATTCATAAAATCAATCTCCCAGTGACCAACTCGGCCTGCTAAAGATTGGGTCTCTCTGGAGTTTATGCACCAGTTCTGATATTTACAAAGGCAATTGTTGGATTTTGCTATAAACTGTTAGAACAGGCAAAAAGCCCTTTTCAAGTATAATGAGAAAAAGTAAGAACAAAATATCAGTTTCTAAAAGACTCTCTTTAAAATATACAGATGATAAAATGATAAAACTCTTACCTTCTACATTTTGACTACTACTACAGATTATGAAAATTTCCATAACAAATTATACAAAGACCTTTAAAGGCATTTTAAAACATAACTACCAGAAACATATCATATTGGTTGCACTCAACAAACTTGATTTTTGAGAATTATCTGCATTATAACATATCTACACATATATTTACACCACCAAAATATCCCATAGCAATTATCCACGGGGCTAATATTTTTGCTAAAATAATTTTTTGTTGGAGTTCAAAAAGCTATTACCAAAAGAAAAAAATTAAATCAATGATCAGAATGAGAATCCTTAGGAGCAATAATAGCGAACAAAACTCTAAGAACCTACTTCAGTTCTTTTAAGTGCACAGCACAAAATCAATTTGCAATGACCCTGAGAATCAGCCTTCCTCACCACATGACAACAAAAGAAATAGGGGATGAAAACAAATTAAAGTAGGTTCTTAAAAGTCTTTTTTGCCTTCCAAAGACTTCAGGGTATCTTTGAGCTATGAAACTTTTCAAGGCAGCTCTTTGAATGTTTATCAATATCGTTATATATTCTTACAGTAATGGCTTTTAGGCTGACCCCACAAGTTCAAGATTCACTTTCTGATACTGCTTTCAGTCTCATTATTTATTTCTTCTGCAAATGTTTTCTGATGGCATATCGTGAACATAGCACTGGACTAGGCAGTGGAGGGAAAGAAGAATAATTGATATAATCTAGACATGCACAAAGCAAATATAACACAAGGTGACAAGGTGGAGGTATGTATGTGTGTGTCCAGAAGAAAAATAAATGCCAAGGAAATGCAAAATGAAGGGGATGGTTATAGGCTTTTCATACATTAGCTCATTTAACACAGGCAACCCCCAAAAAGGGAAGGCCTAGTAGTACATCTCGTTCACTAATGAGAAGACCACACTTTAAAAAAGAGTTGTTGATATAAAGAATGCATTTGATCCCAGATCTCCCTAATTCCCACGCAAGCACAAAACCACTAACCTTTAATACTTCCTTAGTTCAACTGTTAATAATTGGTTTTGATGATGATAATTAAGCTGGACCAGGAAGGATTTTAATATGTGTATGAAGAAGAAAGGCATTCCAGGGAACATGGAGGCCAATGCGTGAGTCCTGGGAGGATTTAAATAATGGCTAAGTCTTTCATGGCCCTTGCTTGGTGCCCAGCACTATTCTAAATGCTTTCTACATATTAACTTTTTCATCCTCACAAAGACATCTTCATCACAATGAGAAGGTGTACTATCATCATTCCCATTGTAGAAGGGAGGAAACTAAGGCTCAGAGAGATCGAGTAACTTGCCAAAAGTCAAGCAGCTGGTAAATAGCAAATATGACTTGGGCAATCCAGCTCCCATCCGGGCTCTACCTTCCCCTGAAGCCACTGCTTGCCTACCTCCTTAGAGACTGCATTTGAGATGCAGAGGGCAGGGCGGAAGAGGAAACTGGTGCCGGACACCGCAGGCTGGAAGAGTAGTTTGCAGTTTGCATCCAGGCTGAGAAAGGCCCTCTCTAGACCTTGGAGAGCTACTTTTTTCTTCTCCTTTTCTTTCTCCCTCTCTCTCTCTCTCTCTCTCTCTCTCTCTTTTTTTTTTTTTTTTTTTTTTTTTTTTTTTTTGAGCAGGGATAAGCTCAGCTCAGCTCTGTGCATTAGAAAGATAACCCTGGAGCAAAGATTGTGGTGGCGGGGTGCCCATACACCACATACCCACACACATGCCTCCATATACCACACACATCAAACACACACCCATACACACACACAAACATATCTTAGACACATATACCACACATACACATTCACACATATATCACACACATCATACTTTACACACATATATACCACACACATGTATATACACTCAAACATGCCACACACTAGCATCACATACACTCATTGGCCTACACACATATATACCATATGTATATCACACACACATTCACAACATATAACACTGATACACACTCACATAAATCCTCACATTCATCCCCTGGCCTCAATCATAAGGTTAAATGAGCTCGAAAAGGCAACGCTCACTAAGATTTCTTTATATTCTTTATTTTCTGCCTCTCTGAACACAAAGTGGACATTGTCAGGAGTCCTGAGCCTGCAGCAAAGGAATGGTGCGAATCTCCTCTTCCTTCCATTTCTAATGACCTGACATTAGAAACATGCCTCATTCTCCAGATTAATTTGGATCTTTTCTAAGCTCAATAAGAGCGCCAGAGGGGCTATCTCGAAAGGCCTGAAAAGGGGCCTTGGGCAGCATTGTCCTTGGCGACTGCAGATGACGACCTGATCGCTTATGTCTTAAATTAAGAAAAACCAATAAATTTTGGTTTCCCAGCTTCATCTGCTTTCCTATTTAGAAATTGCCTGTGTTAAGCCTGGACAAAGCCAGTGTGCACACCAGGACAGTGACTCCAGCCTGCCAAGGACTCCCACAGAGCTATATGTGGTTTAATTATACAATTGCATTTTTATCTAATTTTCTACATTTTTGATATTATAAACACACGAGTATAGTTGTCATTATTTATGTGAATAATATATCTGTATCTACAGAAAATAAAAACATTGATTCCTTAGTCAAAATAACTGCCACCCAGATGGTAAATTACATTCACATTGAGGCTCATACTTGTAAATATTTTTTAAGCCTTTAGGATATTCTGGAAAGAAAAACAACATTTCTGAGCACACACGATTTGAGTTTCACTTAGGGACCATGAAAAATACATCTTTTAGAACACACATAGGGCATTTACAGGAAATGTGGTCCATGAGATACAGAGCCTCTGTTTGGTCTGAATGGAAGATCACATTTTCATATTTTAAGGTCAAATTACATCAGTTTCCTTCCAGTAAAAAAAAAAAAAGGCATCACACTAGAATGTTAATATCTTTAAAACCTCTGAGACTCAATATTGTGATTCTCTCAGGATAATTTACCAGGGTGAGACTGATGAGCTGCCGCAGCTGTGAATACCCAGTGTTGTGCTTAGGAAAGAAAAAAATTTCCAGGATAAACCATTTGAGGGGAAAATTCAATCTAGTATCCTTTATTTTGAGAACTTATGTTTAGGGAGGAAGAAAAAAAACTCCTATACATAAACATAGGATTTTCATTTTTTATTATAAGTATGGGTAATTTGGGTATCTGTGAAAATTTAGGACCTTGACCAACACACCATGATATAAAATAATTTCATTGAAAGAAACAACCAAGTGATTTCTTTACATTTCTTCCCTCTTCTTCCTCCAGTATCTGTTATTGTGTTATAGTGCTATGTCTATAGAACTATATGCAAAATATATTCAAGAAGCATTTACTGAGTCCCCACTCTGTTAGGTGCAGAATGAGACATAAAATTGGAGGAAACTTCGTATTTGTCCTCAGTGAGCCTGAAGACCAGCAGGAGAGATACAACCCTTCTGGGAATACCTAAAAACAAAAGCACAGTTAAAAGGAGAGGCAGGAAATGGAGAACTGGGGTTGAGAATTACCAGACAGCAGGCTAAAGAAGACATATGCATAATTCCAACAGTGGGAGATGAAAGTCCCATTTCAGGGACAGAAAGTTTAAGTCTGTTGAGGGACACTTTGGCTGCAGTGGCAGATGCCTGAGACCCTGTGCTCGCAATAAGGAGAGTTAATGACTACAGGTGGTTATCATACCAAAATGACAAACAACAGTAACAAAAAAATCCATAAAAACCTGAGTAGCTTCTGTTAGATGTGTTGGCATATTTTCAAACACTAAAAAAGGTTGCTCATAAATTATCTTTCAAGTTGATTTCCTTTTCCTCTGTATGCTAGCAAAATGCATTAATGAACACCGCCCCCCACCCTGTCCCAGTGGAATTGGGAGTTAGTGCAGTTTGAGAAAAACAAATGATTTTTGCTTAAGGACACACTAAGTGTTTCTGTCCAGGCAACGCAACAGTGGACACACAAATCCCTGTGGGTTTGGGACAATCTCAACAACTATCAAAGCAAGGGGTGTGTTTGGGGTGGGGAGGAGGTGTTGTTGTTGTTGCTGTTGTTGCTGTTGTTTGTTGTTTGTTGGTGGTGGTCACTGGGGAGTTTTCCAAGTGGGATTTTATGGAAGACTCTATCAGAGAGTTCTCAAGCCTCTTTCTGAACATTCACACACACACACACTTTCTTCTCCCCTGCAGCCTAGAGTTCTTGCACAGAATCACACCCTTATCTGCAGTGTGGAAGAGTCATTTAGATCAAAGGCATGAGCTCTCTGCCTGAACTTGGGAGGAAAGGCACCATTGTGACTATTTCTGCTGAAATCTGAGCAGCCTAGGGCCTTAATGTAGGTTAAGTAAATATATTGTCAAATTTACCAGCCTACCCAGAAAATAGCAATCTCTGTCATTTGCAGAACACCTATCATGTTCCAGAACCTTATACACATTTTTTTCTCTGAATAATAATCTCGTAGGGTTAGTGGTCATTATTCCTTTTCATAGGCTTCAAAAGACTAGATAGTTTGCCCAAGGCCATATATACAAAAGGTAAGGCTTTCTGATCTCAGACCATTGCTCTTCTCTCTTCTGGGATTAGAAATATAACCCACAAGTGAATTATAAAATTTAGTTTAGGGGCACCCAGGTGGCTCAGTCCATTAAGTGTCCAACTCTTGGTTTCAGCTCAGGTCACGATCTCACAGTTTGTGAGTTTGAACTGTGCTTACAGTGCAGAACCTGCTTGGGATCCTCGCTGCCCTTCCCCTGCTTGTGCTCTCTGTCTCTCTCTCTGTCTCTCTCTCAAGATAAATAAATAAATGTAAAAAAATAAAAAAGGTTTATTTTAGCATAAGCAACATAAAAAAATCGGGTGATCAGATAGGTATAACTATACTGAACCAAGCCTGAGAAAAATTAAACAAAATTCTTGGCAGCCCAGAACATACTATTTTAGGATAGAAGAGACTGAAGAAAGGGCTCAACCAGGGATACCATAATGTTTCCAAATAAGGATAAGAATACCCTGCCCCCAGGGACCAGGATTACGGAGCATCACTCACTCTCCCAGGAGACCATTAGGTCACAGGCGTGGAAAACGAACACTCATCCACTCACACATGGTGCCTACTGAAGTGTACTGAATGAAAATCTGAATCCAAGCAGAATCTAAATCCATGACTTTTCCCTATGAGCAGTTAATCTAAAAAGAGAACATGAACATTCAAAATTGCTGTGCTATCCTTTCTGAATTAAATGTTACTTATTCAAAAATTACTGAAATCTCATAGACTTGAAATGGACTGACACCAAGGTATAGGAATGAATAGAAATGAACGATGAAAAGATCTGTCTTACTCTCCTATTACTTGTAACTTCAAATGAGCTATATCCTAGAGTAGGCAAATTTCCCAGCACCTCCTATGCCAACATTATTTCTTTTCTTTTCTTTTCTTTTTGTACTTTACAAAAATCATCTCATTTATTGAATCTGATGCATTGCCAACAAAGTACATATACATCGGACAAAAAACTTATACATGAAAATAAGCAACACATTTTCATTCCTCCTTTTCATGTCCCCCTTGTGGTAGACTTCGTGGAGTGGTTGTATTCAGAGTAAGATAGGTGTTGAAGTTTACTTGGAATGGAGTGAGATAAGGAAGCAATTAATTGTTTTAATCATTCATTTCACAAACATCTGAGCATCAGCTTTGTACACTCTGGGGAAATTGTGAAGCAAAACAGTCAACAATCCGTGCCCTTGTGGATCTCACATTCTAGTGAGGGAAAAGATGGCAAAAAAAGAAATAAGTAATATATAGTGCATGTTAAACAGTAAATGCTGAGGAGGAAAATTGGAGAGAGATAAGAAAGAAATGTCTGGTGGTGCCATTTTAAATGAGGTGATTATTTAATGTGGAAGCACATGTAATCCCCGCAAAGACTTTAAATTTGTGGGAATACCCTAACCCTGGTGGAGTGGACTAGTCAGTTGGTGTGTTTGTTTCCTGGGATTGCTGTAACAAAGTACCAAGCCTGGGGTACCTTTAAAAACACAAATGTATTGGTTCACACCTCTGGAGGCTAAGAAATCTGAAATCAAGGTGTCTACAGGGTTGGATCCCTCTAAAGGCTATATAAAGAACCTGTTCTGTGCCTCTCCCCTTGTTCTGAGAGCCCCTTAGCTTGTAGATAACATTCTCCCTGTGTCTTCATGGCATCCTCCCTCTGTGCATGTCTGTCTCTGTGTTCAGATTTTCCCCTTTCTATAAAAACACCAGGCATGTTGGAGTGAGGCCCACCCTAATGGCTTCATCTTAACTTGATCATTATGAAGATCCCATTTCCAAATAAGGCCACATTGACAGGTACTGGGGCTTAGGACCTCAGCATCTTTTGGGAAAACATAATTCAACCCATAACTTCTAACCCATAAGAAATGCTCTAAAAGAAATTAAAAGTCCTGACAATACCACTTGGAGAAAGGAACCGTTAAAGGGTTGGTTTGCTTTCATCAGGGAACACAGATGATGTCTACTTCTATATTTAATAAAGTCTAATTTCAGCCCTTCAAACATTTATAATGAATTATTTAATGTAAGCTGGCAAAAATATACCTATTGAACATAGATGTTGTCTTCATTGCTATTGGATTTGGCTATAGCATAAGACAGGAATAGCGATCCCTCAGGAACCAGAGCAGCAGAGCACTGGCCAGGCAAAGGTCTCCTTAGCACCCCTGCAGCAACTCTGCACACATCGGGCTAGACCCTATGCTACTAGCAGCCCAACGTTACCTCCTGGGTTCTTAATAAGCATATTTTCTCTTCATAAAGGGTAGAAATATTATCAGGCTAAATTTTTCCCTCTGCCAACAAGTTAGGGATAATGTGCACCATGTGAATCAAGCTGATCACATAAATTAAGGCTTTAAAGCACAATATCTGAGCATTTCTCAACTGAACATTGCTTTTCTGTATAAATTAAAAATGTCTAAAAGGGGGGTTTATTAGAAGGAGACTATCAAAGCTTTTTATGAACATGCTTTCTCTTTTGATCTATATAATTTTCAAAAAGTGTTAGACATATCATGATTTCTAGCACAACTGGAATTTTAAATCTAAGAGTCAGAAGCAAAAAATGCAAATAGGAAAGACATGATTTTGAAGCCATGTCTGTTTTGCCGCAATTAGTCATTAAGCAGAGGAAATGAATTTCGGTAAAAAGCCTGGGTTATCTAACACTTTATCAAACAGAAAGCACCAGAAAAAAAAGAAAAAGTCATTTTTATACCCCCCTCCCAACACAAATCTTCAATCTATTAACCACAGGACTACAAGAAGGTTGTTATTTGCTTTCTTACTGGTTTGGGGAGGAGAGAGAAAATTACATCTTTGCATCAGTGAGCTTTTTCAAACAATGGTGATTCACATGTCAATCTCCTGATCATTAAATATTATCTATGTGATTTTTCAGCCACACCCAATAGAACGAATAATTTTAATGGCAGATGATATTTTAAAAATACTATCTACTTTGAATTTATATAAAGCCTTGGAGAAGATCAACGTCTTTCAAGGTATATATACTTGTGGATCACTGAGCCAGAACAGATTTGAAGTGGTCATTTATTTCTGAGCCCTCTCTTCAAGCATGTCAATATTAAAATATCAAATATTGGGAGATTTTCAGGTCCTACTCTTAAAGAACTCAGTCCATGTGAGACAAAGTTAATAGTGCCCCCTGGATTTGGGAGATTGCCAAATAGTAAATACAGCGTTCACGATGTGTCCAGTTTAGTGACCATGAGAGATGTTAGAAGAATAATTCAAGCACCTTTCCTTGTCTGAATGGGAACTAAGGAGATGTATGGTTCTTCTGTTTTGAAAGGTTAGTCCATCAAATTACTGAACCACAGAATATTCAGAAGGTACAAAGGCAAGTATATTGTTTTTTGCTAGAACTGCCATAACAAAATACCACAGACTGAGTGGCTTAAAGAAGAATAATGTATTTTCTCACAGTTTTGGAGGCAGGAAGTCCAAGATCGAGGTGGCAGCAAGGTTGGTTTCCTCTGAGAGTCATCAGGGAACAGTCTGTTCTAAGCCTCTACCCTTGGCTTGCTGAAGGCCATCTTCTCGCTGGGTCCTCACATGGTTCTTGTGCACACACACTCCTGATGTTTCTCTGTGTTTTAATCTGCTCTTTTTATAAGGACACTAGTTGGATTTAATAGGGCCCACCCTAATACCCTCATTTTAACTTAATTACCACTTTAAGGCTCTTTCTCCGAATACAGCCACATTCTGAGGCACTGGGGTTAGGACTTCAACATAGGAATTATGGTGGAAGAGAATACTTCTGTCATAACAGCAAGCAAGGTGGGGAATCATTTGTTAGTCTCAGCGATCATCACTCCCCTGTTTATTAAGTTTCAACATTCTTCCTGCTTGAGAGATGAATGTAGTTGGCATCTAATTCAACTGTACAAGCTACAAGTCTATGATCTGCCTGAATGGAGAAAAAATTAGCAAAACATGGACTGCTAAGACAGCATAACCTTCTTCAGCACTTGAAGGTTGCCAGCATCTCCCTTCTGCTCTTGAAATAAAAATGAAATGACTATATAAAACAATGCAGAGTGGGTTATGAGAGACAAAGCCTTCAGACTCTCAAACTAGAATATGGGACCTACTGGTAGATTTCAAAATCTTGACTAGCACCGTGTCTGGTAGTTAGGAGCTACCTGAATAGTGTATCTCTAAATAGATTGGCCACCATCACACTCCTGCTTGTTTATATCTCTCACAAGACCCTCCTCCCCATATGAACAGAGATTTAGCACATTCATTAGATTTCCCCAGTTTCTCGAATGTTGGTGGATACATAGCAATCACTCAGTTAGAACCCCCTGAATAAGTGAATATTTCCTCTCCTTTAGAGTACACTCTAGAGCTAGCAAAGTTGTAGGTGAGGCAAGTTGTGTGCTTTGAAAAATCACTGACTTTGTTTTTTCTGAGTAGTCTGATTCAGATTGTCTGCACATTCTAGCAGGAAGAAGGTGGTTTGATTTTATCATAAATCATGGATATTTTACTCCCCTCCCCCATTTCTCTATACAGTACATATGCAGTGCTCTTATCTAGCTAAAGGAGACAACTCTAAATATGACTGACTTTCAATTGAGTGAATATCCTTATGTTTTCAGTGGTCTGAATGCTAATCATGAAAGGGCCCTCACAAGATGGCAGCTGGCAGTAAGGGTACATGTTTTTTATATGTTATATAGTACTGGTAATTTTTATTTCTTCTAATTAAATATCTGACAGTATCCATTTAAACAAATTTCTCGGAAAAGTAACCCAAAGTACCCTTCTAATTGGTGGGTAAACATGTGCTCACTTACACTGTGTGGCCATAAGGAGACTGTCCATGTGCATTTTTATTGTGGTTTATGAAAACATAAAGTTTGTATACCTGCAGGGTCCTATTTCCTTGTGGAAGGACTCTACTCACCTTTTTTGCCTAGATCCCCAGGAAACAAGCATGAATTGAATGTTAGAGACATCTCCCAACTACAAGAAGGGTCTGACTATCAGCACTGATCCCTGACTTCCTCTCCTCTCCAGATTCCTGGAGATGAAGGTCACTTCTCTTTGCTAGGAGACCAAGGGCCCCTTACCTGTTGGATAGCAGGGAAGAGAAGGTAGAATAAAAAGCAAAATGAAAGATTGGATGCTTGTTCCAAAAGTTTCACTCTCCTTCCCAGATTATAGATTCTCTAAAAGAAAAATTTAACTCAATCAAAATATTCGTTCAGCTCCATGAAGCTGCAGATGTTATAAACTGTCTCTTTCCTAAAGAGCATCAAACCTTGAATTTTTCCTGCTAGAGAGGAGCTGATCTTCACGGATACCTGTATATCACTACACATTAAGAAAGAAGGTGAATGCTGTCCTCCCCTCAGAAAACACATTTTTTGCCTCTCCCTTTCCTCTTTCACTGAACTCACTATGTTTACAAGTACAAGCTATGACTCTAGAGATGGAAAATCTGATACCGTCAGCACAAGTTAAACAAAATGAAAAGGGAAAAAAACCTACACCCATCTGGACTTCCATATGCTCTGTAGCCAAGAGGCTAATATAATTCCTTGAATGTTGGTTATAAAGCAACGTGATATGGATAACTGCTATGCACTGAGCTTATTTAGACAAGTGTTCTTTCTACTCAATAAACCTTTGAAAGGATTAAAGTACCATCACTCCCAATTATCTGCCCATAAGTTCTTCCCTTCCTGTGAGTTTTGACCATACCCTACAACTGATCTCTATTTTGATCCCAGTCTGAGCCCTGATCACTGGACTAAATAAACTAGTGTAATGAGTACACAGGACATTCAGGGATTGTTGAGAGGTCTAATATGTCAAGGGTGCTACGTGCATGGCCAGGAGTTGCCTAAAGAGATCAGAGCCATGTTGTGAATGGCCTTCCACGCTGCAATGTGGATTTTATCTCTGAGCATCAGGAAATCTTTCAAGTTACATGATGATTTTTGTTTTGAAGAAATAATTCTGGTGACCGTATGGACAGTGTAAATGAGAGGAGAAAAAGAGATTAGGGGATGACTGATTCGGTGAGTTTGCCACGGTCCAGGAGAGAACTGGTAAATGCCAAATGAAGGTGACTCCAGGGGCGATAAAGAGGAAGGACCAGGTTCAATTGGGTGGTCAGATTTATACACTAGGAAAGCTTTTCCCTGCTCTTCAAAGAATCAATTCAAAAGGAAACTCTCTGAGAAGTCCTCAGGATTTTTGCAGTCCTTACTATATAAGAAGCAATATTAGGAGACTTTTGGGGTGCTTGTTGAAGATTATCATGAAAAGGGAGGAGGGGCCTTAAAGTTATACACTTTACTTCTTTATCTTATGGGAGCAACCATCATTAATGTTCTGATTTCTCATCTTAACATCTAAGTTGACTCTATTATTTTTAATAGTCAATAGTTTTCTGTATCTGATGTTTACTTGTGCACTGAATATAAAAATGCCCTTGATTTTTGTTCCTTTTAATTTTTTCCTAATGATGCCTCAGATTTCCACTTCTGAAAGCTCCAGTAACAGCCTTGACCACTGGCCCTTTAGTACACTTCACAATGAAATTAAAACTAAATGGATTTCAACAATTAGTTTAAATGTTTCTAAGTCCTCTTTTATAGACATCCTTTAAAGCTGGAGACCACACAATGGTCTTCATGCCAATTAGTTTTTAAAAAAAGAAAAGGAGGGGGAGATTTTGCAAGACATTTTTTTCCTAAAAACTTAGCCTGCGTACTCAAGTCGCTTCAAAACTATTGTTACATGAAAGAACTGTAAAAGACCCCTGACTCAGCATGCAGTTTTAGTAATTGAATACTGTCACAATATAATTTGCAAAGATTGCACTATGCTAACAAAAACTCTCCATTGTTCTACATGAGGAATAATTGTGTGTTCCAAAGATTTTTCACCTGTTATAAAGGATGGGCCGGCTCAGCTGAACATTGTTTCGTAGGTCAGCAGGTTCCAGGTCACCCTTTAGAAGGAGCTTCAGAAGAACCCCATGGCGTGATGTGGATTAGATACCCATACTGCCCTCAGCAGAGCTTGGCACGCTGAGGTTCAGGGACCTCGGGATACGTGAGAGTCAGAATCTCAGATATTAGAGGTAAGTGAGTTGAGTGGATTGTGAGTGAATTACAAGTTCCAAATAGGTGGAGGGAAATTGCCGAATATCCTCCCTGAAGCTCCTTGGGAAGGCTGGACACAAACTCACTTCATCAGAGAAGCAGATGTTCCGGATTTCTAGTTGTTTCTTCTTCGTTATAAAAATGAACTCAGGTTAAAAAAGAACTGGGTTTGGGGGGCCACGTTTTGGAGCACGAATCCCACTTGTGTGGGAGAGACCGCATGAGGAGCCCTCACCTGTTTCATGATGGGCAGAGAGACAAGCCCTCAGGAAGTAAACAAGCTTGTCAGTTCACTAAGAAAGCAGAGACCAGCTGTCACTCTATTACACAACACTTAGTTTTTAATTTTATCCTGAAGACATGAAAACAGGCATCCAATACCACCTCTCATTTTTCTTAAGTAACACAATGGAACTGAGATTCTCCAAGTCACAGAGAAAAAATGTAATCAGAGTAACTGAAATAGGGAGGGAAAAAAATAATAAGGGAGAAGTATGCAACAGCCGGCTCACTCAGAGCCAGGTTTTCAATGGGCCTTCTTAATTGTGTCTGCAGTCTTTAACGGCAGCTTCCATTTTCACCAGTATAAGCCCACATTTCAAAAGCAAATTGGATACCTGCATGAACAAGCAGGCAGTTAGGCAGCTAATTACTGTTTGCAATTCAATTACCTAATTACTGTGGGCAAGTGTAGGGTGTTTGTGCAAGCAAACAGTCCCACCCACAAATATTGCAGATTTGATTAAGAAGGCTTAGGTGCAAAGATCCATGTTCACTGCTAGTGCATAATAGGCTCAATAATTTTCCCTCTGGGCCCAGGAAGGTCCCGGTTAAACACTCTTCTAGGAATGGAGTAGGGAAGAGCCTGCCTAAGCAGGCCTCTTGAGTGTCTCCACAGGTCAGGATGAGGCTAAGCCGGAACCTTGCTACTCAAAGTGTGGTCTGCAGATCAGCATCATTGGCATTTCCTGGGAGCTTGTCTGAAAAGGCAGAACCTCAAGCCCCATCCCAGACATATTGAATTAGAATCTACAGTATAGCAAGATGCCCAGGTGTTTCATATATACTTTTGTGTTTAAGAAGCACTGCGCAAGATGGCTGCTCAAGAAATAAGACTCTCTTTAGCTCCAAGTTCTGCAGAGCTAGGCCTGTGTAGGGGGTTGTCCGTGAAAGCCTTTCCTTAAAATGATAGCAAGGCAGGTACAAGGTGATTACCAATAATTATTCAGCCACAACGAGCAAGCTTGATGCTTCAAGAGAAATTCTAAAAAGATAATCCTTCAGAAACAGATTCTACAAATGCTAATACCAAAAGTACTCAGCATCTGCCCTGGGAGATAGCAAAGATGATGTGGCTGGGAACCCCCTAGAGACTCCACAGGTAACAGCTTCCACACGCCGTTCCATGAACATTCTTTATTCATCTAGGATCCATTTGACTGGTGATATTTGTCTTCATCTGGGACTACATGTCCACAGCAAAACCATTCTGTGAATACCCTCAACCAGGACTTTGAGTCCAATTAATCAGCAAGATTTGCTTCCACCAAAGAACAATATAAGAGTGTGAATATTGTGTGTTCTCTGCCAATCTCTGCAGAGACCGACCACACTGAGGCATTTACCCAAACATTACTGACAGAATGGCTGTGCAGCCTCAGGGAGAGGCATTTTCTACTCCCAAATAGACTGCTTCAACCACCTCATCAATCTCGCTCACTTTGCATGGTGCTGAAACCTGAGAGCAGTGCCATTGTAAGCAAAATTGTGTAGTTTGTCTTCATGATATAGAGGAAAGGCACTGTGCAGGAGTCAGGGACCTGACCTCACCGCTAACCAGCTGTATGACCTTGGGCAAGGCACTTAGGGCTCAGTCTCCTCGTCCGTAAAATGAGGGAATTGAATTGGCTGCTTGCCTAATTCCCTTCCAGTTCCTACAATAATTTGTCATCATCCTCCCACTTGGACTCACAGCTTCTAAGTCCACCTCTAGCTGCCAAGATACCCCCATATAGCATATTATGCTTCCTGATCCCAAGCAACTCCCCGGTGTGGGACCTCTCCACTATCTCCTACTTACATTTTGTCTTTCGTGCAATTCAAAGCTTCTCCAGCTATTTATTGGCAACCTTTCAAGGAGCTGTTCTCTAAAGTATTAGTAGCTCACTTAAATGTATTAACTTTCTCATGAAGTATTTGGTTCTCTTAACTTAGCAGAGAGGATTTAGTTTTTAATAATGAAATTTTACACATTTTCCTAATAAGAAAACTTTGGCATTTCTCTAAGTAGACAAAGCACTGATCATGAGGCCAGGAAGCCTACTCTATCTCTTTTTGTTTCAGCAAATGTCTTAGCAGTCCATGTTTTGCTAATTTTTTCTCCATTCAGGCAGATCATAGACTTGTAGCTTGTACAGTTGAATTAGATGCCAACTACATTCATCTCTCAAGCAGGAAGAATGTTGAAACTTAATAAACAGGGGAGTGATGATCGCTGAGACTAACAAATGATTCCCCACCTTGCTTGCTGTTATGACAGAAGTATTCTCTTCCACCATAATTCCTATGTTGAAGTCCTAACCCCAGTGCCTCAGAATGTGGCTGTATTCGGAGAAAGAGCCTTAAAGTGGTAATTAAGTTAAAATGAGGGTATTAGGGTGGGCCCTATTAAATCCAACTAGTGTCCTTATAAAAAGAGCAGATTAAAACACAGAGAAACATCAGGAGTGTGTGTGCACAAGAACCATGTGAGGACCCAGCGAGAAGATGGCCTTCAGCAAGCCAAGGGTAGAGGCTTAGAAAGATTATCTCACTTGTTCAAAAAGATGCTGCCGGGGTCAGAATTAATATTTCTTAAACCTCAACACCATAAAGAGGTTCACCTTTTTATTGTTGTTATTACAAAGGCAACTGCAATTTGAGGTAAGTGGTGACCAAGCAGCAGCATCATTAACTTTGTCTCCAAAAAGGTCAAGAATAGACTAGATCTTAGGGAATAGATGTCATTTCAAGACTTCTTCTATAAATGAAAAGAGAAAGCATCTTTCATAATAATGCTCTATCATAGTTGTCCAAGCCAAAGTTAGTGGGCTTTTAAAATCAATCATTCAATAACCCAAAGAGAAAAGGCAGCATTGCTGAGAGCACAGAGATTGTTACAAGGAATGGAAGGACCACAAAAGGAAAGAGGACACTCTGCCCCGTCACTCGTTGGGTTCAACAACTTTACAACTTCTGCTGCAACTGGACTAGACGTCTCATTGTCTTAAAGTATTTTTAAAAAGTGTAAGAGGTGAAAATCATGAATCAAACCTAAAATTAAGTTTATTAGGAATAAAAGAAAGGTCTCATGAGTGGATCCATATAAACAACTGTACAGGGCAGGATGGAGTAAAGACATTGTTTAGCAGCTATATGATTTTTAAAAATCACTGATGCCAATCAAATCTCATATGACTTTGAAAGGGTTAACTTGAGTTCAAGCAGCATTAAATGTTCATTTTAAATAGATTAGGGAAAATTAGAGCCCTGTTCTGCTTTGTTAGATCACATCTAGAGTGTTGCATTCCCCTTTTGATACCACATTTAAGAAGCATGTGGTCAATCAGAAGAAAGAGGCCAGGGTGAAGAGACTCTGAACTTTGTCCTAAGAGGAATGGTAGAAGGACACAGAATGTTTAGTCTGGGGGTGGTGGGAGGCCCCACATGACCTGATGGATACTTCAAGGGCTGTCGTTTTCCTGAAGGATTGGTACTACCCTGTGAAGTCCCAGGGAGCAGAGCCAGGGCCAATAAGAAGGAGATGCAGAAAAGAGACCCTGAGCAGTCAGGAGCATCCAAAGGCAGAATGGGTGACCTCAGGAGGTCAGTTGCCAGAGTAGTTCAAGCCCTTCTGTTTGTTCTTCTTTGGAAAAGATCCAAGCATCAGATGAGTGGATGAACAAGGTGACCCTTTTACTAGTCCTTTCCAACTAAGAGCCTATGAGATGGAGAGAGAAGCTGGACAAAAGAAAAAGCAGAGATGCCAGGTGCTTATTACTACTTTAAATGAAACCATTCCTGTCTAGGGAATAGTAATAAATCATTAATTTTCACAGGGGGATATTTTTACTCTATTTTGCTAACATATGTAGAAGCCATTTCTACAGAATTATGACAAATAAGACATTCTTGATGTCACTGATATAATAAGACTCACCTATTGGTAAGCTTGGTTTTTGCTGATGAGATAGAAATATCTTGTGTTTATAACTAGAACACAATCTTTTTCTGTACCTAATATGTGAATTATCTCCATTTGCCTTATTTAAGGTTGTCATATCTCATTAGCAAATTTTATTTTTACCTGACCAGTTGAAAATGCATCATGTTAATGGCAACTCTTATTACTAAACTTCATGAGAAAGAATGATGCCTCTCTTTGTATTCATTATTAGTTTCTTCATGACTACCAGTGTAACTATAATTTATTAAGATGTGATTGTCTTCAGTAGAGTGACCATCTGGGGTATTAATACAAAAGGAAAACAAAATCTGTTCCTTTCATCCTATGTCTACCACTGCCCACCCACCCCCAATCCAATGATCATCTTATTTTTACTTGCCCAAGAGGCATGAACTGTGTCCTGCTTTTAAGAATCTCCATTTTAAGAGTGTTTGAAATTCACCTGTTCTCTGTAGATACAAGAGAAAGTACTAAAACTCTGACAGTACACACCATAATCTAATGTGCAGATGTCCACAATTATTAATGAGCAAAGGTATTGAAATTACCAGAGAAAAACTTTCTTCTGTGGTTTATATCACTGTAGACTTCTTTGAAATTGTGCTACTTTACCCCAGTAGAAGCCTGGAGAGACAGAAAATAAAGACACCTTAGTCTAATAAGCAGTGAGCATCTTTCACAATTAGAACTATAAGCTACCAATTCTTTTTCTACTATTTGGGGAAAGGCAAAAAGGAAGGAGTGATATTTGGACAGCTAAGGGACAAAATGAGGCCCCTTGCATGCTACAAGATCAGGGTAAAAGGCTATAGGAATGTTGGAGAAAGTACATAAGGGTAATGTAGACACCGGAAACCATTTTTTATCTATTTTTTAGAGTTTTGCCTGGGTTATCTTGAATCTAATTGCCAGCTCATACCTGAGGAGGAGGTAGAGACAGCCAGCCTCAATTAAGAAGAGTAGCTTGGACCATCTTGGACCAATAAGTAGCTCTTCCTTCATAAAGGCTTCAAGGAAGAGCCACATTGTCCCTTAGTAATCTCCAGAGCCTTCCAAGAAAGGTTTATTGATTGCACAACTATTCTTAGGGAGTGCAGTCCATTAACTGACTTGGCATTTCAAATTCATGTCTTCCTCTTGATCACCACTGTTTTGACCAAGTGTCTGACACAAGCCTGGAGAATGAACAGGAAAAGCCCACAACAAACAAACCACACACCAAAGTTAATTCTCCTAAGTGTCAGAAGCCACTGGCTTTCCTGGACCTCCTCCCTACCAATCATGGGTGACAGAAGAATAAATCCTCAGTCTGGGTCAGCCTGTTTTAACAGTGCACTCTCATAGGGTTACTGAGCCCTGAAGATAAGAGGAAAGCATTACTCAAAATAGCTAGCATTACTGTATGCTCCCTTCATGGGGAATGAACTAGGGATGTTGTCATTTTTATATTTCTTATTTCATTTGATTCTCAGGACATACACAAGTTAGCAAGGGTGGATTATCCCATTCACCAATTAGCAGATGAAGAAATCAAGGCAAGAAGAAACTGAGACTTCCCATACCTGTCAGTGTCATTCAGCTCTGACCAGTCATTAAGGATATTTTGAGGTCATATGGAAATAAACAATTGAGATTAGAACTCAGGAAGCCAAAGTCATAATTTAACACTGTTTGGCCAAGTTAATTGTTCTCTTTCCGATGCTATTCAATTCTCTTCAAAAAGAAAAGCTATTAATTCCACATTGGTTCCAGGAACTATTCTAAATTCTGATGAATCCATCAAGTCCACAAAAACAAACAAACAAACAAACAAACAAAGATTAAAAAATAGACAGAAAAATCAATAATTACATGATTTGTACTGTGGATTATAATAGAAGTTTATAAAAGGTATATGGGGAACACAGTAGAAAGAATTCCTAATTTTATCTGAGGAGGCCAAAGGTAGTAATGTTTGAGCTAGTTCTTAAAATCTAAATATTAGGTCCCAAGGTAGAAAAGAGGCAAGAAAAACCCTTACAGAAAGATTAAGGTAAATAAAGTCACAGAAATATACAGGTAAATAGCATTCTGAAGAAATGGTCCGCAGTTGGAGACACTAAGTTGGAGCTTGATTGGGCATGGGCCTACATGCTAAATTAATGAACTAGAGCATAGCTCTGTGGGCCAAGAGGAGCTATGGAAGGATTCTCTTTAAAGAAAAAAAAAGAGTGAAGACTGTTACCAATAACCAAATAAGTGCAAAGTGCCAGCTTACAGGCATCATTCTCTGGCATGCTGACTAGAATTGAGAACAGCAAGGCTTCTTTTGCTTCTTCTAACCATTTTCTCCCAAGATGACATCACCATTCACCTCCCCTTCTACTCTATCCAGGAGGCATCAAATGTAATTGAACATCCATAGCAAGTTCTATGTTTGCAGTGAATGGAGTCATTCATTCTGGCTACAGGATCTTCATTATAATTGCATGAAGCTTTCATTGTGGGCCATATTACGAGAGTATACTCAGTCGGGCACAAGAACTGCCTGGTAGAGCCAGCTGCAAATGTCATGGCCAGCTTTTACGCACAAAGTGAATGGGAGCTTAAAAAAATGCGATACCCATTATCATGATTCATCTTCCCATCAGCATCAGGATGCCTCTGATTACATTGTGTGGCTTTCGGGGAAGAGATCTAGGACAAGGTTGAAGAGAAGGGGTTGTCGCTGCAGAGTCAGGAGCTCTCCTCTGAGGCTCCAGCTGCAGACAGCCACGCTCCATGCTGACAGTCGAGCCAAGGTCTACCCGAATGATGGCTGAAAAAGCCATTATAAAGCGGAATATGAACCCTGGAACCTACTGCTCCCAGCAGGAGGAGACGCAGGGAACAGTAGGAGCTGACTGTAATTTTCTTTTTCTCTGATAGCAAAGCAAGGAGGAAAAAAGTCACAAACATGAGGGAGAGAAAATGGGGGATCTTTATGCTGAGCCACTAAATTTCCTGTAGGCTGAAAGCTCCGAAAGGTAAGTTCATATAAAACACTCTTTGGCATTTCACTTAGTATGTTCAAGAACATCAGGTGCACAGATTTTTAAAATATAACCGGCTCATCTGTGGACAGGGAGAGATTATTTTGCCTGAAAGCTTGAGTCTAAATTTTGGGGCACTGAGTGCCTATATCTGTGAGGTCCCAATCAAGTAAGTAATGTATTATAGGGAATTGAGTTTACAAAGTTGAGCTTGCTGGGGAATCATTTCTGCAAGGCTGCTGTCTTTGCATCTGTTGCTGGAGCTTGCTGTCTGCAGGCCATGCAGCTTGAAAAGGAAGATGAATATAAAGTGGGGAGAGAGAGGCCAAGCTAGAACCCTGCAACAGAAAATGGATCCTTCCTCACAGGATAAACATGCTTGGCCTAGGAGTCGGAGAAGCTGAAGAAGCCTCCAGGGGAAAGTTGAGCCGCTGTGGGCCCGGCTGCTGCCCCACACCATGTACATGGGCTACAAGAGCACTAGGTGACCCTGGCCCGACCTTCTGAGCACAGAAACAATATGGCTACTGTTGTTTCAATTTGACCCCCACCCCCAAGCTTGTGTGAATCTGTCTCATGTGGTCCACCTTAACCAAAAACATATAGGGAAGAGTATTCTAGGGAATGCAGCCCAGCCTGGTCAAGTCAACATGCTGCAAAGCCACAACATGCCTTTACAACTATCCTCATGACTCTTACTGGAAGGCGGATGACATATGGGTGTCAAGTTCGTTTCTTAGGGCTGCTATAACAAAGTGTCACAGAGTGGCTAGCATAAAACAACAGAAATTTATTCTCTTGTAATACTAGAGGCCAGAAATCCAAAATGTCAGGACCATGCTTCCTCCAAAGGCCCTTCAAAGCCTAGGGAAGGATCCTTCCTAACCTCTTCTAGCTTCTGGGGGTTGCCAGGAATCCTCAGTGTTCCTTGACTTGTGGCAGCATGGCTCCAATCTCTGCCTCTGTCTTCACATGGCCTTTTTCCTTTGCCTCTGTATGTCTTTTCCTCTTCTTATAGGAGAACCAGCCATACTGAATTTAGGGCCCATCCTAATTCAGTATGTCCTCATTGTAATGCAACCAATTATATCTGCAAAGACCTTGTTTCTAAATTAAGTCACACTCTGAGGTTCTGTGTGGATAGGAATTTTGTAGGGAACAATATTAAAGCCAGTACAAGTGTCATGAAGGAAAATGAAGGGAAATCTTAGAACAGAGAATTCAACCAACAAATGTGGCATTCATAAAAGAAACAGCCTCATTCCAAAGAATTGTGTCTTCAGGAATTTAGTTAGGATCTAAATCTCTTAACATCTGAATATAGGTGTATCTGAAGACTGAAAGTGATGTGCTTACTGTTTTCTCATTTATCTCATTTATTTCCTCAGGGGACATACCATATTGTTATTCAAAAGAGAAAATCTAGGTTTAAAGAAATTATGTAATATGCCCAAGATTATGTAATCATGAAACAGTGGGGCTGGGACTTGAACTCAGGACTGTCAACTTTCATAGGGAGCCTTTTATAAACCATTTTATGTAATAATAAATAATACTTGCTGAAGTGAATATTAACAAACTTCATCAGGCCATCTCCTATGATCCTTCAATGCTTATATTAAGCATTACGTCTTCTTTGAAGACTGCCCTAACTCACCTGGACAAAATTAGGTCTTCTGACTTCCCGCATTTGGCTCACAATTCCACTATTGTGGTCATTCCATTGCATTATAGATATCTATTTGCACATCTGTTTCCTGTCTCACGCGAGGTACCATATCTTATTATTGCAGTATTCCTGTTCCCAGCCTGGTGTCTGGCACATAATAGGAACTCAAATCTTAATTGATTAAAGCTCTTCAGAAAAGAAGCATCACTTTCTAAAAATTTCTAAAAATGTTGTGTCTATATCCTCCCCCAATATACTATTTTCAGACTTTAGAGACTCTGAATTTCTCTCTTATGCCAAATGAAATACTTCTTCTTCAGTGCAGAAGTAATTCTACTTCAATTTTTATTTCTTTTTCCTTCTCTGAAAAGGTATAAAATAACAGTCTCAAAGACTTTAGAAAAAGACGCAGGTAATTTTATGTGTTCATTTTTATT
The DNA here is from genome assembly GCF_006229205.1 of Suricata suricatta. Classification (NCBI taxonomy): domain Eukaryota; kingdom Metazoa; phylum Chordata; class Mammalia; order Carnivora; family Herpestidae; genus Suricata; species Suricata suricatta. The sequence goes on along the minus strand of NC_043703.1, from coordinate 44,451,373 downwards.
TTCCTGGTTAATAATCTCAATTCCATAACCTAATTTTATGATATTTTTTAAAACCCTGTTAACTATACTTACGAACACACATAAATGTTTTTCATTTCATTTTTGTTTTTAGGTCATTTCATAATCTAAAAAAATTCACATTAACTCCAACCATGCTTTCTGTTCTATTTCTTCTCATACATCTTCTTCATTTCCTGCTACTTCACTCATATTTCTAGGAACAATCATCTGCTTTCATCAGACTCACTCAATAGCTTCCCAGGGAGACAGATCACCATGAAAACTACACCAAAGAGGAAAAAAGAAAAGGCAAAGTGAGTTTTACCCAGGGCCACCACCTGATTCCCCTGGGCCTTTCAGCAACTAAGTTGCATTCTTATTTATCTAGTATCCTTCTATTTTCTCAACCCTGTGTTGTCTACAATAGAGGCTGCAGAATATGAAAGGGCCAATTTATTTTAGTTCATGGCCAGCTCTCATTTCCTTAAATGTTTCAATCCAGGACCAACGATGTCCCACATTTTGGCAACTCAAAGTGAGGTCCACAGAACAGCTGCAGAAGCCTTGCCCAGGAGAGCCTGTTAGAAACACAAACTCTCTGGCTCCTCCTCAGACCTACTGTGTTTGAATCTGTATCTGAAAATTTTGACAAATTTTCCAATTGATTTATATCTACATTAATTTTGAGACACACATCCCTAGATAATTAGAGGCAACTGTGAATCAGAGGAAATAACCATAGATTGACATTAAAAAAAAAAACCTAGGCTGGAATCCTGGCACTTCTATTTTTCTATCCATGTGACCTTTGAAAAATCACTTGGCATTTCCATTTTTATTTTCCTGGTTAATAATATGAATTTTATTTCTTCAACTATATGAAAACTGTAAAGTAATCCAAGAACCACTTATATTAGATTCTTTTTTTTAAATGTTTTTATTTATTATTGAGAGACAGAGCATGAGCAGGGGAGGGGCAGAGTGAGAGGGAGACACAGAATCTGAAGCAGGCTCCAGGCTCTGAGCTGTCAGCACACAGCCCAATGCAGGGCTCAAATTCACAAACCATGAGATCATGACCTTAGCCAAAGTCGGACGCTTAACTGACTGAGCCACCCAGGTGCCCCTATATTAGATTCCTAAGTCCAATTGAATACCAACTGAATCAGAATTTCTCAGAGAGTTACATTTTCAACAGCCTTCCCAGATGATTCTTAGGCACATTTTAATTTGAGGGTCACTCTTGTCAATACACACAGGAAACAATCTTTTCTTTCTTGACATTAATGCTAATGGCATGAAGGTCAATTCTAGTAACACAAAGGGCTGGTGATTTGAATAATTTTCTTATTAAGCTGGCTTCTGTACTGTACCTCATCTTCCTTCTTTAATGTCTACCATAGGTGAAAAAGTGGTAATCTTCTCTTAAACTGAATCATTGCAGGAGGGTTACTTTATGGGAGAACTACAAAGACTGGCAATCATTCCAAAACATTCTGCCAAGACAAAGGAACATGGTGCCTAGTGAGTTATTGTTATTACCAGTGGCTATTCATTGCTCTTCTGATTTGTCTAAGAATATCAACAAGGTTTCCAGGGAGATGTGGCTTCCCACTTTCTATTTCACAAGATATTTCTACACCTGGCAGTTAAAAAAAATGCTGAAAACCAAATGCTTCCTTCTCACTGCTGTGTAAGCTTTCTAGATCAAAGAAATTCCTTCAGCAGTCCTATAGAATAAATTTAGAGAACAAAATGATGGAAAGCAACATTTGGTGGGCCTCTTCTATATGCCAGGCACTGTTCTAGTTGTTCCATTCAGAAAATCCCCCTACCATTCTAGAACAAGGGATTTCTTTGTTGCATTTTACAGATGAAGGGAATGAGCACTGGGCACATTATATACCATCTTAACGTATAGGTTTTATCCCAAGCTTTAGTTAGCTCATTAAAGACTCAAAAAATTCAAAACCGCAAAAACTAAAGAGCTAATATTCCAAGGCTACTTAACTTATAGTTCACTCACCATCTAATCTCATTCATGATTCTCAATTTCATAATATTACCCAACTGAATTTGTGAAATATTGCTTAGTGCTTGCTCTGTTCTCTTGGTTCCTGATACCAAGGATGCAGGAGGATTTCACAAATACTAAGTGATGGCAATGTCCACAAAGACTCCTGTACATCCTGTTCTAGAGAGGCAGGATGTACAGGATACTGGCTGCAATGGAATAAGAAACATGCTGTCAGGAAAGGGATCTGGGAATTTTCCAAGAAAGGAGGACTGGCATGTGGCTGAGGGGGACAGACAGAGCATGGAAAGGATCTTAACAGGCTGAGATGGAGGGTTGAGGATTGTAGGAGAAAGATTAAATAAGCAAACGTTGGGAAGCAGGGACGTTCAGGGTCTGTTCAAGCAAACAGGAGTACCCCATTTGGTTGCAACCTAACGGATATGCGGGAGAGATCTGGGAAGCAAGGATGATGTCATGAAAATCCTTGAATATCAAGCCAAAGAGTGTGTCACATATGCAGAAGGCTTTCAAACAGGGGAGTACTTGCTAAAAGCTGCATTTTAAAAATCACTCTGGCGTTGCTGTGTAAAATGGTTAGAGGAGAAAAAGAGATTGTAGGCAAGAAAGGGGGCTATAACCAAACCAAAGCTCCTGGATGAGTGAGAGTGGAAAGGGGCAGCTTCTGTGAGCAACTTCTGTGGAGCAGAATGTAGGCCCCTTGCTGGAGGCTGAGCATCACTAGCAAGGAGGGCAGCACACATATTAAAAATGAGCGGCAGCATTGAGAGGCCACCTGGAATCCTTGATATCACCCAAAACCACATTTGTATCTGGCTTGGTACATTATCTACCCTCTCTGAGTCTACAGCCATATTTGTAACAAGAGAAATATAACCTCACAGGGCCGTTGTAAGAAGTGCCTGAGTGAACATGTCAGATGTCTCATTTCTAGTGGCCCTAATACTGTGGCTTCCCACTCTCCCTGTGTCTTTGTTACTCTGAATACTGAGTATGGACCAGCAGCAGTGACACCACTCAGAAACACGTCTAGAAATACAGATCCTCAATCTTCACCCTAACCTCCTGAATCAGAATCTGAAATTTGACATGATCCCCAAAGATTTCAGTGCACATTAAAGTTTGAGAAGCATTACCCTGTGTAGTCTTCCTGAAATATCCTCCACTCAGGTCCCCCAGCTTCTCTTTGACTCCTTAGCCTTGACTCCCATTCTTTCTTCCACTTCCCTTTCTACAAAAAGAAATGGAGAAAGGAGAGAAAAAAATATGAAGGGGAAAAAATACAGTAGAGCCTAGAAGAATGGTCTATGACTACAATATAACAACACTAATTTTTTTTCTTTTCCTAAAAGTGTCACTACAAGACATTTTAAAAACAGTTCTAAACAATGAGATTCAAAAATGTTTGAAGAAAAATGACTTTCAAAGATAAATTCAGTTGGCAGTTTTTCTGCTATGTTTGTCAGGGGGGTGGGGCTCTCTCATTATTTTATTGGCACACCTGTAGTCAAGTTTTTAGAATGACTGATAAAAGGAAAGAGTAGTGCTCTAGTGACAGTCGTAATACAATTTTATAAGGCAACAAGCAGGACCTGTGGCTGAGGCAGGAATCTTTGATTTTGTGGATTAAAGATCAAACTCAGTCCTGAATGTCTGTGTGTTTGGCCACCATTCAAACCAGGGCTTTTAGGCTCTTGACATTGTAAAGCAACAACATAGTAAAGGATCAAAGAGTGGAGAATTCTTGCAAGAGTTAGGTCGGCCTCTGCCAACTCAGGTTTCTCTACATAACATCCACAAGTATAGGGAAGCTGCTAAGTTGGTGAGCCAATGGTTCAAGGTTGCAAAAACAGACATTCTGATTCTAAGCAGAAAGGACAGTATCATGATGTCTAAGGCCCAGGCTTGCAAAGGTGCATTCATAATGAGAAAACAAGAGCCACAAAGCAAACAGCCCTGGATCAATATCTCAGAAATTCATCCAACGTGGACTCAAGCCTCCCCATGAGAACAGTCTTCAACATACTTTTTTTCAAAATCTGTCTGGGACTACTTTCCTGAATCTCTCAACCCTGATAAGAATCTGCAACTGACAAAACATTGCCTGATTTTATTTCAGTATTTATAAGTGAAGAATACATGGATTTAAAAGTATACACAGTTGATTGGATAGTCTATCACATTTAGCATAATTTTACACTATCACTTAAATCACCATTGTGATAAGGAACAAATAACTAAGATGGCAATGCTCTTTCTTACTTCCTAACCAAGTTCTTAAGCAAGCTAAAAGCTACATCATCACCCCATGATGTGTCAATAATGATAATCATTAATTTTCAATTATTAAGCAATTAGTCTCTATTACAGTCTGTTCTTACCAAATATTACTTACTGTTAAGGACGGTAAATAATTCCCATCTTACAGATGTTTAAACTCAGGCAAAGAGAATCTAATAACTTGTCAAAGGATACACAACTGATAAGAGATGAACATGACCCTCATATTTATGTCTTTCCAACTTCAAAGTCTTATCTACTAATTCACATTACCTCTAATAAGTCACTCTGCCTTGTTCCTCCTCAGTTTCCTCAATTGTGAAATGAAGATGTTAGCAATATGGTCTCCCATGTCTTTTTCTTCCCTGATAATCTTTGATTCTCTGTGACATTAGGTTAGTCATTTTATATAATGTAGAATATTCCAATGGCTAATTTTATGTGTCAACTTGGCTAGGCTATGGTGTCCAATTGTTTGGTCAAAACCAGATGTTATGGTGAAGATATTTTTAGATGTGATTAATATTAGCAATCACTTTACTTTAAGTAAAGATTATCTTCAATAATGTTAAGGGGTCTTATTCATTCATTTCAAGGCCTTAAGAGAAAAACTGTAGTTCAATAGAGAAAAAATAATTTTCCTCAAGACTGTAACATAGAAACCCTCCCAGAGTTTTCAGCCTTCCAACCTACCCTACTGATTTTGACCTCAAAATAGCAAAATCAATTCTTACCTTAGTTTCCAGCATACCAGCCTGCTCAGCAGATTTCAGACTTACCAGACCCCATAGTCTTATTAGGAAGCTCCTTTAAAAAACTGAGAAATACCACCCAGTCTGTGGTATTTTGTTATAGCAGCCTAAACAAACTAAGATAAAAGGCAAAAGAACTGTAAGATAGACATAAAACAATTAACAAAATTGCAATAGTAAGTCCTTCCATATCAATAATTACTTTAAATATAAATGGATTAAATTCCTTAATCAAAAGACCTAGAGTGGTTGAATGATTTTTTTCAAAAATCTAATTATGTGGTGTCTGCTAGGATCCATTATAGATTTAGAGACACATGTAGGCTGATAGTGATACGATAAAAAAACATTTCTATGTGAATGGTAACCAAAAGAGAGTAAAGAATGGCTGTACTTCTCAGAAAAAAAAAAAAAAAACAGACGTTTCTGTCTTATTTTTGTCAGAACTATGAAAAGAGACAAAGATAAGACATTATATATAAGAAAAAAGGTCAATTCACAAGAATATATAACAATTATATAGACAGCCAACATCAGAGGTATCTATAATTAAATATGTAAAGAAAGTATTGACAGAACTGGAGAGAGAAATAGACAGCAACACAATAATAGTAGGAGATGTCAATACTCTACTTTTAATAATAGATAGAATATTCAAATAGAAGATCAATAAGGAAACAGAGGACTTGGACAACACTCAAAACTAAATGGCTCTAATAGACATATAAAGAACATTTTACCCAACAGCAACAGTATATATATTCTTTAAGCACACATGGAGCATTTTCAGGATAAATCACATGTTATATCATAAAGCACAAAACAAGTCTTAACAAATTTTAAGAAATTGAAATTACATCAAGCATCTTTTCCAGCCACAATGGAATGAAACTAAAAATTAATTATAGAAGGAAAACTAGAAAATTCACAGTATGTGGAAATTAAACACACTCTTGCACATTCAATAAGACAAAGAAGAAATCAAAAGGAGAGTTAGAAAATACCTTGAGACCAATGTAAAGAAAAATATAGCATACCAGCATGTATAAGATAAAGCAAAAGCAATACTAAAAAAGTTTATAGTGACAAGGCCTACATTTAAATAGAAAAAAATATCTTAAGTAAACAATCTAACTTTACAACTCAAAAAATTTAAAAAAAAAGAACAAACTAAATGCTGAAGGAAAGTAACACCAAAGATTAGAGCAAAAATAGAGAAGAGAAAAATAATTTTAAAGGTCAACAAAACTAAGAGTTTAAAAAAAGATCAACAAAATTGACAAATCTTTAGCTGGACTCAGAAAAAGAGGAAATAAATAAATAAATAAACAAACAGACAGACATTAATAACTGAAGCCACAGAAATAAAAAGGATTATGAGACAAATATAACCAATTATAAACCAATAAATTGGATAACTTTGAAGAAATTGATAAATTCCTAGAAACATACAACTTACCAAGACTGACTCATGCAGAAATAGAATATCTAAACAGATCCATAACCAGTAAGGAGATTGAATCAGAAAAAGAAAAAGAAAAACCCAGAGTAGATGACATCACTAATAAGTTTTACCAAACAGCTAAAGAATTAACATCAATTCTCCTCAAACTCTTCCAAAAAAAAGAAAAATCATTTTATGAGACCCTGATATCAAAGCCATAAAAGACCTCATAAGAAAAGAAGACTACAGGCCAATATCCCTGATGAATACAAGTTAAAAATATATACAAATTAAGCCTCAACAAAATACTAATGAACCAAATTTAATACACCTAAAAAAAAAATCATATGCCATGACTAACTAGGATTTATCCCTGTGATGCAAGTATGGCTCAACGTAGGAAAATCAGTTAATGTGATACATCATATTAACAGAGGAAAGAATAAAAATCACATAAAATCAAAAAATAAAATGCACATCTTAATAGATGTAGAAAAAACTTTTGGTAAAATTTAGCACCCTTTTATCTTAAAAATGTTCAAGAAACTAGGAACATAGGGAATGCACCTCTACATAATAAAGACCATATATGAAAAGTGCACAGTTAACTTCGTACCCAACAGTGAAAAACTCAAAGCTTTTCCTCTGAGATCAGGAATAAGACAACGATGTCCACTCTCACTGCTTCTATTCAGTAAAGTACTGAAAGTTCTAAACCAGAGCAATGAAGCTAGAAAAACAAATGTCATCCAAATCAGAAAGAAAGATCACATGATCCTACATGTTAAAAAAAAAAAAAACAAAACCTAAAGATTCCACACACACAAAGGTAGAATTACTAAATGGATTCACCAAGGTCGTAAGCTACAAAATTAATAAATAAAAATCAGTTGTGCTCTATACACTAACAAGGAACAATCCAAAAGGAAATTAAGAGAGCAATACAGGGGAACTGGGTGGCTCAGGTTAAGCATCTAACTGTGGCTCAGGTCATGATCTCACCGCTTGTGAGTTTGAGCCCTCTGTCGGGCTCTGTGCTGATTGCTCAGAGCCTGGAGTCTGCTAGGGATTCTGTGTCTCCCTCTCTCCCTACCCATCCCCCATTCACACTCTGTCTCTCTCAAAAATAAAGGTTTAAAAATATTTTAAAAAGAAAGTAATTACATTTATAGTATCATCAAAATGAATGAAATATTTAAGATTAAATTTAACCAATCAGGTGAAAGAACTGAACACTAAATCTATAAAACATTGCTAAAAGAAATTAAAAGATGTAAATAAATGGGAATATATTCCATTTTTGTAGATGGAAAGACAATATTGATAAAATGTCCCATGCTACCCAAAGTGGTCTAGAGAATGAATGCAATCTCTACAAAAATCCCAATGGTATTTTTTTTTACAGAAATAGAAAAAAAAAGAAAAACAATCCTAAAATTCATATGGAACCACAAAGGACTCCAAGTAGCCAAAATAATCTTGAGAAAGAACAAAGCTAAAGGCCTCATACTTCCTCATTTCTAAACATATTACAAAACTACAGTAAAATGAATTAAAACAGTATGGTACTGCATAAAGACAGATATATAGACCAATGTAACAGAATAAAAAGCCCAGGAAGAAATCCCTGTCTATATTGTCAACTGGTCTTTGACAAGCGTGCCAAAAATACAAGACAGAGAATGTATAAGCTTGTCAACAAATGGTGTTGAGAAAACTGTGCATCCACATGCAAAAGAATGAAATTGGACCCTTGTACCATTCACAAAAATCAACTCAAATGGATTAAAGTCTTAAATGCAAGGAACTGAAACTACAAAACTCCTAGAAGAAAGTGTAGGAGGGAAACTTCATGACATTGATCTTGACTATGATTTACTGGATATGACACCAAAAGCATAGGCAACATAAGCAAAAATAAATAAGAAGAACTATATCAAATGAAAAATCTCTGTATAGTGAGGAAAACAATACAGTAAAAAGACAACTTATGGGATGGGAGAAATTATTTGCAAAGTGCGTATCTCATAAGAGTTTCATATCCAAAAACTGAGAATTTCTCACAACTCTGTAGCAGAAAAAAATAATTTAAAAATAGGCAAAAGACGGAAATAAGCATTTCTCCAAAGAAGATATACAAAGGGCCAACAGATTAATGAAAAGACATTCAACATCACATCACTAATCATTAGAAAAATGCAAACCAAACCCACAATTTGATATCCGCTACTATAATGGCTGTATAAATATAAGTAAAGAAAAAAGAAAATAACAAGTGTTGACGAGGATGTGGAGAAATTGGAACCCTAACATTGTTAGGAGTGTAAAATGGCACAGCCACTATGGAGAACAGTATGGAGGTTTAACTTTAAAAATTAAAAATAGAACTAACTATATGATCCTGCCATCCCACTTCTGAGTATTTATAAAAAAAAAAAAAAATGGAAATGAGGATCTCCAAAGAGATGCATGCCCTCCCATGTTTATTACAACATTGTAATAGCCAAGAGGTAGAAGCAACCTCAGTGTCCATTGACTGGTGAATAAATAATGTGATATATACATGCAATGGAATATTATTCAGGCTTTTAAAAACAAGGAAATACTGTCATATGCAACAACAATGGATGAACCTTGAGGACATTGTGCTAATTACAATAAGCAAGTCCCAAAAGGATAAATACTGCATGATTCCATTTATATGAGGTAACTGAGTAGTCAAACTCATCAAAGCAGAAAGTACAAGGGTGATTGCCAGGAGCTGGGAGGAGAGGAAAATTGGGAGTTGCTGTTTAACGGGCATGAAGTTTATCATGTAAGATGGAAAACTTCTAGTGAGTTTTGTGCTTATAGTTACCAATATTGTGATGCACACTTACAAATTTGTAAGAACATCAGTCTCTTGCTTTTTCCTATGATTTTTTAAAGTAGATATGTTAAATTGAAAGTTAAATCATATTAGTGGAAAGAATTACAAGAAACATAGTTTTTGCTTCTTGACCTATAGCTAGGTCCCTAGTCAAAACCATTTTTGGATATTTTTTTCCAAATATATTCCACCATTTTTCATGGTAACTTCCTCCATTATCCTTAGGGAATTTTTCTTTAAAATGTTCCTAACTCTATCATGAGTTATAGCATTTGTTTCTTGTCCTAAGTCTAAATGTTTGATTTGGTACTTGGCCATGCCCTTAGGATTCGTCCTGTTATCTTTTCTTCCCTGTCCTATAAAATGTGTTAAATGGCTCTGAGACTTTATCATGCTATAAACTACTAAAATTCCTTGGTATTGACCAGCAGATTGATGATCCTTAAACTTCATTATAAAATAACCAATTCAGTCAGAGAGGTAGTTATCTCATCAGATTTTATTCTCTTGGCTATACTTTTCACTTTGCCACCGAGTCCCTTTCAAAAGACCTGAAATTCAGTTTAATGTACCTGTTCTATTCACACATGGTACTTATATTTACATTTAAATTAGTTAAAATCATATACAATTGAAAATTCAGTTTCTTCATCATGCTAGCTATATTTAAGAGCTCAATAGCCACATGGGGCTAGTGACTACTGTACTGTGCAGAGGAGATATAGATCATTTTTATTATTGCAGAAAGTTCTATTGGACAGTGCTTTTCTAGATTCTCCCCTCACCCTCCAAAGTCCCACCCTAGTTGGCATATTAGCAGAACACTTAGCTTCTAAATGAATTTCCCTTGTTTCATCTGAACAGTGAGAACGCTTTTCTGACTCAAGAAAGAGGACTGACCCAGATTATCTTTATGGTTCCTTACTAGTACAATGGCCTCATTTCTGTGAAGCCATGAAGACTTGACACTTGGTCAGGAGGATAACTCCATTATAATAATGTTTCTCTGGAAAAAATCAAATTTGAATTACATCATCTCAACTTGCAGCCTCTTTGCCAAGAATATAACCTACTTAAATGCAGGAACTGCATTCCAACTTCACAAATTCCTTACTGGGTCCAACATGGCAGGTGGTACTTAAACTGTGTTTTTTTACACCCCAAGAGGCCTTGAAAACACTGTGATAAGAGAACCAGCCTCTCTATGAAGGGTCACAGCGTCCCTGTAAGAAGACATCTGGGAAGTAGAAAATTCACTTAAAAATGCAAACTACATAGTCCTGTAAGTAATTAATTAGGGAACATAAGTTGTATTTGAACTAAAACGGAACCTTTGATTATACTTAATGTCTGGTAGATGATTAATGTATAAAGTGTTTGCTGTTTACTAAACAAGGGATTTGTCTTTTCTTTACCATCTGAAAAATCTTGTTTGAAACACTCAGTTTCAGAGATGTGATCATTTCTTTGGCACTTACTGGACTGTTAAATTGAATTCATGCTGTCCTTCCACGTTTCCCCACCTACTCAGGAAGTATGAAAATGGGAACTGATGAGCAAGGCCTGGACATGTTTCCACATCCACTGTGTTAATGTTTATTAATGCAAGTCAGCCTGCACACAGATCTACCACCTGGACCAAGATAAATGGCGAACAGTATACCTTGCTGCTTGGGCAACTTCCTTTCTGTGTCCAAAACAGAAGAGGTTTTCTAACTTGGGATATTATTCACTTTCATTGCAAACCTTATTTATATCATTTTTTATATCAGAAATTTTTAATATCAGATATGTTTGATGATAATTCTCAATACAAGATATAATAAAAAAGGATATCAGACCACCCCCTCCCCCACCTCGAGTAGGCATCTTTGTTCTAGGTTGTCCTGAGCAAGGAAAATGAATTGGGGGATGTTTGGGTGATTTTTCCCTAAACTTTCTGGTCTTCTATTGTGCCAATACAACTTTTTTGTGTTATTCTTGGCTTCTTGCCTCATGAGGAACCAGGAGTTTATATGCAGATCCAGGAACCAGTGGTTTTTATCCTGGAATTCATCAACCCCCAGAAGATAAAAGCAACATTGCATGAATATATGCAGTTTTTTGTAGGAGAAGGTTAATAGCTTTCATGAGATTTTGAAATGAATCCATGATCCAGAGGAGATTAAAAAGTCCCAGTTTCGGTGGACTTGGAATGTAATCAAGTCACCAATGACGTATTGCTTCTGCCAGTGAAGGTGCCAGTGATAGGGCACAACACAGGAATCTATAAAAAGAACTTGGATTCTTAAGTCAGGAGCCCCTGTCTCATCCTCAACTTTTAATAGTTGAGGTGTGTGCACTAAACATGGAAGAAAAAGGGCTTTAAGCCCTCCTGATATGTTAGGAAGCTAATTATAATAACACCCACTGATATTTGTTGCGTGCTTATGTGCATAGCAATTGATACATGTTCTTCCATTTAATATCAATAGTTCCTCAGATGGGTATGATTTAGCCCATTACGAGATGAGAAAACTGAGGCTCAAATTGACTAAATAATATGTTCAAGATAGCAATGCTAACACACTGCAGTACCACAATCAGAGCCCAGGTCACTCTGAAAGCTTATAGATTAATATGCCCAACTAGGAAAATCCTTCCAGACTGTACACATGGACCTTCAATTCTCTAGTCATCCCACCTAAGACACTGGAAAGGTAGCACATCTCATGATTCTTCAGGCAGGGCTAAACAAGGCTAATTTTAGAAGTCTAACGAGAAAGGATTAAGATACTTCCTGTTAGACAGTCAACAAAAGTGCCTCTCATTAGCAACAATAAAAAAAAACAACCCAGCTTGTATGGTTGGCAAAGGAAGCAGCTTCTGCTGTCTTTTGTGCTTCTCAGCTGGGTTGCCCCTTTAAGAAGCTTAGCCCGCATAGTCATAGACACAGATCCTCTAAATCCAAACCTTTTCAAAAAACACCCAGGAGTGATCTCTAACTACCAAGGAGTAAGACATATCCTCTCAGGAAAGAACAGTGAAGAGGTGTATCTGAATGCTGCTGAGGTTCAGCTATTCAAGAGAAAACCATCTAGAGAAGTGATTTTACACAATTTGTGAATTTTATTCCATTCCAGCAAACTTTTATTGGCACCTGTTCTCTGCAAGAATTGTGCAAAATGTTGCAGAAGAGGCAGAGATATATAGAATGAGATAGCTGTCCACCAGAGTTCATAATTCATTGGGAGAGACAGATACACAACCTAAGGATAGTCTGGCAGACAGCAGTATGTTGGAAAATCAATTTTCAACCAAAATGCAGGCAAAGATCAGGACAGGGAAAGAACAGGCAGGGAAAGTCTGAAAAGGGCTTGTGGAAAATGTGGGCGCTTTACATTAATAAAGGCAAGTAAGACATTGATAAGGACTAACATCTCAAAGCATAAATGAAAGTGTGTATGTAACTGGAAAAACAATAGTAGCCCAGAAAGAGCCAGAGAATAGAGTGACTTTGGAGAATCAAGAGGTCAGCCTGAGAAGATTGTTGGAAAGCAAGTGCACGTTGCTGCCATTGTCAGGCCTATCCTGTAGACCCTCGCTATTCAGACTGTGGTTAAAGGAAAATAAGCCTCAGGAACACCTGGAAACTTGTGGACCTGCAGAATCCCAGGCCCCACCCTAGGCCAACAGCATCAGAATCTGCATTTTTAAATGATCGCCAGGTGATTCATATGTGCATTATGGTTTGAGAAGCACTGCTGTGGACAACGGGGGGACCACTGATGGTTTCTAGGGGAGAAGAGTAGTCTGATCTTAGCTGTGCTTGAGAAATGCACCTTTGTAAAGTAGTATGTAGGACACACAAAATGGCCGTTCAATAAACAGTTATCCAGTGACCACATTCTTTGCAAAACTGCGAATAGTTATGTTCTGGAATGATGATTACTATATGATATGCCTGTAGTTGTAGCTTCCTTGCATTTGACTGTGACATAACTTGGATATTAATTTTTTTTATGTAATTTATTCACTGGATGGGAAGAGGAAGACAGGAAACCTGGTTGTTGTAAAAAATAGACATATGTTTCACTTTATCTTTATCTGGAGTCTATGTAACTGTGCTGTTTGATTTTAGGTAGTTCAAAATTTTTAGTGCTACTTGAAATCTGATCACCAAGGACCCTGTAATACATGATAAGATTAATCAGGCAGGCTCACAGCCCTAATTCCAGAATAGTCTATGGCAACTCTTACACCCTCCTCCATCTCCCAAACACCCATTTTGAGATAGCCAGGATAATTTTCTTCATTTCCTGCCCAGACAGCTGTGGAGTGTTGTAATTCTTTGTTAGACAGCTGCAGCATTTCTCCTTAGAAAAGGATACATCTTGTCAAGGATGCGGTTATTCTCAAATTTTTAGCCTATTTTTTAAACTGTGATGTACCCACGAGATGTAGAAATCGCTTAGCTTTAGAAACCGTAGAGCAAGGCCACAGCTAACACGCGGTTGCCTGCTTGGAGGTCAGCACTACAAACACCCTCCGTAGGTTGCTTGTAATCTCCGCTGCTTCGGCAAACAGTCCAACCCACTCCTGTTGGAAAATCCTCCGGACTTCTGAAAATAACAACTTACTAGCTGAGTAAACCTTAACCATCTCCTGCAAGCAGATAAGAAAATGCCACACATCTAGAAGGTGAGGAGTAGCCAATTTTAATCCTCAATTATCTCCTCCCTCCACATCCACCAAACAGCCCAGCTATCTTCTGATCTTTACTATGAAACTGCAGAGAGGAGAGAAAGAGCTAAAAGAAGATAAAATCTTGTGTGTGTGTCTGCGCATGCGTCGATGAGCAGTCATGTAGGAGGGAGACAGGCAACCACATAAAAATTGAAAATTACCTCAGAAGACGGTAAGGGAGACAGCACTTGGAAGACTGCAGGAACAGAGATGATTAGAGTGAGTAGGCACGTCGGGTGAGGGCTGAGAGGTTAGAATACTTAGATTACTTGGGAAATGTTGGTCATTAGGTCAAGGGAGTTTTGTTACTGTGCCACGTCCTATCATTTAGATATCACAAATCACAAATAGCACAGATATGAGGGAAGATTTTTTCTTCTTAAATGACTTCTACTTTCAGAATAACCTTTTATGTGGTACTATTTTAATTTTTAAAGGCACCTTAGCATTGGCAAAATGGGTCCAGAGGCAATTAAAAGTCCTTCTAGTTTCTTTTATGAAATTGGTGTTTAATAGCTTTGGGGGAAGTTTCTCCAGATAAAAATTCTGTTTCCCCATTTCTATTTCAGGATCTCTAATAATCATTAAATTTTGTTTGGCAAGGAATGCCACAAGTTAAAACTACTTTCCAACTTTGTAAAATCCGTTACAAACTCTATTTCACAGCCCAGAAGTGCCTGGACACCATACGCAAAGGTCAACTGGTCTTATGCAGTCAACGAACTTCACTGAGTACTACTGCAGACCAGCTGTTTCTCTAGGCAGAGGCTGCACAAAGGCAAATATGACATAAACTGTCTCACAAAACTTACATATGACAAGAAAAACAATCAAGGAAAAGGGCACTTAAAATACAGGAACTGCTACCTACAGGGGGTCAGGGAAAGCTTCCTGACCAAATGGAGGGAAGATCCCTCCAAAAGCTAGCTGTTCTTAGAAGTCCATTTTTTTTTAATGAATATAATTTGTCAAACTGGCTTATGTACAACACCCAGTGCTCATCCCAAAAATGCCTTCCTCAATGCCCATCACCCACTTTTCCCTCTCCTCCCACCCCCCATCCACCTTTAGTTTGTTCTCTGTATTTAAGAGTTTCTTATGGTTTGCCTCCCTCCCTGTCTGTTTGTAACTATTTCCCCCTTCCCTTCCCCCATGGTCTTCTGTTCAGTTTCTTAAGACCCACATATGAGTGAAAACATATAATATCTGTCCTTCTCTGACTGGTTTATTTCACTCAGCACAATACCTTCCAGTTCCATCCATGATGTTGCAAATGGCATGATGTCATTCTTTTTCATTGCCAGGTAGTATTCCATTGAAAAATAAACCACATCTTCTTTATCCATTCATCTGTTGGTAGAAGTCCATTCTGATGGAGGTTTTTCATAGTGTTGATGTTCAGGCAGGGTTAACCAGCTCTGAGAACTTGACTAAAGAGTTTAAGGTTGTGGACATATACATGATGGGTTATCTCAGCACCATGTGCCAAATTCAGAAAGAGTTAAAACCTATAGTCATGGTGACCACCGCAGCACTGGAGAAAGTTCTCATGAAGCAAGTATGTGGTAAGCAACCTGTGGTGTGTTTAGTGGGAACGCTAGTTAAGGGTGCATTGCCACCAAGTAGCTTAGAATGAGCAAGACTCCAGAACTGAACCCCCTGTTTATTTTTTTTTTAATGTTTATTTTTGAGAGACAGAGAGAGACAAAGCACGAGCAGGGGAGGGGCGGAGAGAAGAGGAGACACAGAATCTGAAGCAGGCTCCAGGCTCTGGGCTCTCAGCACAGAGCCCGAAGCAGGGCTTGAACCCACTAACCATGAGATCATGACCTGAGCCAAAGTTGGATGCTCAACAACTGAGCCACCCAGGTGCCCCTGAACTCCCTGGGTTTAAATCCCGGCTCTCCTGTTTATGAGATACTTCACCTTCGGCTCAGCCTCTCTGTGCCATAGTTTCCTCATCTGGGAACTGGGGATAATAAATCACACTACCTACTTCATAGGGTTGTTATAAGGAGTAAATAAGTTGATGTTTGGATAGTCCTTAGGACAGTGCTTGACCCTTAGAGAGTGCTTTGAAAGGGATATGTTAAATAAAAGTCAGTATCATGACACGCCCCCCCATTTGATGTCTATCAAGATAGGGTAGCTGAGCCATATTTGTTCCGGATAATATTTGCTTTTCTATGGATGAGATGACCTTTCTATGAGGATCCCAAGCAATCTCTCTCTTTATAACAAAAAAGATCCACTTTGATTATATTCAAATAAAATAACTCATGGTTTCCTTACCCCAGTTATGGCATAATGAATGGACTGCATCTTCCCAAGAGACTCTTGCCTTGGTGGAACTCATCATCTCCCCTCTCTTTAAAAATTCATCTAAAAGTAAGAGGCATTCCCATATGAAGGGGATACAGATTCCAAGGTATGATAACAAATTAGCATTAAACTCTACTTGTATCATTTTATATGTCTCTTCTCTTAAATTCAACATTGAATTTGATTACATTGATTGGCTCTGTCTTACCTCCAATTATAAAATCAATTTTTATAAATCTTTTGCTTTTCCTATTGTCCTCCACAAAAGTTAGCAAACAACCCTCATTCTCTAGGCCATTCGTTAAAAAAGAAAAGAAAAGAAAAGAAAAAAGTTTGCACTTAGGCATACATGTTACCCCTGAACTGACAGACTTCTACAAAACTAATTTCCCCATCCTCTTATCAGAGGTCGGTACTGAAGCAGCAGCCGCATGGAAACTATTTATAAGCTGCACAGGGCAACTAAATGCCAGGAAGCAAAATTGGCTGCCTTTAAGATTTTACACAGACATTCCAAGTCCCAGAGCTATTTCTTTTTCAAAATTTTAATAATTAGTCATTTTCTTAAGCTGTGACCAAAAACAAAAGCTTCCTAGGAGGATATTAGGATTGTATTAAGCCACTTTGTCAGGCAGTTTAATAAGCGTCCCACTGAGCGGGTCAGGAGCCACAGCTCCTCCCAGACTCTGTGCAGATAAAAACTCCACTGATATGTACTTGAGTCCCTGACCTGCAAGTTAACACTCCCTGTTTTTCCAGACGGCCATTCTCCCGAGTGCAGGCTGACAATCATGTCAAACGGGGCTAAGACCTGACCACCAGCCTCATTTTCAATTGTGAGTAAAATCAGGATTTGAAGCCAGGTCCCTGAAGATCAGGCGCAATGACACGAACTTGGTCCCCTAATAAATCACAGCTGAAGTTAGTGTTCAGAAGAGCAAGTGCTAAATGATGCTGCCGGCAAGATGAATTCTATTACAGGCTCCCTTGCCCCCTTTCGCCTTGGCTTAAAACTTTCAAAGAAGTTTAATCAGAGTTTCCAAAACTCCATGTTTATCCTTCGTTTAAAGCAATTTTTTTGTCCTTTTGGGAAATCTTTGTACAGATGGCCTCGGGGGGAAAATTATATATTTTATATTTATTCTGAGGGCTGTGGGCTTTCACAGGACCAGAGTTTAGAGCAAAAATCAGACGTGGATCGAGGAATTCCGAGTGAAGAAAACAAAAATTACATACCAAGCCTGTTTTGAAAGAGCAAAAAATTACATATCAAGTCATTTTTGAAGTACTTTTAACATTTCGTATTTTCTATCTAGAAATGCTGAAAATAAAGAATAATACTCAAAAATTATGATGTACTTTCTGAATTCAGCTTCAGTGCAGCAGGTGATACTTACGGAAGCATCACCAGTAAATATCAAAACATCACAGAAATATTGATGTTTTAACTCTATGATCCTTCTTAGCAATTTTTAAGCAGGCCAAATGACATAAACTCAGCATTTAAAACTACAAAGTACAGGGGTTTTTTTCTGATTCTTAACTCAAAGATGTGTACTCACAACAAAAAATCAATTTGTCAACCTTGTGTGTACATGACATTTTTCATTCCCCACTTACTGAGGAGAAACACAGACAATGTGTGCTGCTGAATGAAGTGACATTTAAAGAATTGTGTTTTTTTTCATTTATCACCTTAGTTATATTTAAAATTTTAAATTTTAAATATTACATGAATAAGCCTTCTCTATATATTTGAAATCAAACCAGTTAAATTCCTTGCAAGGAAGCAAAATTTTCACCTACTCAACTCATCCTTTCATGTCTGTTGTCAAAATGATGCATTTAATGGTATCTAAAGGCTGAACACGTAGAAAAATGCAGGCTCTTTGGGCAATATTTTACTAATTTGTCCATTTTCACTTCCCCTAAACTCACTTCTTTTCATCCTAGACTCATGCCTTCAGGATCTAGCCCATCCTTAGTTTCAGGATCATGTTATTCTAACTGTTGAACTAGAAGTAATTTATAGTTTCACATCATACAAGAATCAGGTTTACCTCTTCAAGAAGATGGTTGGTCTTTGACAGTTATGTCTGCTATGCTTAGAATATTCTGTTTGTCATATTCCATAACTTTAAAAGTGGGGTTTGTGTAAATATATTTACTACTATTTTGCAAGCAGAGCACTTTTTCTGAAAGTAGCTTCATAATACCAAATAAACCCATTGCTCAGTCCCCATGATGCAAGATAACAGCAAATACCACAACCCATTCTGGGCTTCAAGTGCCTTCTACTCTGGGAAATGAGTCTTGTTCTACACTAGACCCAGTTAGCATCCATGACAGACTCAGTTTATTACTTTCTTTCTTGAAAACAAGCCCTACAGGGTTGGTCATGTTTTGGCTATTTTGTAGTAGGAAGAAACTGAGACTCAGAAGGGTTCATAAGTAAAGCCCACTTAAGCTGTTAGGAATTGAGATCTAAACTGTCTGCATCCAAACCCTGGATTCCAATAACTGAGCCATTCTGGCCATAAGTGAAATATAATGGTCAAGAGCTGAAGGCTGGGTTCAAATCCCACCTCTACTCCTTCCCAGCCATAGCACCTCGGAAAAGTGTTTAAACATTGAATAAAATAAAGCTAGCAAGATGCATGTTCCAGAAGATGGTCTCAAAGATTAGAAAGGGTGTGGAAAGCAGTCTGCCCAGGGCTCCCCATACAGCAAAGTGTTTAATATGAAGGGGGCTGTCAGAGCATGGGAAGTCCCAACTTTAGATACCCCAAATCACAGTGTGTGTGTTCAAGGCATCTTTAGTGTTAAAATACAAAAGCCTTAGCCAGACTTTTTATCATCCAGGACTTTAACAATCATAATTAATGAAAATGTCTTTTATTAAAAGCTCATCAGTGCCAGGTGCTGTGATGGGCACTTTATATATACTATATCCATTGATTCTCACAACCATGTAATGAACTAGAAATTAAACCTGTTTTATAGTTGACGAGCACAAGATTAGCAGTGGTTATAAGTTCAATCAGCTACTTATAGAGAGGAGTGAAGATGTGACCACAGGCAGATACTACAACCTAAGCTTTTCTGTAGTTGTACAGACCACTCTACTACTCCTGGAATATCTCTGTGGCAGGATATGTAACGACTTGTCTAAATTCAACTGTTCTTGTTGTTCCTCTCTTTCTCTATACATTAAAATGAGGGAATGCAAACATTTTAACTCACTGCCTAGATAATTTGAGGATTGAGACCTCCTTGCCCTCTGAGAAAGGGAAACTAGCTTATCAGTTGCTAACAATTTGGGTTCTGAGGGTGCTGAACCCAACAATAGGCCATACATTGTGCAAGAAAAGGAAGACTGGGTTTCAAGAGAGTTAAAGTCCCTCTAAGGGATGAGTAGGGTTTCCCCCAGAATGAAAGTCAGTCAGAAGCAAGTGCCTTGGAAGAGGAGGCGAATAAGAAAAGAGTCATGGGGACGGGAACCTCATCCCTTAAAGTCAACTTCTTGAAGGACAGCGCTAAAGGACCTGGGCAAAAGACAATCAATCAAAGTGGTAAACAACCATAACTGAAACCAGCCTGCCTTGGATCAAACCCCAATTCTACTACTTACTAGTTTTGTGACTTTTGACAAGTAGCCTAACCACTGTGGTACTCAACGTCTACCTCAGATTTCTCTTCTGTAAAATGGGGATAATGTTAGCATTCTACCTTATAGAGTTCTGAGGATTAAATGAATTGATAGTTGTTAAGCCATTAGAATAGTATCTGGCCCAGAGGATATGCTTATTTATACAATTTTTGAGAGCTCTCCAGTTGGTTGGAGCTATGTCATCCTATGTCCCAAGTGAAACTCTGTGCCATGGTCTGCACCCATGTCTGTGCTCGCATCAGCAGATCCTCTTGTTAGGGCTCAGAAATAATTCATTCTGGAAGGATCCAATGATATGCTTGTGATTTCCCATGGGAGCAGGTTGTGACTTTGCTACAAGCCTCCTCTACCATTTCCAAATGTGATATGGGAAACACTGTAAATCCAAAATCAGAAAGCCTGTTAAAGTCAGAACTCAAATGATTAACAATGAAAACTCCAGTTCCCCTTTCTTCTATCTTCACTTCTATTTTATTCCATTCCCACATGTGTAAAATAAAAATACAACCCACCTCACAGGATCATTACGAGTACTAAACATGACAACAAAAATCACCCAGCACAGTGCCTGACACATAGTAGGTCAATAAAAAAGTATTTCCTCCTTTCTTTCCTTAAGCTGAAGACAGCACTTGTTAAAGGATTAATGATTCAAGGTTAAAGACTTTGTGAGAAGCAGGGAATTGGTTCTATCATTAAGACACTGCTGTGTATACCTTATCTACTGATTTAGTCCTTCCTCAAGTGCTTGTTTTTCATAATGTAGATAGGTTAGAAAGAACAGCTTCAACATAGGAACAAATATAAAGAAAACAATAGTAATGATCATTAATAATATCTAACTTCTGATATGTAAGAAAATTGGCTTCTGTTTCTTTTATAGAAATGTCTATATTTTTCTCTTTTGGTCCCTAGAAAATCGTTTATTCCTATGCATTAGAAAGAGATCTCTTCTGTCATCGTTGTTAAATTCACTTAAGCTCACTCCACAGGAGACATTCTGGAGGCCTTTGCCATCATTAAATGAGCACCTATGTAGTGTTGCCAGAAGCGGAAGAGATAAAGGCACTGTGAGGAATAAAAGAGAAAAGGCACTAACATAAAAATTAATCAGATGATGTGTGTCAGTAAACAGCCCCACAGTCGGTTTACCGCATCCCCTTTGTGACAACATGACAAACGTAGTGAGGGAAACCACTAGAGAGGACACACCATTTCAAGATCAAAATACTAGAAACAAGGGCTTACGTGAGGTGCTGTTTAGGATGCCACACCTCACCCTCGGCAGGGCGGCTAATTCCTCACACCAATCAGTCCGTTGCTAGAAGTGCTGAGGAGGGAGAAAAATCCCCGCCGCGCACTTTCCTGTCTTTCACCGGATTCTAAATCTTCGCACAGAAATAATTTGCAAGCACAGGCTTCTCTGGGATTCGATAAATTTTCCCAACCACCTCTCTTTGTTTCTTCAATCCTGGAGGGATGCTCCAAGCAGACAGGAAATGTGACCCAGAAGTGTGGCAGCGCATTTGTGTCTTGTTTCAGGAAGATGAGTGTTTCTCCGTCTCCTGCAGTGGAACTCACACATTCCATCTCTGAGGAAAGTTTTGAACAGTCCTGGCCCTTTGTTCTCAAGACCACTTTAGGAAACAGCTCTCGGGGACACAAAGACAATAAACTGCTTGGTGGAATGCTCTGTGCTCTGAATATATATCTTCAGGGATCAGGATATACTACTGATGTTTTAAACATGGTGCTTATCATGGCTTTTCAGGCACTATTCCTTGTTACCAATGAGGACGATCAGTCCTGGTCTAGGTTACACTTTGAGAATCTATCTCCATGAGTGCATGCTGGTTCACAGAGTGAATATAATATTTGCACATAGCCTTCAAATTAGTTCTAATTTTTCTCTGGAGTATAAAATGGCATTGAAATATTCTTAAATAAATGGGAAATATGTGAATATTATACACAAATATCTGTATGTAGATGCACTTTACCTAACCGAAGCCAGACATAAACAATTTATCTATATTAACCAATAATAACAAGTTATTCACTTATTTTCTTGTTGGGGTGGAATTTAAAGACTGAGAATTTAGGGTTTGGGTCTTAGGTTCTTTGACACAAACATGCTCAGCACTGCCACTAGCCAAAGGAAACCGTGGATGCATCCCCTCCCCAACCCCATGCAGGGGCAGCCCTGTGGACCTAGCTTTTTGAGCAGGAGCGGCGGGTCTGAATTTCAGACCCCACCTGGGACCTCAGCCAGGTACAGCATGTTCCACAAACAGCACAGGCACAGAAAGCCCTTCATGTGCTCAGGGCACAGTCCACAGCAGAATGAAGAGGACATCAGTGATAGGCTGTTGCTTGGGAATAAGGACTTTTCTACAGATGAATCTTTAAAAATGTGGCCTCTGCCTCATCTTTGTGGTTATGGCATAAAATCAAGCAAAGAAATAATCACCATATCTCCCACCAGTCTTGTCTCCTTGACCGGGAGAGATTTGAAATGCAGAAGAAAGGCTCAGTTGGCCCATTGCATCCGTAGCAAACTGGCCTCTACTGTTGGATTAATGCTTTAGAACACCTAGCCCTGGCTCTAGCATGCCAAATACCCTGTTGCATGAAGAGTTCTTGTACGGATCAAATATAACAAATGAGTGGTAATATTCGTTATACTTTATGGGAATGGCTTTAGCTTATCACCACATTTAATATACGAGTGGTTACAGTCTTTAAATACATAGGATACATTTTATATTTTCAAAATGAAAATTCTAACACATTATCCTTCATAAACACAACAAACAAAAAAGTCATCATCAGGAAAAAAAATTAGAACCCACCCAAGAAATTTCTTCTGAATCATCTCTCTATCTGCTCCATTTCTTTTTCCCCACCCTTCCATGGTCTATGGTTGCCAGCAAGTCAACATAAATGCTGAAGCAAGAACAAAAGGAAAACAGAAACATATATTTATGTAAACTTGTATTGATTCAACTAGGAAGAAACCCCACAGCTTTCAAGGTCTGAGTCACAAATCATTATGATCAGAAATGCTGAAGTGCTAGGAATACACAAGTTCTTTGGCTTGTTATCATGGCTTGGGCCTGTTGCAGTGCCAGAGTGAAGGGGACAAACATTAAATAGAGTTCTGAGCCTCCGTTTATCAGGTGATGGTTCAGGAAAGGGAGGACGCAGCGGCCCTAAGTCCAGGCTCCTCTATTCAGCGCCACGCGTCCTCACTGACACATCCCCATTTGGGAAAATCAGAGGGAGGTCGCGTCACCTTTCCAAACATGAGAAAACTCTGTTCTTCCCAAGATGACCCGAAATGTTCTAATTATTGGTTATTCCCTCTGGTTGGTGATGCAGCCAACAAGCACGTAGAGTTCAGTGAACCCACAAGCGCACAGCTGTTATCTTTGACTTGTGGCCAAAACAAAAATTGGAACAGAATTTACCCAGACAAGTGTAAAGGCTTCTGTTTAAAGCAGCTATTTTCTAAGCCAGATAAACAGCTTTGAAATGGAGAAGAAATGAATCCTTTTCTAGAATATCTGAATCAAAGAGAGGTCAATGTCTTAAAGACAGGATGTTAACATAGATTACCCACACAGACTGCAGAAGCCTTCCAAAGAATGAGGCAGCCTCCAGGCCGCCTGTAGTTCTACCTGTTTCATCAACTTGTTTTTGTTTTGGAAACAGCTTTCTGCATTCAGGGAAAGGAGGCTGTGTTTATTTAGTTTGTGATATAAAACATCAGAGGACTGCAAACTGCCATACTGGAAGTTTCCATGAGCCAGCAGTTCTATAGGCCAGTGGCCTCTTTGGCCAGCAGCATCAACAGCTCTTATCTGGCAGTAGGAGGGCAGAAGAAACAGAGTACTTTCACTTTGGGATTGAGTCAGTGAGTCTGTCCTTTGGATTTCCACTAAGAAATGACATTAACAAATACCTTGCTTTTTATCGGGAGCTATGGGACCGGTAAGAAATAGCTGGTAGGAGAAGCAGGGAAAAATCACCCTCCCTGTTCCTTACGCAAACACTGTGTGCCTGTGCTAATCTGGCAATCCATCTTGCAATCACCAAACAGTACAGAGCAAGGAAGCAATTCACGCTGCAAAGGTACTCCTCAGAGCTTTTCATAGCTTGATGCCTATTGCAGCTGCTTGTACCAGCAGGTGGATATAAAATAGCAGATTCGGAGCCTACAGGAGTAGTGTCCCAGGGTAGAAGAGGAGATGATTTTTTTTTTCCAGTAGAGTGAATATGCATATCCGTGTACCTGACTGGAGAGCTGGGTCCTGGTGAGCTATCATCGGCAGCAATCCGTCTGTACTTCCATCTCAAGTGGTCTACTTCAGCAATAAAAGGCTTATGCAGCAAGGGTTTGCAAAGCCTGATTCTCTTGCTTCCAATGGGGTTACAGACTAGACTATGTCTGCAGTCAGACAGCCCCCAGCCTACTATCAACTCTCTTTCATTCCCCAGTTCCCCGGCTCTCTTCACTTGCAGCAATAGTCAAATTGTACTGGTTTCGAAGGCCTTTAAGCACCACACATCCAGACATGGTAAGAACTACAAGACACCGTGGCCTGTTCTAAAATACTCTATCGTTAAGGCAGTCAGCTGCGTAATCGGTGTCGACTTCATACCCAATGGGCAGGGATAGTTATCAGAAGCCCATTGAACAAATGGATGGGATGTTTCAAACCTATGAGCATCAAGCGTCTCCAAAAATAACAAGAAGTGACAGCTGAAGTCATGCTTAACAGAATTGGTTTTAAAATGTGAAATGGGTTTTAAAAGCAGCACTGCCTTCGCATTGGGTGTGAATGAGGCTTAGTATGAAATATCATAGGAGGGGAAATTCCTATGAGAGCTGGGACTCTTGCTTTGTTCTCCGTGTATGACAATCGGGTATCTCCAGATAATACTTGAAAAGACTAATGTGTGGGCAGCAGATGGGTGGGTGGCCAAGGCTTGTGTAAAACAGCACTCTGAGAGTTTCGGCACACTTCATAAGCAGCACATCAGGACAAATTCTTGTAACAATTCCAGAACTGTTGTTTATCTAGTAATTTGTTTACCTGAAGGAAACCAGGAAAATTGTGCCTGCCACCTTCCTTCCCTCCCCTGGACTGTTTTCTGCCGTTAGTTATGTGATTACTTACCCTTTCTCTACCCAATTCATGCCTTTCTTATAATTCTCTAACACTAGGTCAGCAAATTCTTTTCTGAGAATATATAATAAATAGGCTGGAAGTTTGCAGAAACTTTCTCTGCCCAGCTACTTAACTTTGCCCTTATAGCAGGAAGCCAGCCACAACAATGAACAAATAAAGAAGGTGGTTGGGTTCCAATAAAACTTTTTTTACAAAAGTAGGTTGGAGACCACAGACATGGTTGCAGACTTCTTCTGTAAGACACTGTGTCTTAAGTAAAATTAATCCTGCAAAATCTGCAAATTTTCTGTTCCCTTCCCCCATTTTGGTACCTTCTGTGTAGATCTTTAGTAATGTTCCCTCCTCCCATTTGTTCAGGCCTTTCACTGTCCATACCTTTGGGAGTCCCATAATGACTGTTATGGGCTGAATTGTGTCCCTCCAAAATTCATCTATTAATGTTCCAATTAACCTCAGAATGTGTCTCCTATTTGGAGATAAGGCCTTTAAAGAGGTGATTACAAAAAAAAAAAAAAGAAAAAAAGAAAAGAGGACTTTAGGGTGGAGCCCTAATCCTATGTCACTGATGTCTTTCTAAGAAGAGGAAGAGATGTCAAGGATGCGCATACAGAAAAGGCCATGTGAAGAGGCAGCAAGAGGGAAGCGACTCTGCAAGCCCAGGAAAGAGACCTCAGAAGAAACCAAGCCTGCCATCTCTTTGATCTTGAACTTCTAGCCTCCAGAACTATGAGAAAATAAGATTTTGTTCTTTAAGCCACCAAGACTGTCGCATTTGTTATGGTGGCCCTACCAAACTGCTTTGGTCAATGGGGCAGTAGCACTTATGACACAAGCAGCAACCTGAAAACTATCTCTTGCTGCTCTTGAGTCCCCTGGTGAACAAATCTGGACTAATCTGCTGGATAGTAAGAAACACATTACCTGCCAACTCATCACCGCAGCTGGCAAGTTGAACCCCGGAACTGGCTGCCTAGCTGACTGGCAGCTGACCACAAATGTAAAAGAACCCAAATGAGCAGAAAAGCCAAAACTTTGATGAGATAGTCCAAGTTGCTGAGTCCAGAAAATTGCTTTCAGCCACTGAGTTTGGGGGTAGTTTGTTATATAAAATAAAGAATTGCTATGCCTCCTCGCCACTTTCCATGTCTTCTGCACCCCAAAACTCAGACCAACCTCTTTGTTTCCTTTCTCCTCCTTCAAAGCTGCACTTCATTTCTCAACCCTTTGCTACCCCTCCACACCATCCAGTAATGCAATCGGGAACTCCATCCACTATGGACACAACTCTCTAGGCAGGTGTATTCATTTTCTATTGTCGTGATAGCAAATTACCTCAAATTTAGTAGCTTATAACAACACACATTTATTAGATAAATGCAGTGTATAGGTCAGAAGTTTAACATACACTTCCTGGGAAAATCAGGGTACTTCCAGGGCTCTGTTCCTTTATTAGCGCCTCTATGGAAGAATCTGTTTCCTTGATCATTCACATGGTTCATGGTTTAGTTCCTTGTTGCTAGGGACTGATATCTGTGTCTCCTTGCTGGCTGTTAGCTAAGGGCCACTGTCACCTTCTAGGGGCCACCCACATGTCTTGGCTTATGGTTCCCTCCCTCCATCTTCAAGGCCAGCAAAGATAGGCCAAGTCCCCTCCACACTTAGACTCTCTCCTGCATCTTTATTCATCACATATCTCTGACTCCAGTTGAGAAAAGTTTCCCTGCCTTAAAGGATTTGTGTGATAAGATTAGGCCAATTGATAGTCTAGAATAATCTCCCCAGCTCAAGGTCCATAACCTTTATTATGTCTTCAAAGTCCATTTTGCCATATCACATCGCACATTCACAGGCTCCAGGGATTAGGATGTAGATACCTTGTGCGGAGAGAACCAGTTATTCTGCCTACCACAGATGGCAACTTGTGGCATTGTAATCAGAGACTGTAGTCCTTAGTATCTCTCAGTTACACTGAGAATTTTTTTACAAAGCTAACTGTCAGCTCTCATTGTGTCTGCTCCCCACTACAGCCACTGCCACAGTCACTCACATGCTTCTGCATCATCTGGAATTGCCACTCTTACTTCTGGCAGAGTGGTCTTCATCTACATCCAGGTACCCTTCTTCCCTCTACCTACACAGCTCTTCTCCATACTTAGTTGTGAAGTAAGGTATGTGAGCCATGATCCCCTAATAGGAAGTTTTTGAGAATTACGTCTGGAATCCCTTAGGTCATTGTCTTGGGCAAATGCTCTTACAAGTCATCATTTTTCAAGCCCAACTACTTCAAGCTTGAGGTTGCTAAGCTTAATACAGGAAAAAGATTGTACTACAACCAACATCACAAGCTCCTACCACTATCTACTTAGAATTTTGCAAACTACTTTATTACAAGGTCCAATCTATATCATTTAGGATGCCTTCCACTGCAAGTCAAAGAAATCCTGATTTAAACAGGTGTCCACAGTTTGAAATGTTACTATTTCACATCACAAGGAGCACAGACATAGATCAGACTTCAGGAGTAATTAATTCCGTGGCTCAGAAAAATAATCAAGGTCCGAATTTCATTCACTTTCTCCACCCTGCCTTTTTTGATGTCATCACGCTGGTAGTAAGGTGTCTACAGCTCTTCCTGGCATCACATCCAATCATAAGTACATCCAGAGGAAGAAGAGAGATTGTCTCTTCCTGTGTCTCTCTCTTTGTTTGAGGAAATGTTTTCCTACAAGTTCCCTGGTAGACTTCCCCTCTGGTTTGATCAGCAGAATTGACTGAATTTTAAAGCAAGGCAAGGGAAGGAGAACATGCCATTTCATCAAGCCCCTCCTTGATCACTCTTAAAATTGTAACCACTCCCCAATCCTTGTCTTCCAGCATTCCTTTCTGAATTCACCAAGCCTTTGTTTTTTTCCTTAGCTCTTATTGCCATATGTTTTGCTTTATTTGTACATTTCCTTTACACACACACACTATAATGTCAACTTCCTTGTAGTAGGGGTTTGGAACTTTGTTATTTACCTAAAACAGTACCTGGCACTTAATAGGTTTCTCTCGACATTTTTAAGTAAATAAGTGATACTCCTTGAACCCTTGGAGCTAAAGGCAAGAGCCACTTCCCCATATGGCTACAGTGGGGAGGGCGGGTTACTAAACAAAACTGAGTTTATGTTAAGAGTAGATGGGGGAGGGGCATGGAAGTGAATGCTACATAGACAACCAACATCCTCACTCAACCCCATTTCCCCACCACCACTGTCACCAATATTGGCCTGGGGTAATTGAAATGATAGTGAGTTTTAGAGGGGTTTACTGATCTCAGGTCTTCTTGCTAGAAGTCTTGATTCAAGACTTCTAGAAACATCTCTTCACAGATTCATATATCCTACCGTCCTGTCACCATTTGGCATCTAAGAGGTTACTGACGCTATCAAGTCCAGTGACTTTATTTAATCCTTTGTTCTTCTGGTATTTGTAATATTTTTATATAATTTAGGCTTATAATTCTAAAGAAGCAATTTACCTGAAGTTTACATATTAATAAGAAGTGGATTTATCTTGGAAATAATTAGGATAATCTAAAGCAATTAGTCAAAGCAATAAAAGAAACTTAAAGAAAGCCATTAGTCTCATGTCTAGCTATTCAAACTGCCCCACCTGGGGAAGCCTTAACAGAGCTTGAAGAAAGACAGCAGGTGACCATATTCCTCAGGATTAACAGCAGACTTCTGTAGCATAATTCATAATATTCCTCCTTATGTTCTTCCGTCAGAATTCTTGAGAGCCCCAAGATAGGGTGACAGGACTTCAGAGAGGAGCCAATATATTCACTGTGGAGAGGTACAAACCAGGCACTGAGTTTATATCAGTCCCAGAAAATTTTTCCCCCTCTCCTTCCAAAGAACCTTTCTTTATCCTTGAGAAGACAAAAAGGGATTGTTTGGTTTATTCATCCCAAATCATGGGACAGTCTTGCTACAACCACATAATCCAGAGTCTTCCCATTTTGAGCACATTCTGCCTGCATAATGCAGGGCTTTCCTCAGAATTTTCTTCAATGCTGGGCTTTCCACATAGCCATTGCCATCACTGTCCCTTCCACGTTCTACTTCTTCGGAAGGGCTGCTTCCCTCCCGTTTCCCCCAGGGAACCAGAGACAACTTCTGCACAAGTTCTTTCTCTGAATCCCAAGCTCTTTTTTGGAATTCCTAATGGTCTCTAGAACCAGCTCTTCTCAATGAAGTCTGACCCTTTTTAGGCACTCTTTGAGGAAACCCTCGTTATAATCCAATGTTTTCATTACTTTTTTTTTTGTTTGCTCAAATTATTCCATCTTTGGTCATTAAGAGTCCCTTCAGGTTGATTCCTGTATCCTTACAAGTGCCCTTCCTTTTTTGAGCACTTGGCTATACCACAAGACAATCCAGGTTAATCTTATATTTTCCTGCCCCACCTCAGGAATGATTCATTTCTTTATCAAGCTCTGATTCCTTTTTTCAAAGAACAGTATTTAGGAACCAAGACCTGGGCACCAAATGTAGTCACTGCTCTGGGAGTGTCATTGCTCCTGGGCGTTCATGGCAACAGAGCCATGAAATACTGGTGTGTATACTAACCCATACATACACACATACCTATGTTTTGTGTTCAAGGAATATCACTTATCATTTAAAAATAATGAGAGAAACTTATTATGTGTCAGGCATTGTTTTAGGTAAATAAAAAAAGTTCCAAACCCCTAACAAAATGCAACTGACATGACAGTTTGATTATATATATATATATATATATATATATATATATATATATGTCTGTGAGTTTATACTAATATCTCTAATTTCAGGCCAACACCACAGATTTTACTTGTTCCTTCCCCCTTTCCTTATCTGTAATGTTTTTCTCCATTAATGTGAAACTTGTGTTATTATCTACCTTATTATTTATTATATAAGTAAATTTATGATCTCCTTTGCTTACCTCTAAGAAAGACATAAAGTATTTCAGAATTTCTAACCCATGCCACTGTGAGAAACACATTTACTAACTAGATTATAGCATTTGTATAGTTATTTTTGTATTTAGTATTACAGTGTTCAGTCAAAATACTGTTTTCCAAAGTTACTTAGGTTCATTATTTGTTAGCAGTAGGATTATTAACTCTGAAGCCTTTTTCAAACAATACGTAGGCCTCCTCATAATCATGTGACCCACTTTATCCATATGCAAATGACCATGGAGCTTTGGGTTTTAACATCATGATCTCTTTTTTTCTAAAAGGCAATCACATTTAAACACACTTTTAAGGTCCTACTTTTTGGCTAAGATTCTTAGCCTAAATAAGTGTCAAATATATATTGTGCCAGTTTTTTAAATGTCTTCTTTACAAGATAAAACCTCTTAATTAAAGAAGGAGAATGGGTTTGACTCTTGTGTATATTGCATTTATGCTTTATTATTTTTCTATACAATACTTTGGATGCCTGAGATGATCATTATAAATTTCTTTTTATTATTCTAAATTTGTATTATCCCCTTAAGTGGTATATTGGATTGCTATAGTTCACAACCTCCAGCCATAAAATACAAAGCAATAAAATCTTCTAATTAATGGACACATATGCAAAGTTTGTAATTAAATGCAAAGCTATAATTGGACCCAGTGCCCCATCTAACATGAAATAGCAATAGCAATGAACTGGGTGAAGAAAAAAGAAGAGCTGAAATACTCAGCATTGAAGTTGAATAGTTATTTACAGTAACTTAAAGAAAAAACGTTATTCCAGATTTTAGGGAGAAGAAATATCCATAAAACCAATAAGGAGAAGATCTGTCTCTATTTATCATTACACAGGAGGATAGGGTCTACTGTATTCCTGACACACTACTGTGGGGGAAGACTATAGCAAATTTATAGAGGTGGTAGCTAAAGAAATAAGCTCATCTATTGACTATAATCTGCCCACGTATACCCCCTACACACAGAAAACAAATACACACACACACACACACACACACACACACACACACACCTTTATTTAATGGGAGCCTTAAATTCCCACTTCCTTTTGAGTTATATACATTTCCATAAAAATATCATGTCTTTTGCAGCAAATGGAGTTGTTTTGTCTTTGCCTACAAGTATTTCCAAAGATGATATCAAATGACCGACAAATATACTTTTCATAAATAAACTTGTTTCCAATTCTAAAAATTAGCAGTAATAAGTCAGGAGTTCTGAATTTTACATGAAATAAGAGTAGGGGGAGTCCACATTATTGTATGATATTAATTTTAGGATCTAACCAAAGGTGCTTCTCCCCTACTCTTCTGATCAAACTGCCACTACCATCCACATAGGCACCCAAATCAGAGCCTTGAAGTCATCCATCATTCTTCACTTTCTCTCTGCCCTGGCGCATCTTAATCAATCAATAAGTCCTATTAGATCTACATACAAAATGTAGCATAAATTTACCTTACTGACACAACCCTAATCCAGCCTACTATCATTAATTAGCTATACCACTGCAATTGCCCCTTGACTTTTTTACCCAATATCCATCTCTCCCACCTTGAATCCATCCTCTGAACTGCAGCCAAAGTAACTGATCTTTCAGGAACATGAACTGATTAGATTATTCCTTTTTGTTAAAGAATGTTAAATGCCTCCCCTTTCCTTGCGGATGAAAGACCATGTAAGATGAGTCCTCAGAGGGACTTGTCTTACCTGACACTTCACCTCACTCTCTGCACTCAAGCCCACAACCATCCGTCAGTTCCTGAAATGTTTTCTTTCTGCTCAGGTCCTTTGCCTATCCCTCCCACTCTGCTGAGCCTGGTTGACTCTTACCAGTCATACATATCTCAACTTTACTGTCATCTCCTCTATGAAATCTTATCTAACCCCCAGATTATAAGGCAGAATACCTCTCACATATCTTCAAAACACGAAGGACTTTTTCTTCATAGCAACTCATTATGGTTGAAGTTCTGCAATTATTTGGAAAAATTATTTAATTTCTGTCTTTCTACCCCTATTAGACTATAAAGAATTATGTCTATTTGGGTTCTGTATAGTATTCTTAGCATCAAGGAGCGTAAGCACCTGGCACTTAGTAGGTGATCAATAAATACTTATTGAACAAATACTGGTTAAAAAAAGAATAGCTTAACTATATGGAATTTTCACTTTTGTCTTCTTTATCAACCATCAACAGCAGGTAGAATGAAAATCCTGTCAGTGCACGTGAATCTCCTATTGCGATCCCCGAAGTTCTGCTGAGCTCAAGACAGATGGAAACCCTGCAGCATCCACACAGAATGGCTCTCAGATATGATCTGCATACAAAAGAGAGAGCACAACACTGCAGGCAAAGAGCCAGCAGCCTGTTGACATCCATAAAATACAAGGCTAGCTCTGGCTTTGACCCTCTCAGGCTCAATAAAACGTGGTAAAGATGTAGAGAAGGGATGGGCTAATTTCTTGGAATTATTCCAGAAATTTTGAATGTATGACCAATTTTGAATATATGTCTATTTATCAGCCACTCAGTATTACCTAATAATTTGTTATCATCTTTTCAATCTCAAAGAGTGGGAGACTAAATGCTTCAACAGTGATTTTTCTTCTCCCTGCGATTTTCAGATGACATATTTAGTGAGATAAAAAAAAAATAAGGATAATGGTTTCTGATCCTTTCTTTTCTAATTCTCATGAAAATATCATATCCTGACCATGTAGAATATGGATGGCAGGAGGGTGACCCACCTGGAGAGGAGACACACCACCGCTAGGAAGGAGCCAAGAGGCCAAACCCTGGGCACTGGGTGTGCACTGAATGCTTGTCTGCTCTGGAATAGAATCAATATTCAGGCGTTTGTTCCCAGGGAGCTGGCTGAACATCCAAGGGACTTCCAGGTGGCAGAAGTTCTGTGTATCAGGGCTTTCCTGAGGCATGGACTGTGAAAGGTACTAGAAGCAGACTTCAATGTTAAAACAAAGGATAATAGGAACTAGGCAAGTAGAATCAAGGTCCATGGCCAAGCAAATGGTTTGTAAATAGAGGGAAAGGAAGAATGAGAGACAGAAGATAGAAAGTCAACTAAGTGGACTCTCCCCTTGCCTACCACCCTCACTTGTCCTTGAGTCTTACTGAGATTCTATAAGATCGCAGGCTCTAAATGGGTGATTTTCTGATCTTTGACCCTCTAATGAACCTACTGGGAAAGCCCCCAACTCTGGATCATTATATTCAACCACCTACTTTCCATTCGCACATCTGGCCTGGTGATCATGTGCCTCAGGAGAG
This sequence comes from Suricata suricatta, assembly GCF_006229205.1. NCBI lineage: Eukaryota > Metazoa > Chordata > Mammalia > Carnivora > Herpestidae > Suricata > Suricata suricatta. Next base: position 44,417,775 of record NC_043703.1, on the reverse strand, counting down.
AATTCTCCTAACTATGCAGAATGGCACGATTACGAGTTAACGATTTCCCTCTCATCGGAGCCCCCAGTGTGTGCCGTCATTTTCTCAAGTGGATGTTCACATCCAAGTAGGCTCTTTTACACTGTCTCTGCTCCCATCAGGACCCACCCCCACCCTGACTGTCAGCTAAGCGCACTTCTATTTTATGGAGAAAATAGAAGCCATAGAGCAAGAAATACCTCAACCTCTTGCCCCTTCCATTTGACCTGAAAAAGTGCCTAGATCTTTGCTTTCTTTTTCCTACCTTAGAAGATGAGGTGGCTCTTCTGCTGCTTCAAGTTAAGCCCCCCACATACACTCATGATCACACTCTGTCCAAGTCCTCAGAGAATCTGCTCCATCGAGGGTTTTCTCTTCCTCTTCTGTATCTTCAACTTCTTCCTTGCTATAAGCTCTTAGCAAATAAATCTCTCCGTATTTAAAGGAACTAAGTTATCCCTTTAGCTTTTTATTCCCAACTTTTCCAGATGACTTGAAAGGCTCTTTTATGCAGGCACACCTTGGAGACATTGCAGGTTCAGTTCCAGGCAGCTGCAATAAAACAAACACTGCAATAAAGTGAGTCAAATTATTTTTTTGCATTTCCCAGGGCATGTAAAAGTTATATTTATACTATTAGGTGTGCAATAGCATTATGTCTAAAACAATAATGTACATGCCTTTATTTAAACATACTTTATTGGTAAAAAAAAAAATGCTGGCCATCATCTGAGCTTTCAGCCATTGGAGTTTTGGGTTTTTTTGTTGTTTTTTTTTTTGCTGCTTGTCTTGATGCTGATGGCTGCCAAATGGTCAGTGCATGGTAGCTGAAGGCTGGTGTGGCTGTAGCAAGTTTTTGAAATGAGGCAACAAAGTTTGCCACATCAATTGACTCTTCATTTCACGAATGACTTTTCTATAGCATGCAATGCTGTTTGATAGCATTTTACCCACAGTAGAACACCCTTCAAAATTAGAGTCAGTCTTCCCAACCCAGCCAGTGATTTATCAATTAAATTTATGTAATATTCTAAATCCTCTGCTGTCATTTCAACAATCTGCACTGCATTCTCGCCAGGAGTTGATTCCATCTTTGTTCTTCCATAAGAAGAAACTTTTCATGTATTTAAGTTTTATCCTGAGATTATAGATTCAATGATATCTTCAGGCTCTATTTCTAATTCTGGTTTTCTTGCTATTTGAACCACAGCTGCAGTTACTTGCTCTTCTGAAATCTTAAATCCCTCAAAGTCATCCATGAGGGTTGGAATCAATCAAACTCCTGTTCACATTAATACTTTGACTTCTTCCCATGAGTTATGAATGTTGTTAATGACATCTAGAGTGGTGAATCCTTTCCAAAAGGTTTTCAATTTACTTTGCCCAGATCCATCAGAGGAATGACTGTCTATGGCAGCTATAGCTTTATGAACTATATTTCTTAAATAATAAGACTCTAAGCTAACTTACTATTTGATCCATGAGCTGCATAATTGATGTTGTATTAACTGGTATGAAAAGAACATAAATTTCATTGTACACCTACATAAGAGCTCTTGGGTGACCAGGTGCATTGTCAATGAGCAGTAATATTTTGACAGCCATCTTCTTTTTTTTCTGAAGGTAGGTCTCAACAGCCAGCTTAAAGTATTTAGTAAAACATGTTGTAAACAGATGTGCTGTCATCCAGACTTTCTTGTTCCATTTAGAGAGCACAGGTAGAGTAGATTTAGCAGAATTCTTAAGGGCTCTAGGACTTTTGGAATGGTAATAAGCATTGACTTTGACTTGAATCACCAGCTGTATCAGCTCCTACTAAGAGTGTCAGTCTTTCATTTGAACTTTTGAAGCCAGGCGTTGACTTCTCCTCCATAGCTATGAAAGTTCTAGATGGAATCTTCTAATAGAAAGGTGTTTTGTCTACCCTGAAAATATGTTGTTTAGCGTAGCCACCTTCACTAATGATCTTAGCTAAATCTCCTAAATAACTTGCTGCAGCTTCTACATCAGCGCTTGCTGCTTCTCCTTGCACTTTATGTTATAGAAATTGCTTCTTTCCTTAAACTGCATGAACCAACCTCTGCCAGCTTCCAACTTTTCTTCTGCAGCTTCTTCACCTCTCTCAGCCTTCATCGAATTGAAAAGAGTTGAGGTGCTTCTCTGAATTAGACTTTGGTTTAGGGGAATATTGTGCTTGGTTTGATCTTCTATACAGAGCACTAAAACTTTCTACATATCAGCAATAAGCCTGTTTCACTTTCCTATTATTCATGTGTTCACTGAAATCACACTGTTAACTTTATTCAATAACTTTTTTTTCCATTAATTCTCAGCTTGGCCAACTATTTAGTGCACGGGGCCTAGGTTTGGGTCTCTCCTGGATTTCAACTTGGCTTCCTCACTAAGCTTCATCATTTCTAGCTTTTGATTTAAAATGAGAAACATGTAACTTTTCCTTTCATTTGAACACTTAGAGGCCACTGTAGGGTTATTAATTGGCTTAATTTCAATATTGTTATATCTCAGGGAATAGGAAGGCCTGAAAAGAGGGAGAGAAATTGGGGAACAACAGGTCAGTGGAGCAATCACAGCACACTCAACATTTATCAATTAAGTTGCTGTCTTTAATGGATGCAGTTTGTGATTCCCGAAAACAAGTATAATAGTAACCTCAAATGTCACGGATTACAGATCACCATAACAAATATAATGATAATGAAAAGCCCTGAAATGTGAGCATTACCAACGTGTGACACAGAGACACAAAGTGGGCAAATGCTGTTGGAAATATGGTGCCAATCAATTTGCTCAGTACAAGGTTGTCACAAACCTTCAATTTGTAAAAAATGCAAAATATGCACAATGCAATAAATCAAAGCTCAATAAATTGTATTCAAAGATTTCTACTTTATCACCTTCTATTCACCTGGCACAACTGAACCAGCTTACTCCAGATCAACAACAACTTGGTCATGATCAAACTCAATGGACACTTTTCTCTCTATATTTAATTCACTGCTTTGGACACTGTTGGCCACTTTCTCTTTTCTCTTGGCTTCTGTGAAACCAATCTCTCCTAGTCTTATTCTTTCCTCTCTCCATTCCCTTAGTCTCCTTTGTTGATGTGTCTCCTTCTGCCCCCTTTCTCTTCTCATGGTATGTATATTACTTACAAAATCTCACCCACACCAGCCATCACAGACCATTTATATTCAGAGAACTTTCAAATAGCAACCCTGATCTCCTTAGTTCTAGACTGCTTGCCCACAATTCTCGTAAACATTTTTATTTAGATTTCCCAGAACTATCTCTAACTTATCCCATCCTAAGCTAAGTGAAAATGCTTTCTCACAAAAATGCTTACTTTGATAAACTGTCCCTAATTGCTCTTTGGGTCACCCATTGTCACCTGAAGCAGGAGCCTGAGAGTCCACTATCCTCTGCCCTTCACATCCAACTGGTCACCAAACACTATTGATTCTTCCTCTTAAACATTTAACAGCTCTATTCTTGTCTGTTTCCACTTTTATCCCTATGGCAGGTTCTCATCATTACTCTCCTGACATGAAGCACTGAACTCCTAACTTATCTCATTGCCTCTCCTTCTTAAATATATCCTCCAGAGTTCTTCTCTGCTTTTATTCCTAAAGGACATACCATAAAGAAAATAGGGGCACCTCTTGTGGCTCAGCTAAGCATGTGGCTTTTGATTTTGGCTCTCACAGTTTGTGAGTTCCAGCCCTGCATGAGGCTCTGTGCTGACCATATAGGATTCTCTGTCTACTTCTCTCTCTTCCCCTCTCCTGTTTGTTGCACTTGCTCTCTCTCTGTCTCTCTCTCTCTCTCTCAAAAATAAATAAATAAACATTACAAAATAAAATAATAAAACTTTCTAGCATGTCATACACATGACTCACAATCTCAAGCACACAATTTTTCTGATAATATATTATTTGGATATTAGTAATATCTATTTCATAAGATTTTTATGAGGCATACATGAGTTAATACATATAAAATGCTTAGAAGTATGTCTCTTACAAAGCAAATGCTCAAAAAAATTAGATAACATTCTAGTAGGAACTTACTAAATGTTCAACAAATAAATGATGACTGAGATAATCCACAGAGGAGTTCATAATTTGTATCCCAGTGCTATGCAGGCACACAGAGAACTGCATATGGACACAGTAGGCTTTAGATTCCAAGCTAATGAGGAAAAACTACCAACATGATGCCAGGTTAAGGCCCTCACTGGTTAAAAACTGTCTTTCTGGTTTTTGCAATGCACCTCAGGACAGACAGAGCAATTTGGAATTAAAAAGCACATTAGGGGCACCTGGGAGGCTCAGTCAATTGAGTGCCTGACTCCTGATTTTGGATTAGATCATGATCTCAGGGTTCGTGAGTTCAAGCCCCACATCAGGCTCCGTGCTTGTAGATGGAGGCTGCTTGGGGCTCTCTCTCTCCCTTTCCTTCTGCCCCTCTCTCTAATGTGCTCACTCTCACACTCTCTCACGCTCTCTCTCTCTCACTCTCATAATAAATAAACTTAAAAAATTATATTAACTACCAGATCTCTTTCTTTGCTTCTTTTTATTTCTGTTGGGAATGATTCATTTCCATTTTCTTCTTTGCTTTTTCACCTGTTTGAAATCTTTGAGCCTAAACACACACAGGGTGAAGACTATATTGCACACAGTGGAAACTCAAGTTCTAACTGATGTTGCCTGGGTACTTGATGATGAGAACATGTTCAAATGATGACCATAAAGATGCTGATCAACGGAATTCCCTTTCCCACCCAGCTATATTTCATAAGCTGCCAAAAAGAAGTGTCTAATTCTTCTAACCTTAAGGAAGATTTTACTTAAAAATATAGTCATCTTGCAGGGTCACAGGTGGCAGGTCTTGTCTCTGTCAGAGGCACTGAAATTTATGCTGCAAAAGGACATCTCTGTGCTCATTCACATTAACCTCCAAGACATGCCTGAACTTCCATTAATGATCTGTCATTGTTATTTATCTAAACCAGGCCTACAAGCTGTTTATGTTATTAGTCTCCTTCACCATTTGGAGGCAGTGAGCTTTTCAAGTTCCAAATTTGTCTCTTTCAGATTGAAAGGGGTCACCGTGCTGTATTTGGGTTTGAGGAGAAACAAACAGGTCTGAATGGGGAAACTTTGTAGTACTATGAGCTATGACAGCAAAAAAACAATATTCCCCCAATTCTTTCACTGGGGCAGGATATAGCCACAACTTTTAACACAAAGACCATAAACCATAGCTGATAATGAAGAAACATATTTAACTTTAGTAATTATGGCCAGAAAAGTACATTATTTTAGGAAGAAAACTAGCTATTAGATTTCAGATGTTTTTAGTCTTCTGACTCTTTATTGTTCTAGGATTCAGAAAGAATCACATCCTATAATTGAATTTTCTACAAAAACATACAAAGCAAATCTATGGTGTTTAATATAGTGCTTGGCACAGAGTAAATGGAATAAATTGTCATCGTTGATGTTATTTTCATTATTCTGACCATCATCACCCAGAGTCCACTGGGGATAAGACCAGAAAACAGAGCCAACCACAAGTGTGTCTTCTATTTAGGTAGATGTGGATAGAGATAGAGATGGAAGAATATATGGATAGAGATGAAAGACTTCTGCATTTATCACAACATCACATTCACTTAGGCACCCTGTCAGTCAGGAAAGATAATATAATTATCCTAATGATACATATAAGGGAAGCAGATCACAGCAGTCAATGAAAGATTTGAGCCTGTAATTCTGTAACTCGGACTCCTACCTTCTTACTCTTTGAAGTTGAGAGAAGGGTGCAAAGGAGGTTGAGGGACAGTGATGCAAGAGAAGTCAGGGGATGAGAAATAATACAGGAAGCTCTTTTCCAGGTTATCTGTGTTCCTCAGCCTATGCAACGTATATTGGTGTCAAACAGTTTATTTTGCTTATGGGTGTGGCTTATGAAGTGTATCTCTTTACTTTGTTATCATCTTCATAAGTAATTGTAAATAGGCATAGTCTGCATTTATGATTTGCTGTTTTTTGCACCAGCATGAAAGTTCAGAACCAAGTATTATACCTTACAAAGGCACAAAGGCTCAAATTTCTCTTTGAATTTATAATACTTGTTCTAAAGGAGAAGAGAGATTCTGACAAGCATGGGTTGATTTCCCATTATGTTCCCTAGTTTCTTGGCTCAGTAAGCTAGACCTTCAACAGTGCCAAGCATACGCTGACTGCCCTGGATCACCCAAGGTATGCTGGAGGCCTTAGGAGACCATATGTTAGGCATCTGACATATGTTAAAAAAAGAGCGGGTCATATTTCTGAAGCAGATTTCCATAATGTATCTTCGGCCATGCAGGAATTAGCCCTGTAGCTCATCATGTTTAATTCATGCTTAATTACATTTGAATCCGTGAACTTTTCCATGAAGTCTTCACAATTGCACTTCCGTTGTAGTAGTCATACTTGCTAAATTTTCTGTGCTTTAAACACAAATGTCAGTGCTTTGTGAAATTTCACAATTATGCTATTCACTGTCATTTTTCATTCAGCCCTGAATCAACATAATTTGATGATAGCTGTACAATTATGAAAATACTGTCGAGGAGACATCACCCATGTGAACCTGGTGCTAAGCATTACTGTAATAAAGTCAGGGAAAAGTCATGAAATTCTTAGCCAGCCTGAACTTAACAGAACATGAAGTCATTTAACTTAATTGAAAGTGTTACACTGAGTTTTTCTACCTCAGCAACAGAAGTTCCTACAAATTAGAGCTGCTTAAGGAAGGAGTGCCTCTCTAGGTGCCTTTTACAGAGCTGACAAAACTACCAGATTTACCATGGCATTTCATATTCACTCATCCTTCCTCTCTAAGTACCATTTGATTATCTCCTACTGCCATGTTTACTTTTTTTTTTTTTTTACTTTTTTAGAAAAAATTTTAAAAGAGAGAGAGACAGAGGGAGAGAGGAAGACTAGAATCCAAAGCAGGCTCCAGGCTCTGATCTGTCAGCACAGAGCCCAATGCGGGGCTTGAACCCATGAACCATGAGATCATGACCTGAGCCAAAGTTGGATGCTCGACCTATTGAGCCCTCCAGGCACCCTTCTCCTACTGCCATGTTAAAATCAAATCGTATGGGGGCACTTGGATGGCTCAGTCAGTTAAGCATCCAATTCTTGATTTTGGCTCAGGTCATGGTTTCATGGTCTCTTGGTCCAGCCCTGCATTGGTCTCTGTGCTGATAGCCCAGAGACTGCTTGGGATTCTCTCTCTCCCTCTCTCTATCTGCCCCTCCCCCACCCACACTGTCTCTCTCTCTCTCTCTCTCTCTCAAAATAAATAAATAAACTTAAAAAAATTAAATCAAATCCTATGAAACTCCATATCAGAAAGCCATTAACTCCGAGCTGAAAGGAGCTTTGCAGATTCCCTAATCTTCTCACAGTCATTTTGAAGATGAGAAACGCAGACCCAGACTTTCCTAATGTCACAGCTATATAGCAATAGACAGGAACTGGAACTCAGATTTCCTGATGACCAAGACAGGAAATAGCATGGACTAGAGCACATCTCAGTGCACAACTCAAATTGTTGAGTGTTACAAAGCAAATCCTGAAGCTTTGTCTCTACCTAAGAAATGGAACACCAAAAACTGAAGTTTTGTCTTCTTACCCATCCAGAGAGATTATCCCCACTAATCTGGCTTTCTGCCTGGAAACTTCACAATTAGGAGTTGTTTTTTAGATTTAAACCATTGGGTTTCTAGGAGAAACTTACTGAAATAGAAAAAAAAAACATATTACACCAAAGAGGTTATCCCCAGGAATGGCCCAAGGGAACCTTTGCATGAATTTCAAGTCAGCAATCAGAACCTGAACAAATGGCATAAGAGACAGATAATATTTGATGGACATAACTAACTCAGTAGAGAGAAGGAGGCAATATTGGACATGGTGTAGAACCATGAAGGGTACCTGAAGTCCCAAGGTCTAGATAGGAAGCAAGCTTCAGAGAGGCAGTGAGAGGTTAGGAAATGGGGGGGAAGAGACTCTGATAAAAGAACATTGGAGTGGGTAACTGATACCCACATACCAAACCCAGGAATACCCATGACCAGTATTTTCTTCTCCAGGGAAGAATTCTACCCTCATGTAGCATTTTCCTTTTTTATCTGTTTCTTATTCAAAGGGAAGAACATTTCTGCATCTTCCTTAGGCACTCTTGTCTAAGATTTTTCTCTGGGCTTCTATTACCTGGAGGTGAGCAGTCCTTTAGCCAGAAAGTCCATAATTTTAGAAAATCTTTTTATGAGTTCAGGCCCCAGAGAGAAAACTCCCAAACAAATCATCCTCCTCCCATCTGTTTGCTACAAGCTTCCTCAAGAAGGTTGTGGTCAGTTTTGAAGTCCATAAAATGCAGGACAAGAGCTATAGCAATTGCCTAGAAACACCTCTACCTCCCTCCCCTTTTCTCCACCTTACACATGCTGGGCTGGGCAAGATGGTGACACTTAAGGGACTCTGGGTTCAGTAGCTAGCCCCACTTTAAATTGGGTAAAAATATAATAGGGTAGGCATTTCCCATTGAGAGGCAACCCCTTCTTGGAATAAGGTATTATATTTACAGGTCACTTTCTGCTGTGTCTAAATCAACTCACCAGCAAGGCTAGTGTGCTAGACAATGAGAGTGGAGAGAAGAAACACGTGCCTTATCCTCAAGAGCTTGGACCCAGTAAAGGAAAGAGAACATCTGTACAGAGGGATAGCCAACAATAATATCAAGATCCATCAAGGAGAGGAAAGGGGAAAGGAAGGAAATGGATGACAGACATGAGTAGGAAAGAAAGATATAAATGGATAAAATAGAAAGGATAGGACATATAGCTTTAAGTAAATAATAACAAGGATTAACTAAGCAGTATGTTCCTAGTACAATGCTGATTTATATACATTATCTTATCTTATTTGATGGTGTTTGTGACTTTTTTTTTTTACAACTCCAGGAAGAAATTGCAATAATCAGTGGATTAGTACCTGTCTTGAAAGACTGACCTCTAGGAAAAGTAACTGAGAAAAGTTTCATCATTTCAGGATAACAAAGCCAAGCTAGTGCCTGTAATATGATAACAGTGAGTCAATGGCAGAAACTCTGTCTTAGAGCACCTACCCTAGGAACGTTATCTGCCATTTTATCAACTTTGCTTTGAATGCCCTTTAATACCTGGCTCAGCACCTTAGACAGAGAAGGTGACCACTATTCATTTGTTGGTCTGCCTTGAATTGTAACTTCTTACATGAGGAGTGACCCTGCATTGCTGTCATTAGTGAGTGACCAAATCCTTACCCTTCAGTTTATCAGCAATTCAAGTTCCCAAAATACTTGACCAAACATGGCCAGACAAGCCTCACTGTGGACCTTTGGCTGACATGCCCTAAACATGTTCAGCCATGAAAACTCTTACTTCTCCTCCATAGGCCCAGCAGTTCCTCCACGTGCAAAGTCACCCTGAAGAACAACGAGCACAGTGCAACTGTGACTAGTGATGCAAAGGTGGTCACACAGTGGTAGAGGACAAGAGAACAGCACTTGTCATGCTGAGGACATTTTCACCCAGCGCAGGCCAAGCCTTTGTCTGCCAGCTTTGTAAACTCTGGCCACAATACAGCCTCGGTTTGCCAGGATAAAAGAGATTCTATTGTGGAAGTCTCTCTAGGCTCAGGGAAATAATTATTAACTGTGGCTTCCATGGGCTAGGATTATGCCAGGTGGAAAAAACCATGAGCTTTAATCTGCTTGATCTGAAATGTCAAATTGGGCCTAAAAACTTCCTAGTGCTCTTAGTGCTGCTGGGAAAGCCAAGTTCTTGATGCCTTCACCCTTCTGTTCACAACTCAGCCTTTTCTTTTACATTTCCACACTAATTACAATTCTTTGCAAAGGAGAGAATAATTGTTCTGGCTATTATGTACTATCAACAGGCCATTTTTAAGCTTTTACCCAAAATTCAGTGATTAGGCCTCAGCCGGCATGCTTTCTGGATACTCTTGCTTAGCCCTTCACATTTGCTGAGTAGACAATAGTCAGTCCTGTGGTTCTGAGACTGGAAAAATAGAAGGCCTCCTTCCAACTTTAATCTCTGTGCCTATAGAACTCGGAGCGGGGAAGACCAAAGATGAGTCCTCCTCCTGGGACCAAAGCAGAATATAACTCACTTCCATAAAAGAGACAGAGAAAGCCCTGCAGAGGCACATGGAAAACAGGCTTGAAGCAACACCAGTCACATTAGGAAGCTGGGCACAACCAGGCTGGCAACATGGACTCTCAGGAATGAGGTGGGTTGGTTTGCACAAAGCTATAAAATGAGACCAGAGCCAGAGGAGCATGAGGGCATCGGCCTCTCCAGATGGAGACTCTCAATGGGGCTGTGTGCTGCTGCCCGTGCCGGCTTGATGGTGGCTTGTCATTGCCATTCATTTGCCATCAGGAGCACGGCCGTCATGCATGGGAGGTTACTAAACCAACAAAAAACACACATTCATTACCTGAGTCTGTCACTTGGCTCTATCTACTTTTTTGAAACCGTAAAGATCATTTTCCAAGAGTAAAGAGGATCTGTGTAACTAAGCTCTCAAGGAATAGCAAACATTGTGTAATAGTCTGACTCCATTTTTGATGTTTGCTGACAAGGCCCCCCACTCCCTACCTCCCTGCCCCGTGGCTGAGCAAGTGAATAAGAAAGCCCAGTGCTCCCTCTTTTGGCACCAGCAGCAAATTCAAACCACACAAGCCATAGGCGGGGTGTGGAAAACCTTAGCTCGGCCACACCGCACTCACCACTACAAAATCTCCTTTCTCTGCCTTCTCAAGCCATTGTGAGGCCAGCTTGGGAGCCTGTCTCTTTCACCCCAAAGACCCTCATTGTGTGTACAATAAAGTTTTTCATACCCTCTTATGCATATGAAATTATCACAACCAAGTATGAGGTAGGAGTCCACTCTACCTTTGTGGATTGACTGCAACACATTGTTTAAAATGCATAAGAGCAGATATTGTTTTAAAAATTTGACCTGGGGAGATTTCCAAGGTGTAGTCTTAAGCTTAGAAAGCAATTTGCAAAATATATGGGTTGTATGATTCCATTTATATAAAAATAAGTATTACATATAATGTATGTTTATAAATACAAATGTGATATTATATGTATGTGTAGTGGAGATATATATATATATATATATTCGGTCACATTAGGAATGGAGACCTATATATATATATCCAAAAGAAAGTGAACTGAAATCTATTAACTCTGGTCAGTCCTGGGCAAGGGAATGGAACATAGGAAGAGAGTAAAAGGTCACCATCATGTTTTAATCTGTGTACTTATATATACTTATGCAAGTCTTGAATCATTTATCATAGATATATTATTTATCAAAGGAACAGCCAATAACTAAAATAAGATGAAACAAAATAAAATATTAAGCCTAAAATAATTTTTAAAACTAATTCTAAAATGGTTTTACTCAGCATGTGGGGAAAAACCTTCTGAATGGGGATCCCCCACGTTGAGGGGAATGTAAGGAAATGGGTACACCGCATTGTCAGCAGCTGAGGAGAAAACTGATTAAGAAAAGCCTCAAAAATGATCAAATCCTTTGAGTAATTTCATTTCTAGTGATCAATTATAAGGGAAAAAAACTATAGCTTTGTACTGCAATTTACATAAAAGAAGTTCTATCACATTATTTTTAAAGTTAATTTTTATTTCTATCAATGAAATACATGCACTTGGTTTAAACATGAAGTAGGCTGTAAGGCTTATGATGAACACAGTAGTCCCTGCTCCAACTTCCCATCTCTCTAAGCCCAATGCTCAGATTCTGCTCCCCTCCAATCTTTGGTAGGTTTCTTTGGATATGTCACTCCATCTTTTTGGATACTACACTGTTTTCTTGCTACCTCTCGGTTCATCGGTTTTAGGTGTGATATGTTGATCCTACTACGGTGGCTGAGACTTCAGCTCTCCTGCATCGTCATCCCCACGCATCCTTACTTCCTGTCCTCTCTTCTTCTCAGTCCTGTTATAGCAAAATCTTTGTTCTCTATTATTATAACTCTGTAAGTATTGGATTGAGTCAAGAAGTGAGCTATGATTACATGTCCTTTCTTGTACGGTATTTTTTCTAAAATTAATCACTGCTTTTTATTCTCTATATAACTCTCTCTAATATTTTCCCAATGTTTCCAGATGTTTAACTCATCCTCAGGCAACGTCTCCTCAAAGAACTTCCTAGGGCTTCCCTTTCCTGTTTCTCTCATATTAGATACATATTCATTTTTTAAAATTTTTCTCTTTCTTTGTGTACCACCTACTTTGCTTGCATGTATCTTCAAGAAGCTTCCCAAGAAGGGAAAAAAAGGAAGACCCTTTTCTTTTAAAGTATTGTATTTCTGGGGTACCTGGGTGGCTCAGTTTGTTAAGCGTCCAACTCTTGATTTCAGCTCAGGTCATGATCTCATAGTCCACGAGTTCAAGCCCCACATCAGGCTCTGTGCTGACAGCATGGAACCTGCTTGGGATTCTCTGTTTCCCTCTCTCTCTCTGCCCCTCCTGCTTGTGCCCTCTATCTCCCTCTCACAAATAAATAAACATTTCTTAAAAAAATTGTATACCTGAAAAATCTTTTATTGCCTCTTATAAGAATTTAAAATAATTTCTTTTAAAATTTTTTTCTCTTATTATTTGCTGTTAAACATTCTGCATTGATTTTTTAATTTCCTCCACTGTCCTCCATTTTCCATTTGTTGTGTTTTCTGAGTATTCCTCAATTTTATCCTCCAATCCTGTTATTGAACTGTTTATTCTACTACAATATTTCCTATTTTAAGGGCCCTTCTAATCCCTTGATTTTTTATAGCCTCTTGTGTTTGCTTTATAGAGGTAGTATTTTTTATTGCTCTGAAGATATTAAATATAGATTTTTGTTTGTTTTCTTCTGCATTGTCTCTTTTTTATGGGTCCTTTTTTTATTTGTTTGTTTGTTTTTCTTTTTAATGTTGGATGAGTTCCTCAACTATATAGTGATCCTGAGCTGAACATTCACATTTAAGGCTGGCAATATCAAAGTTGTTGATTAGAAGCTCAGTGTCTATGAGTGTGACTTCCCCACCTCTGGAAGTGTGATGCACAGGGGTATGACTTGTCCCTCTGTGAGGCAAACCAGAAGACTTCTAACTCTGGAGGAAACACAGCTCTTGGTGAGACATACACGTCAGTATCGATATCTCTTCTTTGGATGGGTTACGTTTCTCCAAAAATTGTCTAATTCCCTGGTGGGAGCAAGGGAATTTGGTGAAAAGTCACCATACAACTGGTGATTAGTGTTCTCGAAAAGTAGGACAAGTGAACACAGCTGAAGACACAAAGATTAGTGCCTTTTAATGCCTGCCTTCAGCTCTGTACCCTTCCCACTCACTCCTCGGACTTTCTGTGATGGTGCCAGTACAAGTACTACAAAACCTCATGTTGCTACAGGAGGAAGACAGACAAACTGACAGTCCAGTGTAGAGCCTGAAAAAACTGTCATGTTACTGAGATGGTGTGCCTTACTCCTCAAGTGCATGGGGCTGGAGTCCTTTGCAAGACCAGTGTCGTTTATTGACACTTAAGGTTTTCTAAAGATGAATCCTACTCTTAGGACTAGCTCTGGTCAACATAAGGAGATAAAATGTTGTAAGCTGGATAAAAAGTACCAGGCAGCAGCCTCACATAGAGCTATATTGCTAAAATAAATCTTCCTGGTAGCTGGTCTGAAGCTCACTGTTTCTGTGTATTGAATTTTAGACTATTTTTATAGTCAGACATTCCTATAAAGACACTTATTACAGAATGCAAAGACCTGATTATGAAAAGTAGCTGCAGAAAATGAATTATGCAAAGGAAAGATCTTGCATTCTTAATAAATATACTTGTTAACAAATATGCAGCAAAGAAACAACAGGCTGAGAACCACTACCCTAGAAATCAATGCTTATTATTCTAAGGAGAGGTTCATTTAGAACTAAGCTGTATCATTTGGCAAACACATGTGAGTGACATCCTGCAGCTGAGGCAGATGAAAGGTGTTTAGCCCATGAGGATTTTACCTTGTGCCATCACTGGGAGAGAATGAAGAACATCCTTTCTGCCCTCTTCCTGGACTCTTTGTTCAAGTTAGGCTTATGTCGGGGTCAAGGTGAAACTCACTTCCACATCTTCCTTGGTACTTGCTCAAAGAGTTAAGGAGAAGCATCCAGAAGTCATGTTCACAGATGTTTTTAGAATGACCAGGGGGACTTGGGATCCCTATTCCTAGTCACTCCCACCCTGAGATTAAGTGATTTCTTGCTGTGAATATCTGAAATGCTGTTTAAATGAACTTTTCCATATGTGTAAGAAATTTTATAATGTACAATCCAAAGAAAGTAGGCTTAGTACAAACTCCAATGGATACATATAGCAATTCAAATATTTATTAGATGTAATGCCACCTATCTACCCATGTATGTATCTACCCACATCTACCCATGCCTGTACATTAAAGTTATAAGTGGTTAAATCATCCTATGAACTGTCCTTCAATCTTCAATACCATAAATAAGTACTCTTACTGTACATTAATATATATTTACCCCATCTTAGCACTGTTTACAATTGTCTATTAATATATCTATCTCCCTTCCAGACTCTTACTTATGAGGTCATAGATGGGGCATCCAGAGCATATAGCATATGCTCACTAAAACTTGCTGTATGAAGGGCCAACTTATAACTTCTTTATTAAATCTTCTCACAAAGCTAGCCTCACTTGTCATTCCAGCTTCTAAATAGTCTAGGGGTAAGTATGGATGTTTAAGTGAGGAGAGAGAGTGGATACAGATCAAATTGTCAAATGAATTTGGCTCTTTTCATGTATCTAAACCCATTTTTGGAGCCTGAGTATTATTGAAAAACACAACTTCAACTACTTAGACATTTTGAGAGAAATGTTAAGTTCTTAGCAAACAGTTTAACATTATCTTTTTTTTTTTTTTAGGCAGAGAGAGAGAGATTGAGAGGGCGGGGCAGAGGGGGAGAGAAAGAGAATCCCAAGGAAACTCCACACTTAGCATGGAGCTTAATGTGGAACTTGATGCAGAACTTGATCCCACAACCCTGGGGTCATGAACTGAAATCAAGAGTCTGACACTCAACTGACTGAGCCATCCAAGAGCCCCAACATTATCTTTTAAAGTTGGATTTACATCCTATGTTTACAATTTGCCAATTCCATCCCTACAGTCTTAAAGAATTCTTGCATAGGTCCACAAAGTCTACTGCAGCTTTCTTTATAGCACCAGAGAAATGGAAATACCTAAGTGCCAATTGACAAGAGAGTATGGAAATGATGAAACAGTGACTGAGCAGATATGAACTAAAGCTACATACACAATAAAGGTGAATCTTAGAAACATGTGATGGTTAGTTTTACATGTCAACTTGAATAAGCCATGGTGCCCAACTGTTTGGTCCAAACACTAGTCTAAATGTTTCTGCGAAGTACCTTTTAGGTGTGATGAAAATTTATAATCAGTAGACCTCAAGTTAAGCAGATTACCCTTCATAATGTGGGTGAGCCTCGTCTATTCAGTAGACGGCCTTAAGAGCAAAGATTGAGGTTTCTCAAAGAAAGAATTCTGCTTTAAGACTAAAACATAGAAACCCTGCCTGAGTTTCCATTTTCAGCCTGCCAGCCTGACCTATAAACTTTAGACTTGCCAGCCCTCACTGTCATCTGACTTAATTCCTTAAAATGTTTATATTTCTTAATATAAAGTAATATAAATATAATATAATATAAATATAAAACATATGTTTTTACCTTATACCTCCTTTTTACCCAATAGGAGATATTATACCTATATAATAAGACATATTGGGTCTGCCTCTGTGGAGAACTTTAACTAATACAAAACATAAGTACCAGTAACATAGCATATAAAACTACATAGAGTGGTACTTCAGTATCATATCTATAAAGCTCAAAAAGAAAGAAAGCTAAACAATATTATGTGTAGAGATGTATATATATGTAAAAATTACATATATTTAAAGGAATGGTTAAGCCACACATGCATGAATTCACATGATCTCTGGGCAGCGAGCCAGGGGGAGGAAGGTAGGCTTTCCTTTCACACGATGTTGATAATGTTCCAGTTCTTAGGCAGGGTGGTAGGTTTATGAGTATTCATTTTATGATTATACTTTATGTTTTATATGTATATTAAACACAGTCCTTTTATGAGACAAACATTCTAGGATTAAAACATTTTTAATAACAAATCTTACCGGCACCTACATAAAAGAACATTGTGCTGAGCTCCCTTTGTTAGCTTAGCCACTGTTTTTAACATAAAATATTTCCTCTTGGAAGCCTCTGCCTGTTCCTTTTTCTTTAGTAGCACTCTTTCCTCTTTTATCCTTGTCCCACTTGTACTTTTCACAGCTTCTAATCCATTAACCACTCTGACATATGGACTTAAATGCCCTTCTTATTTCACTCTGTTGGATTCAAATTCTCCAGGTCTGATTTTCCCGACTCTGTTTCGTAATCGGTAGCTTTTCCTGTGGCCCTTATTTTCTACCCCCTCATCTGGCCGGACTGCATTTTCCCTTACATTCATCCTGCCCAGACTCTGAACTACATCCTGGGAGAGTACAATATCCCCTATTGACACTTGGGCTTTGATTACTTCTCCCCTTCACCTTGTTCTTTTGGTTAAGTAATTCTTCTTAGCCAAAAGTTCACACCTGTTCCCTCAAGTTTCTTTCCTTCAATTCTCTCTTTGACCTTCTCTAATCCGGCTTTTACCCACTTCACTCCATTGAAACACAAAGCTACCAATTACCTCCTCCTCAGGGGCTAAGCCTCCTGGCCTCTGTGCCAGCCTCAGTCCCCTTGACCTCACAGCTGCCTTTGATCTTGTGAAACACTCTCTCCTTGGGTCAATTGATAACTCCCACAAGGGCCAAGCAGAATGTGTTCCTTGCCTAGAATGTAGAGGAGTCAGCCCGCAGCTGTCTACCCAGAGTATTTTGCATGCTGCAAAGTAGCTCTCAGCTAAAAGAGGAGAGGCTTGAGATGAGAATTAGTTTTTCATTTAAAAGCTGAATAAAGGATTGATCATGCAGGCTGAAGTAACTTGGGAATAGAAAAGAGCTGTCGATGATTAGAAAATGCAGACCTTCTTTCAAATAATTTTTCAGCAGTTTAACAAATAGTTGTATAAAATGAAATTTTTGAGAGAATTTGAATTCCAAAGCTCACTGTAATAATTTGTGTCTGTGTTGTTGTTGTTGTTAATTTTCTAAGCAGCAAATTTGGGTTTTAATTTCATAGCTAAATACATGAGCAGCATATTGGGGCTGTTCTATTTGATTGTTTTGCATTCAGACTTAAAAAGAGCTAGAAATAACCTTTTCTTCTCTGAAATCATACTAGAAAAAAATTCTTTATGGCCTTTATTGAAATTGATTATATATTAAGATGAAATGTATTATTAATAATACAGTTGCATGAATTTGAGTTGATAATGTGCACTTGGATATTCAAAATATCCTCTCCTGAAATATCTCCAAATTACTATTGTTGATTTATCTCTATAATTTCATACACTTAAGCTAAACAGGACTCCTTCCTCCCATATGCCTTTACTTTCCCTCCTCCTTATCTTTGCTCCTGAAGCTTTTCGGGGTTTTGTTCATTTGCTGTTTATTTTTTTTCTTTCTGACTTTAAGACCTTCTTGTTCTTTCATTTCCACTGGTCAAAATTTCTCCCATTATTGGACCAGCAGTAATATGTGACTTGTACCCTTTCTGACCTTATTTTGTTTTGTTTTATGCATTTGCTATAGTACTTAAACTTTTATTTGGAAATAATTTCAAATTCACAGAAAAGTTGCAAAACTAATACAGAGCAGAATACCCTGGCATGGATATACAAATTTTAACATTTTCTATATTTGTTAAATCTTTATTTCCCTGTATGCATGTGTTATGTATAATATTTCCCTCCTGAACTTCTTTAGGATGAGTTGAATTTATCATGTCCCTTCAGCCCTTAACATCTCAATATGTACTTCCTAAGAATAAAGCTATTATTTTATGTAACCATGGTATAGTATTCAATTTCAGCAAATCTCACACTGGTAGTATACTCTTTATCTAAGCAATCCATTTTCCAATTGTGTCGCTTGTGCTAATAAAATCCTTAAAAATTTTTTTTGTGTGCAGAATCCAGTCTAAGACAATCCATTGCATTTAGATTGCATTTAATCTAAGTCATGTCATTAGATGGCACTTCTAATTGTGCCTAATAAGTATTCTGGAGGTAATCATGTGAAGAACATGTAAATATCCTGCTCTTCTCCATACTCTTCCCCTAGATTTAGCATCCATTGATGATTTTTGCCCAAATCAATCTTTATTATGACAACTGAAAAATGATGAATTTCCAAATCTACTATTCCACCTACATTTATTGTTTGGATTAGTCTTTAAAGAAGAGCCCTCCCTCCCCCCTCCTTTTTTTTTTACTATTTAATTATTATCAATATCATTTCATAGGTTCCTATTTTATTCACTGGGTTACTGTCCTTATTTATTTTGATGCTTAAAATTGTCTCCGATTTGGCCAGCAAAAGCCCCTGCAATCTGGCTTCTGTATGCTTTTGTTATGTCCATGCATTTTCAGATCCCTTCCTGAGGTGGTGTTGCAGAATGATACTTCCTGGTGTGGGATGATGCAGACTCATCATACCCTTCCCAGCCCTGCAACCAGCTATTTATTCATTCATCTCACAAACATTATTTTACTACCTGCCGTGTACCAGGCACTCTTCCAGGCTTTACAAATATGATGATAAGCAGATCTAGTCATCGTCCTTTTCTTAATGGAATTTACAGTTAAGTGGATGATATGGACATTAAAATATTCTTTCCCCGTGTCTTACATTCATTCATCCTATCCCTCATGGCAAAGTATATGAATTTCTCACAAATCAGATTGCATGGTTACTGAATGAGTCTTAAGTCTTATTTTTCTGGTAATCTCCAAATTTTCCTTGTCAGAATCTGGAGCAGGGTGATCCTGCAGGGTGCTCCTGCTTGAAAGAAGTAGCTCTAAGTCTAAGGTTGTCTTCAGCCAGCAGGGAAGGCTTTTACAGGAAGCTCGGTCCTGGAAGCAGAGCACATCTCAGTATCTTCTGCTCACCTGCTGTAGGATGGCCTTGTGGCACAAAGCTGGTGCAAGGCATGTGACATCAGCTTTTAGGAACACAGGGCATTGGATTGACACTTTAACATCTACATCAGAGATCTTGGTTGTTTTGAAAAGCCACGACTTTTCCAGTCAGATGCTGAGTGTTTCTCCATTCCTTCCTTTGCTCCCTGTGCTTTGGCCACAGTGGTTTTCTTTCCATTCCTTGAAAAGGCCAAGCTCTACCACATGATAGGCTCCCTTGCTCTTCTCTACACCATTCTTTTTTTTAAAAGTAGGCTCCAAATCCAACCTGGTACTTGAACTCATGACCCTGAGACCTTGATATTGAGTGTTACATATTCTACCAACTGAGCCAGCCAGGCACCCCCATACTATTCTTAACTTTCACCTGGAAGAGGACATGTTTGACCATCCTACCAAGACCCTTGCTCACCCTGTTCATTCCTTTAACATTACCTCTCCAGTCTGAAACATGGCACCTTGAAGAACATAGCAGGAAGCTTAGATTTTTGTTCAAGGACTCTGAAAAAAAAAAAAGAAAGAAAAAGCCATCATGAAATTTAAGGTAACTGTCGATAGATATACCTCTCACATGAGCCACAAAAAGTAACAACTTAGACAAAAAAATTAGCCCTCTTACCTCTATAATTTAGAAGACTTGCTTGAAATCCAAAAACCTAGAAATAAACAAATCATTGCACACAGATTCAAAATAAGTAAAATGTCCCATGGTGAGTCTTTGAGCACAACCTCTTATCTTATTTAGGGATGCAACTTCCTGCTTTGGTCATGCTGTTTTAAAGTATTAGTGTGACTGTAAGTTATACCTCAGGGACTTTTGAGAATGTAATTTACAACATTTAATATAGATGAAATGTGAGTGTTTTTCATACCCAGTTGTGCAAAGCTAAATGCATAAGAGCAGATGCCTGAAAAAGTGTATTTGTGTTAGCAATGCTTAGCTTTGAAGACCTTTCCATGACCCTACCACTTTCTCTTATTTATGTAAAAAGTGGTAAGAAGCAGCAACATGTCCCAGAAGAAAAGGTTTCCTGGAGACTTCTAAACAGATATATTGTGGGAAGTTGAGGCCTTGAGAAAAATATAATTCATCTGGAAATTGGACAGTAAAATAAATTGTGATTTCTTTACTCACCAACAGATAAAAGTATCTATAATCAAGATTGGAGAGATTTTCTTTCTAAAAAAATAGATATGAAGACACAATTGGCATAAGATTCTTTTAAATTGCTTTTTTATGATAAAAGTAACATTTTTTAAAAAATCTAAGATGTTGAATTTCAAAAAGAAAGAAATGAATTTGCTACAATCTCACCATCCAAGTATACTAATAACTAATTTTAGAGTGGGGGTGATGAGGGGCAGAGAGAGAGGCGGGGGGAAGAATGAGAGAGAAAGAGAGAATAAGAGAGAATATCTTAAGCAGGATCAGCACAGACTTGATCCCAGACCCTGGGATCCTGACCTGAGCCGAAATCAAGAGTTGGACCCTCAACCAACTGAGCCACCCAGGTGCCCCAAACTATTATTTTGATGTGAGTGAGAGAATTGGGATGAGACAATAAAGAGAATTCTACATTCTGACTTTTGTAATCACTTTTTATTCTGAGCATTTCTTCTTGTCCTTAAATAATCTCCAAAATCATGATTTTCACTGCCTATATTTTATTTCAGCATACACATACACCTTATTTTTTCAGCAACTTTCTGTTTTCTGAAAATGTAAGGTGTTTGCAATTGTTAGTCATAATCAACAATGTTGTGGATTTCTGGTGTAAAAAATGGCAGACTGACTATTCACACTTCTACTTCCCCAAACCTTGCTAAAATTTCAAGAAAAGGGCATGAATCCACAAAGAAAAACAGAGTGCAAAAGGAAATTTTAACAAATTAGGGATAATATACTCTTTGGAAGCTTGAAAGAGGACAGAGGAGAGCAACTGACTTAGAAGACAAAGAAGTGACCCAAAGGCTTGCAGGGAAGGTTCCAATGAGAACTGACCCCACCAAACGCTGAGATGCTCAGTCCTTGGAAATATCTTGCTATTTCTTCCCTGTAGATGACCTTTCTTAAACATCTCTCCCTGCAATACGCATCCAAGAATGACAACACACTTTGACTTTATACAGTGTTATGTCAAATATATTTCAATTTAATTAATAATTGATTGATAATTAGTTTCCTTTTATCCTTTAAAAACATGACATTCTTGTCCTTGACCAGGAATCAATAAGTGCTCAAAAGGCTGCCTGTAAAGAGGGATGGGTGGGTCAAGTAGAACTCTGTCAGAAGAGAGAATATTCTAGTGGATCATGGTTATTTGAAAATGCCCTTTATTTTTAATGCGAAGTAGGATGTAGGATGTAGGCATATCCTGTATTGTAATCTTCCCCTCCCCCTTCCAACTCTCATTCCACATTCCTCTGACCAGTTTCTCATGAGTTCTCATTTTGGTTCACAAAGCAACAACTTGCCTTTTTTTGGGTAAATTCCTATTTCCAATCTACGATCCTCTGGCATCTCATTTCACTAGACCACACCTCTAAGTCCACTGCCCCTTTATTTGCATGCAAGTAGATTATAAATATTTTATTCAGTAAATATGTTGAAAATCTTTAAACACACAATTTACTGCATTATTGTAGGAACTCTAAGTCTATTTATATGACTTTGAAAGTAGCCCAGCTTACACCAGCAAGTTTAATAAAAGCTTCTGATTATAGAATAAGTGGTTCTTATTATGTTCAAATCTGAGTGCTTGGTTTTTGACACTTTTCCTTGGTATAGGTAACACATTTTTGAAGGATTTCTACCTCCATGCTATAATAGCTCCTCTATTACTGCATTTATCACTTCACACTGTAACTATTTGTTCACAGAACTGCCTTACATGTTAGCTTATGAGATCACCAAGGTCAGGAACTGTATTTTCTTTCCTTCAACACATAGTTTTTGAGCACCTGCTACATCTCACGCAGTGTGATAGGAACAGGAAATACAGTGATGAAGGTAAACATGGCTTATTTAGGTAAATACAGTGTGGTCTGACCCCCAGACCATTGCCACAGTAATGCTGTATAGCAAACCACTCCAGAACTCCGTGGCACACAATAACAAGCATGTATTCTCATGCCAATGAGTCTGCAGGTTCTCCATGGTTTGCCTGATCCAGGCTAGACTCCTGTGAGAGGTCCTGCCTCAGGCTGAAGGACAGCTGGGCCTGGCTCCTCACTGTGATTTGTGTTCACGTCTAAGACATTTGTGTTTGACCTGGGGCACAGCCTTCTCAGATCATGCTCTCCTCATGGTGGGGCAATAAATATCACGGAGCAGATGATAAAACATTTCATGGTATTTATTGACTTTTCATTGGCTGGAGCAAGTCTCATGACCAAGCCTAACAACAATGAGGCAGGAAAGGTCCTTAAGTGCAAGGACACTGCATAGTTACATGGCAACAGGTGAGATTTATACTTCCAATAGAGTGGGTGTTAAGAATTGCAGAATATAATATAATCTACACTAGACCACTGTTTTTGTTACAGCTGACCATCATACCCTATAGTGTTTCCCTTTAAATTATTCATCATAAATAATTTGTCCAGTATTTGTCTCTCTACTCTTCTGTAAGTTCCATAAAGATAGAGATCCTATTTTACTCATTAATTTACTAAGTTATCCTTTACACACAGTAAATGCTCAATAAATTAATATTAGATTAAACTGAATTGGCAAGTGTCATGATAAGGACCTTCAGAGAGCTAATAGATCGTATGGGACAGAAGTTTGTACCATTTCCTGCTCATTGCTATCACCTGGAGAACCTTCAAAACTCTCCATACCTGTCCCTTGCCCAGTCCATTTAAGAGGAACCTCCTGACTTTAATCTCTGAAAGTGGAGATTGGGCCTTGCTGGGTTCCAGTGTATACCAGGTGATTCTAATATATAGCCAGGGGTGAGGATCACTGACTCGGGTCCACCTGATTCAGATTTGGGCAGTCAGCAAAGACCTCGTGGAATACACGGTATTTAAGCACTTGCTGGTTAGTTGGTTTCGGCCCGGCAGCATGGGGGTGAGGGCAGGATGGAGGACGGTGGAGGTTTTTTCAATGGCGGCTGTTGAGTGAGCCAAGAAATTGAGGTTAAAAAGAGCTGTTTACCTTGTGTTTGGATCAGCAGAGTGAGGTGAGCAATGTGGAGTCTAACAACTGTTATTCTGGGCAGAATTCTTGGACAAAATGACCAGAAAAGCTTCAGACTTGAGAGGAAAACCTTCTCCATCAAGAAGGAGAGTTCTCTCAGCAAAGGCTCTGCCTGGTCTGAGTAACTTCCTGAGCCGTTTGCCCCAGTGAGGCTTTTGTTTGGTGTTCCTTGGGTTGACTTTATTTTTGGTATTGTTGCTATTATGCTGAACTCTTTCCAACTCTTCTCTGTCTGTGTAATTCTCTGGGCAGAGTCTTCCCAGGCACAGTTTTTGCTCATGATCACAGCTGAGTTACAGTTTAATAGTACGCAAGCACGTGTATTTTTTTAAGTATTAATACATGAAATAATCATACCCAGAACATCTCTGCTTTAAAAAACAATTCCTCTTCAAGATAGACTTTCTGTAGCTCAATATTCTCCCTATACTAATCCATGTGATGAATCAATTTCAGATTTTTTTTTTTAATCAGTAAAACCTCGGTGCTCTTGTCAAAGTGATTTACTTACTTGCATTCAATAATGAGAAATATTTATCCATCATGTTTTATTTCTTGTCTCAGGAAGCTTAGAGCTAAAATTGCAGGATTCAATATTAGCCCAGGTTTGGGGTATAATTCTCTTCCTGCCTATCAAATTTTAATTTTTTACCTCTATTTTTAGCAATTCTGCTCTATATGCATCTTCAGCAGTAATCTACCATGAATACTTTTTTGAAGCAAGAAGATGACCATTCCAGGTAAGGTACTCAGAACTCTTAGTAGATATTGTGGTAAATAAATAAAAAGGTGTAAGACTCTTTCACTGTCCACAAATTTTCAATCTATGAAATATTCAGAGAAGAATTTCTCTGCAAATAAGTATATTAGTGAATTATAATGTTTAGACCTAAAATTATTTCAACAGTAGATCTAAATCTAAGTGTATTTCTTTGCATTTTATCTGAATATCAAAATTACAACCATTTAAATTTTTTTCCAACTATACACAGAGAGAGACCTATATGGATACATACATGCACATCTGCAAAGGCAGCAGTAGTAATATGACCAATCACTATCATTGTGAAGGTTGGCAAATGTGAAATGTTTGTTTTTAGCCATTCCAGTTGGAAGGTATAGGGCAGTGACAGTGAAATAGTAAATGCATAAATAATTGCTCCCTGGTGCCTTTGCAGCTTCATGGAGAAAATTGTATCAACCAAAATCAAGTAATTTTGAGCCCTGTCATTTTACAACAGAGAATAAAGTCTAAGAAAACCAAACACCCTCCTCCAAGGAAGTTTTGAATACAGGGTTCAATCAGCCAACAAATGGAGATTTTCCAAGGAAAATTAGACCATTCTAGAGCTGTCCTCCAATCTACCTCCTTGGAATAAAAAGAGTAATTTTTTAAACCCTCTGAAAAATACTTCTTGTCACAATTGTAACTTCTGAATTTATTTAGCAATTTTATTACTTTCATTTTATTAACCTCTATCAATGATGAACAACATATTACTGACATTTCATTGATCATCTGCTCAGAATTTGTAAAAGAAAGCCGCCTTATTTCTATTTACTAACATGAATGAAAAAGATTTAAAGCAAGACACTTAACAGAGAAAACTCATAAACTCCTACCTAAATAAGCACTTACAGAAAAGCAGATGCGTCTAGATTTCACTGGTAACTGGTGCTGTGCTATAGACCAGTCAATACAGTTAACGCTAATTGTAATGTACTTTGGTCAAAATTGTACTTCATCTTAATTTCTTCTGATTTATGTCATTTTCCATAAAGTAATTCTGAAGACTTAAAGCTTATTGCATTCAGTTCCTGCTAAAAGGAAGCTGATAGGATTTAAATAACATTTTGCCCTGAGTATTCAGATATCCAGTTACATACTGCTGTTAGTTCAGCATGGACTGATGTCTACTAGATCATATCCCATCTGCCCTAGACTTCCAGGAACATAGTTCAAAGTACCAGTGAGTGACAGGTCTTGACCTGAGGCATATTAATAGAAAACACCACAAGCATTTTTCTCCAGAGGCAATATCCTTTATGACTGCCTATAGAAATATTTGTAATGTGCATGGAGTGCTTTGATCATTTTGTTCTGTAAGCAGTGCATTTACAAAATGGAAGAACGAAACTTCAATTTTTTTATTGGATTACCAGTCTCCGGTGAACCGTTCTGTGGTTGCTCCTTAAATACTGGTGCCTATTTCTTGGGACAAATGCAGAAACTGCAGGAGCAGACCCATCACATGCTATTCTAAAGAAGCCGGAAACTTTCAGAGCTTCCTGCTTCTATGGATGTTTAAAAAAAAAAAAAAATCCTGCCTCATCCCCTACTAGGCAGTGTCATGTCAGATGACTGCATAACACTAGTCTGTGCTGAGCACAGCTTCCTCCTGCCCTCCCCTCCTCCCTTCCTTTCCCCATTTAGTTCACATTTACCTTTATAGAAATTTTTTGGCTAGATAATTCACACACTTGGGGGGAAAAATAAAACTTAGCAAAATGCCAAGTTCTATACTAAGACATTTACAGAGGAGAATCTCTAGTTATTCTTTCCAATGTAGTATGGAAATGCATTCAGAAATTTAATTGTCCTTTCCTTTTCATTGCCAGAATTATTTATTGCTGAAAATTGAGGAGTTGTATTAGAGTCATTATTTCTTTTGGTTTAAAAAATCAGTTTGATGATAATCTCAAAGAAAAAAAATTCACAGAGTTTAAATGTGGTTTGGAAAGGCAGCAGAGGGATTTGAAGAGAACAGATCTGATGAAAAAGAAAAATGTGTTAGCATTTTTTCAACCTACCAGAGTGGGATCAGTGAAAAACAGAAGTCTCAGAAGGAAACTGCAACAAAGTAAAAAGAGTTTATAAAAGAATACATAGCCATTTTGAGAGTTGTGATGGAAAGGATAAGGTGATACTTTTTTTTTATCTGAGACTATAATGAAAAGACCAGAATTACAGATTTGATGTCTCTATGAGAGTCAAACTTTTCCATGACAATAAACTAGACTTCCATCTCTGGCTAAACATCTTGAAAAATGTGAGAATATGAAACTGATTATACAGAGTTGATTCCATGACAATTTGTGGGAAAACAATGTATAATTAAGGGCCAGAGTGAGCATGTTAATTGAGACCTGTTCCCACAAACTAATTGGAATGATTATGAGAGCTGAAATTTACTGAGGCTATACAAAACTCTACAGACATGACATAAACGGATTACAGCACAGTCTTACTCGTTGCCATCTATCTGGATTTGTTCTATTCTCATCGTTCTGCCATCAATCTGCAGCCTTGATGATTGTCAACAGCCAAAGTAAACATGAACAAACACCATGGTGCACTGGGAAGAAACACACGGAGAATGAGGCTTTACCCTCTTCTCAACTCTTCCACCAATCAACCATTTGAGGCCCTATACAGAGAAGCTCTGTAAGCTCTCTTATAAGTTCCTTCAACTTTCATATAGAAGTAATATTTACTTGTCTACTACCTCACTGGGTTGTTATGAATATCAAATGATATGAATTAAGTAAAAGAACCTTAGAAAAGATTATAAGCATTTACAAAGGTAAGACATTGATAGTATTTATTGATCAGTGGTGCCAGAGATCATGCTTGCATCTGCTCAAGGTTCTGCTTTCATAGCAATAGACAGCATTGATATTAGTTTTATTTTTTCTCAAACTTCATATTAACACATTCCCATTCCAAATATAGTAGATGAGATGGTTTTTGCAAAGGAGACTTGTCCTTTGTTCTTGTGTTGCTCTAAGTAGAAAAGTTCTATTGTAGAGACTTTGAGTTTCGTATTTGGAAGACTCTGGGAAGAAGTGCAAATTCAGAGGCAAGTTTCAAGTCTCCACAAGTATTTCAGTGATGGTGGTAACAAGAATATTTGCACTACCTACATAGATAAGGCCTTGACTTCCCTTTATGGTCATGTCCTATGCATAACACAGATCAAAAAAGACCGAATGGTACTTCCTGGGAAAAGCCATCTGGCTTCAGACAGGTTCCCACAGAGAGGGAAAACATTGGTATGGTCATCAACGGTCTGGGTCATGGATATGGAGGTTGAAAATTCAGTGTCAGTATATTCAGAGATGATTGGGCTCAGGCACATGACTCACAGCAACTCAACTCATAAGTCCAACATTAAAGTTCCAGAATCTCCGTTTATTTGCTTATAATCAAAACTGTAACCCTTCATGGGTAGATCTGAACAACACAATGCTCATCTGAAGTTTACTTGATGGCTGGGAATCAGAAGCTTACTGCCCAACCTGAATGGTGTTCAAGTCACCAGAATTCTGTGAGACCTCTGTGTTGCACAAGCCAGGTCCTGGGATCATGGTTCAGTAGACCCAGTCTTTTGCACAAAGCTAGAGTTGCAAAGTCTGTCTTTGACCCCTTTGACCTGCCCTCCTGTTAGCCAATTAACTTTCAGATTAAGACATTTTTTTCCTTTTGTCATATTAATACTTCCCATTCAGGAAATGGAATGGAAAGTATTCATACTCCCATTAGTTTGGGAGGTGTTCTGCCTCTGTATCTTTGTTCTGATATACTAAATGCTAGTTTCATAGAAACACTTGGAGGGTAACCTTTCCAAGTTCTTGGGCTGCATCTCCCTGTTGCCCCAGGTAATGTATCACCAACAATCCTTCTTCACATTTCCTGAGCTTGTTCTATGTTCTTAAATCTCTGGGACTTTGAACATGATTTGGTCCAGAATGCTTGCCATACCTCATAAGCTCCCACAAAACCTCAGTACCACTTTAAGAGTCCACTCCTCTGTGCCCACAGGGTAGGCATGGGCTAGTGTTCACTAAAAGAACTACATTACCAAACTCAGTTGTACCAGAGGATTTAAGTCACTTTGCTGGCTTACCCCTTCCCCCTGTGGAGAAAAGTTGAGAAAAGGCATCCTCCTCATTTTTCAAGAGTGACAATGTAGAAACCAATCTTCAAGGAACCATTCTAGTTCCATAGACCCACAGTAGCTATGAGGCCTCCTCTTAGCTAAGGGGATTTTATCTCATCAGATCAAGTTTTGTTGTTAATCACTGTAATACTTCGAGATTCAAGGAACAGCGCCAACCCTAGGAGATTACATTTTTAATTGAAGCTAACATTTCTTGTGTGCTTACTACATGCTAGGCAGAGTATAAAAATTTTGTATGGATTATTTCATGTAATCTTCAGAATGACCTTCTAATGTAGGTGGTTTAATTATTCCAGTTTATACACAGAGAAACTGACAGAACAGACAAGGGGTAGGAGGTGGAGTCAGGACATAAATTCAGTGAAATCTGAAATAGTGTGGAGACCAAAAAAGCGTTCCATTGCCAAAAATATTTGTTTTTCCCATGGAAATTGTCCCTATAGTATCTCTGATCCCTATTGCAAAGATAGATCTAGGCGTTCCACAATGGCTAAGCATCTTGGCAAGATGTGGGCAAATAAAAAGTCAGGAGGTGTAGAAACATAGACTTTGTTGATGTAGGAATAGTGCCAGGTATTGGATCAGCTACAGCTCCCAACAGACACCTTTCTCAGCTTGCCACAGAGCCATAAACACAGCTCTGGGATCTACTGATCAGTGCTCTGAGCTGTCCAGGAGAATGTCACACAACAAGGAAATACTAAGATTCGAACTAAAAAAAGGTTTTGTGCCCTACAAAGCCATAATTTATAAAAAAAAAAAAAGGGTAATATTTTTCAAAGACTTAGTTTTATCATAATTTCCCAAATATTAGATATCTTATTGGTTTTATATATGCACATTTTCTACTCCAAAGCCTATGTGGTGATAAAGTTGTACCCCTAAGAGCCCTGAAGAAAGAACCTTCTCCCTCACTCAGTATTACAGGGTTAGAGAGAGCAAACTTTTTTGCTTTTAGAAAACCAATGAAGGGCTTTCCTCATAAATGGACCATACTCTTAGTTATATAACTGTATTTTCAGTCACACAGTTTGCTCGTCCAGAGGAAGCTGCTGTATAGGTTACTGCCAGCAACTATTGGAACTCAGCCAGCTCTAATATCTTAGCACAACTATTGCTCATGGTCCTGTCCTTTCAAAACCATACATTTGGTACCGGCCATTTTCAGGCCACTTTACTACCAACCCTCAATGTTTTAAGTTTTGTAAATGTATCCAAGTACAGATAATCATTTGGTCGATGTAAAACTTTAAGGTCCAGGCTTTATGTGTCTATGCAGTGTCAGTCAGATGAATTCAAGTATCCCCTCCTTCGCAAAGGCTTACTTCCTGCCACTTCACTTTTACGGAAGACTTAGATTTGTACCCATTTTCACTAACCAAAAGAGATCTGTAGAGCTTTTGACTAATATGAAAGAAGACAAAAAGCAAAAATCATGTTTAACATTTGTTTTGCAGCGAGCAGTTATGCATTCCCCCCAAGTGGCAAGGGAGAACCACCAAGCTCCTTCCCTGGGAGCTACACTCAGTATCCCAGCATCAAGCTACCATAGCTTTGAGCTCTGTGAGCATCTGTCCTTTATCTTGATTTATCCTGTGCATCTGTGAGCAAGATGTGTCCTAAGGTATCAGAAGAGGCTAAGATAGGTTATTTTTGGGGTCTGGGAATGCTTATATTTTTTTTCATATAAATTAACGGTAACTGCTTCATTTCAGCTTATGAAAGTTTTAATAGAAGGCTCTATTTTCAGATAGCAAGGGAAACCCATATTCTGTTGGGTAATTAGGACAGCAGTATGCCTTTTAGAATCAGAGGGCACTCAACGTTTGAAACTGATCGTTGCCTCTCCCTTCCTCATCTTTCTCTCAAATCTATCTCCAAGTCACCATCTCTCATCCCCTACATACAAACACACACTTAATCAAAACAAATCTGTGGAGCAGCTACTCACATGGCTGCCCCATCACTGAGATCTATCACTTCACAGCACCTTATGGTTATAATAGGATCTACCCCCACCTTGATTAATTCTTGTTCAACATCTCTCACACTTACCTACCCATGAAACTCTTTCCTGGGGGAGAAAACAAAATTACACCTTCTTCTACAATGATCCAGCAGAGAAAATGAGATTGCCCAAAACAGTACAGCTTGTATTCAGCAGAGCCACGTGCTCCCTCTTGAGATAGGATGGAAAATGAGCTGCCAGAAAAAGAAGAAGAAAAAAAAACCTAAAGAGTGTCACAATTACAACTTTTCATTGGTGCTCCAAGAGACAGTACTTCTGACCTAAGACGACTGAGACATACAGATGTACTCCTGAGTCTTCTCATTAGCCTAATGAGGATGGAGTCAGGCAAAGAGTTAATTTGACTAATTTAATCAGCATGCCCCTCTACGTGTCTACTGGGAGAACACCAAAGTGACAGAGACAAACAGAAACACACAGAGGAGAGGAATTTACAGAGCTGTTTGCCATTAGGCAGAGCACTGTTTGAAAACATAATAGAATCAAAGCTGGAAAGAACCTTAATGATTATTTAACCCATTCACATCATTTTATAAGGTCTAATGAGGTTGAGGAATTACAATAATAAAATTTACTGTCAAATGAGTGATACATGGGAAAGCATTTTATAAACTATAACTTGCAATGCGTGTACATAGATAAAATAGTGTCAGATTGTTTTCCCCAAATAACACAGGAGAATTTAAATGATTGGTACATTGTCATATATTTTCATATAACAAATAATATAAATAAATTTTTCTCCACCTCCCTACAAAAACTGATCCTTTAGCTATGTGGACATACAAACTACTCCTCTTATAAGGATATAGTTTGAAATTGTATAAAAAATTTTCCCAAACTTGTGCTTTTGAAGACTTGAGAAAAATAAAGCATTGATGCATGCTCTTTGATGCTGAATGTAAGTTTTAGTTTTACCAGATTTAAGAATTTTCAGTTAATACTTGGTGTGGATGATTTATGTATTTGATTAATGGTTTTCAATTTCTTTAAAGTTCCACCTTAAAATGAGCACCATAAAATGTCTATTTAATGTTGGCAGTGCTTCTGACAGCGTGCCTTCATCTTACAATTAGAAATTAAGCCACAATTACCCATCAGATTCAGTAATTCTAAGAGTTGATTGAGGGTTTTTTTCTGGACAATAGAATGTCATTTGCATTGATTATTTCATTATATTAATTTTCTCATCACTTTTCCTTTTTCTTATTTTTTAAAATTTCAATATTATTAAGGAAGTTTTTTCAACAGGATTAAGCCTAAGGGGATGAAAGAGCAAATGAATGGGTTTCCTTAGTTTAAAAAAAAAATGGGAAGAAAAGGCTTATGAGGATACTAAGCCTCCTAGCCTATAAATTGGTCCTTTTCTTTTTTCCTTGATGATAGTGTGTGGATTTAAGCAGGATGAGAAAATTTATATTTTGAGGGTGAGTCTTTTAAGAAATCAATCTTTTGGAGTGTCCATTTTATATGAACAACATTGTCGCTATCCCAGCAGCCAGACCAGGCAACATGTAATATTCTCCTGTAAGTTTTCTTACAAATAACTTTTTGTTTACTCACTTATCAATGGAGATCTTATTATGTATAGTGGATATAAAGTGTAAACTCCTGCAGGAGAGAGAGAGACATTAAACAAATAAACAACTATGACTTTAAGCAGAAGTTCCATAAAGGAAAAGAGTTGTGTTCTATGAGAGAAAAAAAGGATATAATCTAATTTATATGAGAGGGTAGTCAGAGAAGTCCTCTTCAAGAGATGTAAAGAACAGGTGCATATTTAGGCTTATACAGGAAGGGAGGAGGGGCTAGGCTAAAACAACAGCATATGCCAAAGATCTGGGAAGACCTGAATCGGGGAAGACCTTGGTAGGTTCAAGGACTGTCATGAAGGTCAGTGTAGCTGGAATAAAGAAGAAAGTGGTACAAAATAAGGCTGGAGAGGAAGCCAGTGTTCAACTTGGAGCAATTGAAGAGTGAATGGGGGAAGAGTAATATAGAACAGTGGTGGACTGAATGCAGGATTGAATTCCTCTGCTTCCTTCCAAAGCCCACTATAGAATAACAGACAGAAAATAAAATTGTTATAAAAGGCAGCCCCAAAGAACAAAGAGAGATGCAGAGGAGTCCTTGGCATCAGAATTTTTGAGTCTGCAGAGCATGCGAACAAGTGATGATTGATTTATCAAATCTGAGAAAGTCTATAATGGAGGAAAGCTGAGAACCAACCCAATTCATCAAGTTTCCTCTAGAATTGGAGTAAAGGTGAGGATAAACACAGAAGGAGTAGCTGAAAGTCCATTCAAGGAGCACTTAGACTGTGTACCAGTCAGGAAGGAATTCAATACAGAGAAGGAGCTGCTTCTGAAACAGTTGGAAGAACTAGAGAAGTGCGGGTCAGAGAGAGAAATGGCTACTTTTTAGATTTGCTATCAGTTTGCAGAGAATCAAGCACTGCAGGAAGTTCAGGAAACTACCAAAGATACCACAACTATCTAAAGCATCCTAGCAAGTGATTCCCAAGGAAATTTTCTTAGACTGCTGTAAAATCTCATAGTTGCTGAAGTCCACAAATGGCCTTCAGTTGCCAGAAGGCAATAGTATGATTTTTACCTTTCTTATGCCTTTCAATCTTGTCCTGTGTCACTCATTGGCAGACTTGAATCAGAACTTTGCCAGCGGGTAATTCTGGAAATGTAGAACCTAGGCTTCTAGCTCCTTCAATACAGGCAAGAGCTTAGAGGAGTCACAATGGCCGGGGAGCAGGAAGAATATTGGAGCTGAGTTGCCACGCATCAGTCGGCATAGCACCCCCTCCCAGATCCCGTTCTCCTTCGTACAACTAGGCATCTGCCCTTCCCTTTATAGGCAGAAGATGGGGTTGCAGAAGTCTCTCTTCTACAGACTCAGATAGTCTCTTCACTGAAATTCAGCTGATGGCTGAATTCTCCAAATGGGGAGTTGAGACCCACCCCAGACTTCTTCTCCCATTTAACTCTGGGTTTAACCTCTCTGGGCCAGACACTTGAGGTGACTTCCAAAGAAAACCTGCCCAATCCAAGTGTAAAGGCCTCAGAAATACTGGTATCAGGGGTTTTTCCAGGAAATATCCCTTTCAAATCACTTTATAGTGACTCCACAATGTTTAGCCTATGCAGAAGCATAAGCTTTAAACAACTATTTAATTTCCCATATTAAATATTAGCTAAGGATCATCAACACTTCAGAAAGACAACACACATAAATATCAGAGCCCAAAATAAAGAGAAAAAAGACATGGAAAATATAGGCTATGAAGAAAAGAGAAAAAATGTCAGAAAAGAAAACTAACAATAAGGAGAATACACTGAGGTGAGAACAGAAAGCTTTTTTTATTATTAAAACATGATAGCAGAACTAAAAACCTTAATAGTAACTTTAGAAAGAAGTTACTGGGGTGCTTGGGTTGCTCAGTCAGCTAAGCGATCGACTTTGACTCAGGTCATATATCATGGTCCATGAGTTCCAGCCCCACATCAGGCTCTGCGCTGATAGCTCAGAGCTTAGAGCCAGCTTCAGATTCTGTCTCCCTCTCAGTCTCTCTTTCTCTGCCCCTCCCCTGCCCATGCTCGCTTGACCATGCTCTCTCTGGCGCGCTCTCTCTCTCTCTCTCTCTCTCTCTCTCTCTCTCTCTCTCTCTCTCCCTCTCCCCCCCCCTCCCAAGAATAAACATTAAAAAAATTTAAAAAAAAAGAAAGTCGTTACTGTTCCAGAAATTAGAGTAAAAAGCTCTGAAGTTTTAAACAAAAAGGGATAGGAAGGATAGAGTGGTTCAAATGATGGGTGCTCCAAAAATAAAACAAGGAAATTATGAAAGAAGAAATTTTCAAGATGATATATCAGAAATGAAGGACACTGTGCTCAACACAATGAATGACCATAAACCAAGATACTTAAAACACTGAAGACAAAAATCTTCTAAACTTTTAAAGAGGAAACTAACATAGGACTTATATCTAGGATTGGCAAACTTTCCTATAAAGAGTTAGAACATAAACATTTTTGAATTTGAGGGGCATACAGTAAGGGTCAAAATTACTCAACTCTGCTGTTATAGTGTGAAAGCAGACATAAACACTATGTAAACAAATGAGCATGGTTGTATTGTAATAAAACTTTATTAACAAATACAGGCTGTGTGCTAGATTTGGCCCACAGACTATAATTTACTAACCTCTGACTTACATAAGAAATCAAGAATCAAAATGGCATCACACTGCTGTAAGCAAACTGAGGACTAGATGACAATTCCTCAGTATTGGTAAAATTTCGAAGTAAAATTATTTTTTCACCTGGAATCTTATTCCCAGAGAAATTATCAAATGTGAAGTGTGAATAAACTCTCAAAAATGTTATCTTCCATGAAACTGGACTCAGGAAACAAACCAACAGTGGGCTTCACCAAAATGAGAAAGAAAATTAAGAAAGAAAATGACATGGGATCCTGAAACCATAAATTGGGTTCCATTTCTTGGAACTCAGATTATAATAAAGCAAAATACCAGTCCTGTAAGTCATTCAGCATGGAAGGCAAACACTCAACTTTGGAGCAGATCACAGGGTTGGTTTTTTGTTGTTGTTTTTTTAATGTTTATATTTTGAGAGAATGTGCAAGTGTGCATGTGCATGGGGGAGGGGCAAAAAGAGAAGGAGAGAGAATCCCAAGCAGGCTCCACACTGTCAGTATGGAGCCCAAGGCAGGGCTCAATCCCACCAACCATGATGAGACCCTGACCTAAGCCAAAATTAAGAGTTGGACACTTAACTAACTGAACCACTCAGGTGCCCCTCACAGGGTTTTAATAGAAAGTGCTTTAAGATGAAATTGAGAGAATGCCAACTGTGTTTATATGGATTCAGAGGACATTTATACAATTAGGAGAAGTTCTAGGTGTACATTAATTATAGACACATGCAAAACTAAACAAAACAACTCATACTAACTCCAAATGAAACAAAAAGTTGCACAGGAAAAAAAAATCATTGGTCACTATATAATTCAACACTGACAGAGGTCAGAGTCATAATAAACATTGTTCTAATCAAAATTATGACAGAACTGTATTGAACAGATGGAAGGAATGGCAGTGTGTAGTAGAGGCAGGTGTTTGTGGAAGAGGGAATTAAAACTTTGTCTCCCATTAGTGGAAAATCAAGGTAATAAAATCTAAATTATAAAAATAAGTAATGTACAAACATTTAGAGTTTGGGAGATAAATACCAAACAAATAAGCTACAAAAGTTGAATATGGTTGTTTCTGGGTATTCTGGAGTAGGTCAAGAATCATTTAACAAGACATAGAACAGTCTAAACCTTTTAAACTCTGTGTATGTATAACACTTTGATTTTTTTGTTATATTTTTTAAGAATAATAAGCAATTTTCTATCAATAAGAAAATAAGCAAATGGTATATTTAATCAATGGATTTTGTATTAACTCTTAATCCAGGTGAAACGATTATGTTTTAAGATGGATAAAGGTCAAAAACCTGAAAGCAACACTACATTGTATTTATACATAAATATGTGCTAAAGAAGAATGACTTGCATTGGAAAAACAATGCAGAATGTCATTGCCTCTTGGAGGGAGGACTATGAGAACAGAGAATGGTCCCAGAATTGCTTCCACTCTAGAGTATTTTATTTTCCCTAATGTGTCAAATAATACATTTAGACAAGGCAGGAAGCCATTAAATAGGCAAGAAAGAGAAGGGTAACACGAATGGCAACAATAACTTTAAAATTGGAGATTGGTTCCTCCTTCTGACAACACTTTTCTCCTCCATATAGTCCCTCCATTTTTGTTCACTTCTTTTTCTCTCTGTTTTGTTTTTGCTTTTGTTGTTTTGTGTGCTGTGTTTGTTTGGGTTTTCCATCAGCAGTTTCAACATGTGGTTCCAAAGACTATTTCTCCCTCCGTTGACAATTCTGCACTATCATGCTTCTTGAGAGGGTCTAAATTTTCTTACCTCCTATCAGCTTTTAAAGTTGCTCATGGTGGTGTTTTTAAGTAACAAGGCCTCAGTTGGAGTAATTCTGAGTAAAATATGTTACTGATTAAATTTGTTTTCTACTCCAGCCATGTGGTCATGTCTTTGGAGAGTATGAGCTCAACTAAAACTATGGTGCCATTTGAAACACAATTGTGTCATTAAGCATCTTGAGAAAATGGAAAGTAGCTACTGGCTGGATTGGTTCAGTCATACAACAGTGTCGTCAGAAGCCAGGCTCCTTCTGCACTGCCATCCTCAAAACATCGACAGATTTTTCAGATTTACCCCTTGCAATGCTGTGAGGATTGCCACAGTCCCAATGTCTGCTTGAAGAAGATTGTTTCATACAATGCATCTCTGTTTCATTGTTGAAGAGATCTTTCTTAGCAACCAAAGCATTCTTCCGGGTTGCATTCACCAGGGTTGAGTCACATGCAAAGGAGGGTAGAAAAATGAGAATCTAGGATTTTCAGTCTCTATGGTGGGAGGCAGGTTCTGCCAGCAAGCAAGTGGGGGTATGACCTATCTGTTGGATAGGTAATCCACAGTGCCTACAAATGTCCTTGGATGCCTTAGAATATCCACCACCATATGCCACGGAGGGCATAGCAGTGCCCAGCAGATGGAGCCTTACCTAGCATACATGGCAGCAATGCCTACCAGAAAACAGCACTACCTAGAAGGAAAGGCAGTACCAAATGGAAGCCTCAGTGTGGCCAGTGGGCACAGTGTGTCCAACAGACACAGCCAAGTTCAACACAGGGAGAGACTGTAGGTGCATTGTTCAATATGATCACCAATATCCAACTAAAACAAAATTTAAACCAGTTCTTCACACTACCTACATTTCAAGTGTGCAACATCCCCTAGTTGCTACAGCTAGTTGCTACCATATTATGCATCACAGGTAAAGAACATTTCCATCTTTACAAAAACTTTATTGGACAATGCAGGACTAGAGCAAGGGAAGAACTTTTTAAGTGACAAATATGCCTCATCTCCAAGAATTTACAGGGAGTCATGGTACACACTTTTGTCCAAGATAAGAATGAAATGTACTAGCTAATGATTTATAACATGCTATTTAAAGCCCAAAATTCCCACGGAGGCACCCAGTATCAGTGTCAGCTAAATTTCACACTGCATTATTTAATGAAAACGTGTGGATTGATGGTCCCCACCTGGTTTACCTGGTCACTCAGCCTGATTCTGACTGTGAGATCAGTGCAGTGTAAAACCTTCCAGGCAAACTTGTGCCTGATCTTCCCTAAAACAGATATCTTGCTCTCCTGTTGGTAATCATGATTCCCAGATGGAGCATCTTCTGCACAACTAAGAGAAGACTCTGGAAGCTGTGCCCAGGTGCTCCAGACCTCTATAATGTTGCGTTGTGCTTTCTTGCTCTAGCTGCAGCATATCCTTTGCTTGTAATAAATCTTTCATGAGTATATCTTGTTAGAATCCTGTGAGTCCTTTCAATTATCTGACCCCGAGTAATTGCTGCACCCCATGGTGGCCAATCAGATTCGGTCGTTAACACATACGAAACACTCTCCTGACATTGCTAGAAATAACTAGATTGAACTTTACAAGGCTCTGGAGATCCCACACTAGCAGATGTGAGCAAGAAACATCATGATATACATAAATAAGATTTTGCTGTTGTTCTTCACCCTTACCTGCCAAAAGGAAGTTATGAGTGGAGTGATATAGTTTGACAAGAATATGATATTATTTGTGTTCAAATCCTTGAAAAGATAATTTTATTCCCTAAACCTCAACTCTTCTCTTGTATAAAATGGGAAATATTACAGAATTCATATCATAGGATTGCTTGAGGGTTGATTTATGTATTACATGTAATAAGTAAGTACAATGATGTGAGTGTAGAAGAACTAAGTGTGAGCTCTTTTATCATTCTCCCCAAATTAAGATATCTGCTAAATATGAACATTGATAACAAACTAGATAATGCATTACATTAAAGATATCATTATCTGTCTTAGATTTTAGTTTTATTTGGTAGCATTTTCTCAATTATCTTCCAATTTTGCACTTATTTTGTTTTCCTTTAAATGATACTTTATATAAGTACATATTGTATCTGAGTTGAATGCTACATCTTCCAGCTCTAAATGGAGTAATATTTTTATATGCTGTATATTTTTATTCTATGCATAGCTCTTGCTCAGTGGGAAAATTATGGATGTAATTGTTAGGCCACTAACTCAAATTCTTCCCCTAGTGGTTAATCATGGTTTCTAATCCCAGTGGTCCAAACGGCTTTCTGGCAGTCTTCTGGCATAATCCTCTCACTTTATAGTGAGATTTCACAGCTAGTAAATGATAGAACTGGGACTCCAATCCAATCAGACCCATATAAATGTTGAAGTTGTAAGAATATA
Source organism: Suricata suricatta (assembly GCF_006229205.1). Lineage (NCBI taxonomy): Eukaryota > Metazoa > Chordata > Mammalia > Carnivora > Herpestidae > Suricata > Suricata suricatta. The sequence goes on along the minus strand of NC_043703.1, from coordinate 44,378,763 downwards.
TGGGTGATATGGTACATTTTTGGAGAGGATATCGTTTGTGATAGAAATATGAGATTATAAAGAGACAAATGTAATTTTAAGAAATTGTTCATCCTAATTCATGTGACAGTGCTGCAGGAGAGGCAGTATAAGATGTTCTTCCTACTGTTAAAGGACTTACACCTCTAGTTGTACTTGTCCTGTTCAAGTTTCTTTAAATCACATGAAATAGAAACTCATTTAAGATAACTCACGTAAAATGGTGATTTACGGTAATACTCTCTCAAAGAAGAAAAAGTAATATAGATGCATCTCAGGTAAACTACAATTGGAAAGTGGAATGGTATTAGGAATTGAGGCAGGCACATAATCTCTTCCTCTTGTGATGATAAATTCTCTAATTTCTACCTTTCTGAATTCTTTGCTTTGAATTCCTGTTTTGCCTGGTTTTCTCTCCTTGCATACCTGAACATAGCCAACACAGCCTGACTCTTAATTCTAGAGTTCATCACTTTGTGATGACCAGTGTCGTGTCTCTCTTTTCTTTCAGGTAGCATCCTCCTTACCATTATAGTCCGTCTGCATTGGTTTCTATTGGTGCAGAAGTTCATCTGTCATTAATCAGATTGGATGGAGGTTTGTGCACACGTGGAAGCTACAGCTGACCCTTACAGAGCTACCGTAAAGTAAGTACCTCCAAACATATCCTTTATACATATACACGTGTAACATTCAAGAACCATACAAGGGTAGTCAGTTAGGGCTATCCTAGAGATGCTGTGTGAAGCATATGCCAAATACGTAGTAAACACTGTCATGCTTCAATTATTCTGTGGTAGCAAATATCCCTGTGCACTGAAGCTCCAGGAAGTCCAAACAGAGGAGATGGATGTTAAATGATGTATTGAGGAAAGGGTAGAGTATGCTTATTTGGAAAGGAGATAAAAGGGTATTGCAGTCAGGCAAAAAGTCACGAAGGCAGGAAATGTTAAGGTACAAGAAGTAACATATTTGAATTGGAGTAGAATATTCATAAACAGTTATAACAAAAGATAAGGTTGTAAGCAGTAAATTGTGTGCTAATTGGGGAGGATACTGCAGTACATATTATAGAGAATGGTTTTGACTCTAGAGACAAATTTAGATAAGACTTGATTGTGAAATATTTCTGTTTTGGGTGCATGGGGGAAAGTTTTGATATTGGGGCTGTTTGGAGATGAGACTTAGGTGGTCCAGTATCGGAAAAAAAGAGAATAGATAATATAGCATATTCTACTTCTAAAATTCCATCCTTCAGAAACTATAAAAGATAAAGACCAAGATTTATGTACCAAGATATTTATGGCAGCACTATAAATAATATAATTCTGGAAATGATTTAAATACCCAACAACATGGAGATTCATTAATAAATTATGTATATCCAGATGTTGTACCATTAAAAAGAATGTTTCCAAAGAATATTTGATGATATGGGGGAAGGGAGGTCAAGCTACTCATCACTTATTAAATGCAAAATTCAAGGACAAAGCTAATGTTTATGTATATGGTAAGTTTTTCAAAGTTTTCATAATTCAATCTATACTTCTTAAACAGAGGATATTAACATTACTGTTTACATTCTTTTTTTATTGTTTACATTCTTGACAAAGATTTATTAAAGCAAGCAAATCTTGGTATCTACTATAAATGTTAAGGTAAATGCTAAGTTGCTGTAACAAAAAGACACCCAAAAATATGGCTTCAATATGACAGAGGATTCTTTCTTTCTCATGTAATTATCTGCTAGCATAGGCTTGTTGAGTAGCCTCACTTTGCAAGGTATTGTGGGAACCCAGATCTCTTTTAGCTTCTTCTCCACCTTCCCCTGGCTTAATTTCCTTTTCTCCTGAAAGCTGAGTTGGTGCCATGTCCCTATTCTACCCGAAAGGGAGGAGGAAAAAAGAACAAGTGCAAGCAACTTTATTTTTAAGGATGCGTAGCAAAATCTGCTCATATCACTTCTGTTCATAGCCCATTAGCCAAAATGTGATCACATAGTCATACCTAAATATAAGGGAGGCTAAGAAATACCTTGAGAAGAATGTGCTCTATGACTCAAAAAGAGAAGAGAGGGGATAATTTAGGACAATAACATCTTCCACATCTGTCAGAATACAATGGCTATTCAAGAAACATTTATTAAATGTTCCTCAAAAATCTAAGGGTTTTTTTTTTTGTCTTTATGTCAGTAGTGGAAATTATGATGGTCCGTAAACTAGCCACCTACTTTAGTTTCCTGTTAATTGAGCAATTAGTAATCAAATATAGCAAGGATGAATCTCAGATCAAAAACTTAGATGGGAAAAGGTGACCATATTCTCTATTTTCTTTAAATGTATTTAAATCACTAGATTTAGCCCCATGCCATCTGGCTGGAAAGAAATTCACTCTTAGATTTACTGAACTCTTCTTCTGGGGTTCTGTCAAGGACTTCCACCAAGCTCGCATGATCATCAGCTGTCAATGAGCATTAGGTGTGTGTTATTCCTAGCACTGGACTCTGCACAGAGGACAGGAGTATTTCTGAGACCGTAAGTGCGTGACACGTGTTTTACATGTGGGTAAGACATAGGTATCTTTCAAGGTGCCTGGATGGCTCAGTCAGTTAAGCATCCAACTTCAGCTCAGGTCATGATCTCATGGTTCATGAGTTTGAGTCCATGTCAAGCTCTGTGTTAACAGCTCAGAGTCTGGAGCCTGCTTTGGATTCTGTGTCTCCCTCTCTCTCTCTGTACCTCCCCTGCTCGCGTGCTCGCTCTCTCTCCCTCTCAAAATAAATAAACATTAAGAATTAAAGAAAAAAAGAACAAAAGAAGACATAAGCATCTTTCTGCCATCAATTCCCATCCCAACCCTAGTACTGTCAGGGAACAGGTCCCAAAACTCTGTAGGCAGGGCCTCACAATCTGTTTTTTCTTTCTCGTTTTTTGAAAGTATAATTAACATACAATGTTATATTAGTTTCAGCTGTACAACATAATGATTCAACAATTCTATACATAACTCAGTGCTCACCACTATAAGTGTAGTCACCATCTGTTACCAAACAACATTATTACAATATTATTGACTATATTCCCTATGCTGAATTTTTCATCTTTGTGAGTTATCTTGTAACTGAAAGTTTGTACGTCTTAATCCCCTTTATCTACTTCACTCATCCCCTCACCCACCTCCCTTCTCAGCAACCACCAATATGTTCTCTGTGTTTAAGAACCTGTTTTTTGTTTTTCGCTTTTGGGGGTTTTTTGGTTCATTAGTTTTTAGACTCTACGTATAAGTGAAACCATATGATATTGGTCTTTCTTCGTCTGATTTACTTCACTTAGCATATATCTTCTATGTCCATCCATGTTGTTGCAAATGGCAAAATCTCATTCTTTTTGAAGGCTGAGTAATATTCCATTGTATGTATATATGCATGTGTATGTGTGTGTTACATCTTCCTTATTCATTCATAGGTTGATGGACACTTTGGTTGCTTCCATATATTGGCTATTATAAATAATATTACAATAAGCGTTAAAAATACATATGTAACTTTTTCAGTTAGTATTTTCATTTAATTTGGGTGAATACCCAGGAGTTAAATTACTGAATCATATGGTATTTCTATTTTTAATTTTTTGAGGAGCCTCCAGACTGTTTTTCACAGTGGCTGCACCAATTTACATTGACACCAACAGTAAATATAACAAGGTTTCCTTTTTCTCAACATCCTTTTGCCACCATTTGTTGTTTCTTACCTTTTAGATTCTAACCATTATGACAGACATGAGATCTCATTGTGATTTTGATTTGCATTTCTCTGATGATTACTGATGTTGAACATCTTTTTCATGCGTCTGTTGTTCATGTCTATGTCTACTTTGGAAAAATATCTATTCCAATCCTCAGGTCGTTTTTAAATGTGATTGTTGTTTTGATGTTGAGATGTAGGAATTCTTTATATATTTTGGATATTAACCTCTAAAAGGATATAGCATTTGCAAATATCTTCTCTCATGCAGTGGGTTGCCTTTTAGTTTTAGAGATGCTTCCTTAAATGTGCAAAAGGCTTTTTATTTTGGTGTAGTCCCAATAGTTTATTTTTGCTTTAGTTTTGCTTGCCAGGGGAGACATAGCTAGAAAAATGTTGGTATGGCTGATGTCAAAGTGATTACTGTCTATGTTTTCTTCTGGGAATTTTATACTTTCATGTCTCACATTTAGCATTCAATCCACTGTGAGTTGGCTTTTGTGTATAGTGGAAGAAAGTGCTTCAGTTTTGTTTTTTGGCATTTAGCTGTCCAGTTGTCACAGAGCCATTTATTGAAGAGACTGTCTTTTCCCCATTTTATATTCTTGCCTCTTTTATCATAAACTGTTGACCATATAAGCATGGATTTATTTCTGGGCTCTATATTCTGTTCTATTGATCTGAATGTCTATTTTTGTGCCAGTACCATATTGTCTTGATTGCTACAGCTTTGCAGTATACCTTGAAACCTGGGATTGTGATCCCTCCAGCTTTGTTCTTGTTTCTCAAGATTCCTTTGGCTCTTTAGGGTCTTTTGTGGTTTCATATAAATTTTAGGATTATTTCTTCTAGTTCTGTGAAAAATGCTGTTGGTAGTTTGAGAGGAATTACACTGAATCTGCACATAGCCTTGGGTACTTTGTACATTTTAAAAATATTGATTCTTCTAAGCTATTAACATAGAATATCTTTCTATTTGTGTCATCTTCAATTTCTTTCATCAATGTTTTATAATTTTCAAATACAGGTCTTTCACCTTCTTGGTTAAGTTTGTTTCTAGGTATTTTATTCTTTTTGGTACAATTGTAAATGGCATTGTTTTCTTGACTTTTTTTTTTGCTACTTTATTATTATGTACAGAGATGCAACATATTTATGTACATTTATTTTGTATTCTGCAACTGAATTCATTGATCAGTTTGGTAGTTTTTGGTGGTCTTCAGCATTTTTTATATATAGCATCATGTCACCTGCAAATAATGACAATTTTCTTTCTACCTTAACAATTTGGATGCCTATTGCTGTATTTCTTTTTCTTGTCTGATTGCTGTGGCCAAGACTTCCAGTACTATGTTGAATAAAAGTGCTGAGAGTAGGCATGCTCTTCTTATTCCTAAATTTAAAGGAAAAGCTCTTAGTTTTTCACCATTGAGTATGCTATTAGCTGTAATTTTCATGTATGACCTTTACTATTTTGAGACTTGTTTCTTCTAAACCTATTTTCTTGAGAGTTTTTGTCATGAATGTATGTTGTTCTTTGTCAAATGTTTGTGGGAGTTTTTTGCATCTATTGAGATGATCATATGGTCTTCTCCTTTCTCTTGTTACAGTGATGTGTCACATCAATTGATTTGTGAATATTAAATAACCCTTTCATCCCTGGAATAAATCCTACTTGATAGTGGTAAATGACTTTTTCTAATGTACTATTGAATTTGGCTTGCTAATACTTTGTTGAGGATTTTTGCATCTATGTTCATCAGAGATATTGGCCTCTAGTTTTTCTTTCTTTGTATTGTTTGGTTTTGGTGTTAGGGTAAAAAGAAATTTGGAAGTTTTCCTTCCTCATCTACTTTTTGGAACAGTTTGAGAAGACTATGTATTAACTCTTCTTTAAATGTTTGGTAGTATTCACCTTTGAAGACATCTGATCCTGGACTTTAGTTTGTTGGGAGATTTTTTTTTTTTACTGATTTAATTTTACTGTTCATAATTGATCTGTTCAAATTTTCTGTTTCTTCCTAATTCATTTTTGGAAGATTGGATTGTTCTAGTAATTGACCCATTTTTTTCTGGGTTGTCCAATTCATTGGCATATAATTTTTCATAATATTCTCTTGCAATCCTCCTTATTTCTGTGGTACTTGTTATTTCTCCTCCTTCATTTCTAAATTTATTTTTTTTAATCCTGTCTTTTTTCTTAATAAATCTGGCTAAAGATTTATCAATTTTGTTTATTTTTTCAAAATATCCACACCTGGCTAAATTGATTTTTTTTTAGTCTCTGTTTCATTTATTTCTGCTCATATCTTTATTAATTCCTTTCTTCTTGCTTTGGGCTTTGTTTTTCTATCTCTTTTAAGTGTAAGGTTACTTTGCTATTTTTCTTGGTTCTTAAGGTAGGTCTGCATTACTATTAACTTGCTTCTTAGAATTGCTTTTGCTGCATCCCAAAGATTTTGGATTGTTACATTTTCATTTTTATTTATCTCCATGTATTTTTTAATTTCCTCTGACTTCTTGGGTGACTCATTCAATGTTTAGTAGCATATTGCTTAACCTCCATGTATTTGTGTTCTTTCCTGAATTTTTCTTGTAACTGATTTCTAACTTTATACTGTTGGTGCTTTTAAAGATGCTTGATATGATTTTAATCTTTTTAAATTTATTAACACTTGTTTTGTGGCCTAACATGTAATTCTACTGTAGACGGTATTCCAAGTGTACTTAAAAATAATATGTACTGTACTGTTTTGGATAGAGTGTTCTGTTTATACCTATTAAGTCCATCTGGTTTAATGTGTCATTCACAACCACTGTTTCTTTCTTGATATCCATCTAGAAGATCTATCCATTGATGTAGGTGGTGGAGTGTTAAATTGCCCTACTATTACTGTATTACTATCAATTTATCCCTTTACATCTGTTAATAATTGCTTTATGTATTTAGGTGTTTCTATGACTAATACATAGATATTTACAATTGTTATACCCCTTTGTTGGATTGTTCCCTTTATCATTAAGTAGTAGCTTTCTTTGTCTCTTGCCACAGTCTTTATTTTAAAGTCTATTATTTCTGACATAGATATTGTTACCCCAGGATTTTGGGGGTTTTTTCCACTTTTATTTGTATGGTGTATGTTTTTCCATCCCTCTACTTGCCACTGAGGCCACTTTGGGCTTGTAGAGGAGCAGAGCCAGCAGTCGATCTAGATGTCTGCAGTTAATCTCTGTGTTGGGGCTGCAGGTGCACTGAATGACAGGGTTTTCTCCATGCATAGCCATCTGAAAGGCTTGCTACTGGAACTTCAGGCACACTGGTGTGTGGAGTTGTCTCCCCCCTCTCCCCAGGGAAGGTGGCACTTTGGATTGGCACCTGTTCCTGCTGGGGTTGCTTGCATGGTGTGGTAGGGCAGGAGCTGCTTTCCAGGGAGATGGGCATGTTGGGTGTAAGTCCACAGAGGTGTGTGAGGGTGGGGCACAGAGTACTAACAAGATAGGTGGAGAATGTTTCCACTGGTTTCCATAAATTTCTGGCTATCTAGGACTTGCCAATACTTTTGTTCCTGGAGAAATCTCCTAAAGATCCCTGCTCTGCCCCATATTCATTAACTGGCTCTTTACGGGTGGGGACTCAGTTTCCAATTGCCCTCTGGCTCTCCTGTAACTAAGCCCACTGGTTTGAGAACTTTTGAAATTAAGCTTACTAATTTTCAAAAACCAAATATTCTGGGGTCTCATCTTCCCAGTGTGAGTCCCCAGTGCCTGGGGTGGGGTCTGATCCTCTTGCTTCTCCATACATGTGGTGTTCCTCCTGTTTGTGGTTAGACTTGCCAGGAGTTTGGTTCCCAATCGAATGTCTGCACATCCTACGCTTTCCAGTGTGGCCTCTTCTCTGTGTTAACTCTGTGTTAATTTGTCTTCACATCTTTGGGTCATCTTCAGAGGTAGTTATATAGATGCAACTGTTACCTCTGGGTATCCAAAGGACGAACTGAGCTCAGGGTCCTCCTCCTCCCCCATCTCCCTCACTACCCTCCCAACTTATAGATCTATTTGGACTTTCACAGTCATTGTAAAACTTTCTTTTCTCCCTTAGTAATAATTGAGGTAATATTGTGAAAGCCTGAAGTCCAAACTAACATTACAAATGACAGAAAATGCTTTAGCTCTTAAGCATGACTGCTTTCCACCCTGCAGTTTCTATTGGCTTAAAATGAGAAAGGAGGGTAAAATATAGCAAACAAACCACAAATAATCACCTATAAAAATGATTCTGTTACCAACTTCTGGAATTGCATGTAAAATCTGAACCAATATACTTCAGTATATGAACTATTTTTTTCTTATTTAATACTTCTAACTCTTTATTTTGCAATAACTATAGATTTACAGAGAGTTGCAAAAATAGTATAGTGACTCCATACCCTTTACCCACTTCCCTCCAGTGGTCAGATCTCACAAACCGTAGTATAACTTCAAAACCAATATACCAACCATGGCATAGCACTGCTAACTAAAGTGTAGGCCTTATTCAGTGGCACCATATTTTACATACATTCATTTGTGGGTGTGTATATGTCTATATATGAACTAACTAATGTAAATTCATAGAGATGTTTTCTATTTTGTTTGGTTTCTCGTTATTGGTCAAATTTTAGAGAGTTGAAAAGGTCAGATAACCTGCACCTAAGTGATGTATCTGTGTCTGAGTTTTCTGAGGATAAAAATGGGAGAATAGCAAGAGGGAAATGTAAGAGAGGCAAAGATTACTTATTTAACTGATGTAACTACAAAGTTTGCCTGTGGTTTAGAATAAAGAATCTGGAGGCTGTCATAAAGGTTGGGAAGCATTTATTTTATTACCAAAATGTAAGTCACCACATGGATATGGAATAGCATCAAGAGACCTGAGTAGAACAGATAAAAAGAGAGACAGTGGAAAAATTACAAATTTCACCCAATCACAACCAGGGAAGGTACATGGGCTCCTTTCTTTAGGCTGCTTTCTACCCACACCCACCCCTTGAGAGAATAAAACTCTCCCTCTCAAATTCAGTTTTTCAAGAATCAAATCTCTTATTTCTCAGTTCTTTGCCTATCTGACTTCCCAAACATCAACATTTCAAATTTTTTAGAAATATTTGACATTTTTCCTGTCAATTTAACACAAACCAGTGATTTTTTTACTTAAGAAAACTCACTTTAACACAATGAAAACATGACAAGAAGCAGCATGTAGCCAAGTCTCTGCTAAAGGCGCAGGCTGCCTCTCAGCAGACACTTGGAAGGGCCTCGAAAGCCACGCAAACAAGGAGGATCTCAATATTTTATGTCAGGGAAAACTTTCTCTACATCTTCACTTTTTCTTGAAGAAGTGTGGTAGCAACTTTCTAAGATGCTATGGTTGACATCTTTATTAATGATCTTGCAGAGACAGCACATGGTACTTAAATGAAGTTTGCAGATGATGCTAAATTAAGAGCTGTTGCTAATACCAGGAAAGACAACACAGTAATAAATAAACTTGTGATGGTTAAAAATATAGGGAAGAAAAAGGGAAAAAGATACAGGATATACACATTTTGTGATGTTATATGAAAACTGCCCTGCCCCCACAAAGGAGCCTTGTATTAGAGTGAATATGAAGACATTGCTTTATGATAAGAGGAAATTCCATGTCCTTCCTCTCACCTATAATGGAACTGAACTTGGAATAGCTTGTCTAATTTGGAAGCCTGTATTCAACCTGAAAAAGACAGGAATGAGAAAGAAGCTGAACTGAGAATCACCAAGTGTGATGCAAATAGAAAGGTTAGTGGGAATAAATATTTACAATTTCAAGACTAAAAAAGTCTGCAATTATTTGAAAGGTACAAACACTACGAAAAAGAGCAATTATTTAGCCTAGAGAAAGAATCTGTAACTAGAAATAAGGACATAAAGTATGACACCATTTCAGAAATATCAGAAAAAAATTTTCTCAGCTACAAAAAACTATAAGATCTAAGCAATAGGTGCAAAGAACTTCCCTCGAGAACGTTCCATTCTGTGGGGGAGAGGTAATGGAAGGGGTGGTAAAGTAGTTTAAGGGGAAACATTAGCCATCAGTGAACAAAGAGTAGGGAAAGCAAAGACTTGGAGCCCAGGAGAACCAACAAGTCCCTGGGGGCTTTGAGATAAGGGGCTGTGTGCCTGAGCTTCCATAGCCGAGAGAAAGCATTATGAAAAAGAAGACTCATGACTTCCAGCACCCCTCCTTCCAGTCTTAGAAAGACTCCATTCATATTTTGCATGAAATGCTTAGAAGAGATCTCTGACTCATTCCTGGTGTCCTCTAAGAATTAATTCTCCTGTAATGGCAAGTAGCTTAATCACCACAGCAGCAAGTGCACTGAGAACAGAGGAAACTTTCCAGTGAATATTGATACATTCTGACAACAATGAAGCGGTTGGGACATACCCTGAGATCTGACAATTTCCTCTCCCATCTATTCTGGGTAGGTAAAAGAATTACACTGTAAAGTGGCCCAAAATTGTTGGCAAACCTCAGCTCTGCCACAGAATATTATATCTTGACTAAGTTACCTGGTCTTTGAGAGCCTCAGTTTTCCCATCTATAAAAACAGTTATCATAATTACATTTAGAAACTGTCATTTGCCTATAATTCCCAAGATCCAGGAACTTTTCTAATCCCCTAAATAGATTAATTTCATAAATAACTAATTTTGTAAATAATTTAGTTTCCTGAGATAGGAGTTGGGCAATAGATGGCACATCAGGCAGAGTTCTTGATCACGTGCAACAAACGCCAGCTCTGGTGAGTTTTTAAAGGGATATTTACAAGAGACAGAGATAATATGGGAAAATTGGATATTCACAGGCAAAAGAATGAAACTAGACCTTTCTTATACACCACTCACAAACATTAACTTGAAACAGAGCATAGACTTAAATGTAAGACCTAAAACCATAAAATTCCTAGAGAAAACATTGGTGGTAAACTCCTTGGCATAAGCCTGGGCAATGATTTTTTGGATGTAACTCCTCAATCACAAGCGACAAAAGCAAAACTAAACAAATATGACTACATCAAACTAAAAAGCTTCTGCACAACAAAGTAAATAATCAGTAAAGTGAAAAGTCAACTTACAGTATGGGAGAAAATATTTGTAAACTACATATCTGATAAAAGGCTAATATCCAATATATATAAGTAACTCCTACAATTAAATAACAAAATAGAATCTGATTTAAAAATAGGCAAAGGACCCAACAGACATTTGTCCAAAAAGATATTCAAATGGCTAACAGGTGCATGAAGAGGTGCTCAACATCACTAATTGTCAGGGAAACTCAAAACCACAGTGATCTATCACCTCATACCTATTAGAAGGACGGTTATCAAAAATACAAGAGATAACAAGTGTTGGTGACAAAGTGAAGGAAAGGGACTTTTGTGCACTGTCGGCAAGACTGTAAATTGTTACAGCTACTGTGGAGAATAGTATGGAGGTTCCTCAAAAAATTAAAAACAGTACCGGTAAAAGCTGTCAAATTTCTAGATGTAAGATAAATAAGTTCTGGGGATGTAATGTGGAGCATGATTATTATAATTTACAATACTGTATTTTATACATGAAAGATGCTAAGAATAAATCTGAAAAGTTCTCACTTTAAAAATATAACTCTTTGGGGTAATGTTAGTTCAACTTACTGTGGTAATTATTCCACAATATATACATATATCAAATCATCATGATGTGTACTTCAAACAAATACATTATATGTCAACTATATCCCAATAAAACTGGGGGTTGGGGCATTATGATAGCGAAAAGAGCTCAAGGTTAAGCCTCTGGAGCAATGCTCAAACCTCACCACAAAAACCACCGGTCTGTCATGGTTATCATCATCACCAACAGCAATATCTCCTGCCATCTTGGATGCTACCATTCACAAATCTGCTAAAAACTCAACTTGACAGCATGCCTGGTTGTCATTCGCACTGTTACCACTTCTGTGCCCCCAGAATGACCTAGTAGCATTGCTGATAGCAACAGCCAAATACCTGGACAGTCATCTCCTATCTAAAGGATTCCACTTACTGCCTGTTTCCTTGCACAGTTCTGCTCTGTATCAAAGTCTCCTGTGTCTGATTGATAGGGTCTGGTTAACTGTCTGTGTCCTCACTGCAAGGGTAGCTGGGAAAAGTGATGTTGTAAATTCATTGTGGAGGCAGGAGTCATGAGGCTGAATATTTCTCCAGACATAGGAAGGGTTTCAAGAGATGCTGGGCGGGATGTGAGGGGAATCTGGCTGTGACATCTCTCGCCCCATTGATCACCAGGCTTGATTCAGTTGATCTAGCTGGTTAGGCAAGTATCTCCTTCCTCCCTCACCATTCCACGTGCATCCCCACCGAAGCTGCATGCCTGGTTGAAGAGGACTACCTTCCCTGATAGAAGAGGACTGTTCTTTAGTCAAGGGTATATGTGTATTTTCTCTCCCCTGCTAGAACCTCCAAACAAGCTTTCAAGAGTTGGTGGGTAGCTCCAACACCTGACAAATGTCTACTGACAGATTTGGCTCTGAAACCTTAACATACACGTACTTCTTCCATATTTAAAATTAAACAGCAACAGATTTAGCAACTATGGAGCACAAAATACTGCCACCTAATAAAACCCTCAAGTGAGGCATCTGCCAAAAGAGAGACAAAGTCTCAACTGGCACTGCCTCTAGATCCAAATCCAAGTTTTTTAAGTCAGACCTGTTCTTCTTCTACATCTTTCACAATTTTGTCTGGACTCTTTCAGCTATGCACTATTTTGTAAACTTCACTCACAATTTAGAAAGGAACAGGGGAGGAGGAAAGTTTAGTTAAAATATACAAGTATATGCATCAAACAGCAAGGAAGAAAATATAAGTACAACAGTCCTTAGTTCTGAACTGGTCAAAGGGTCATAGTACTAGTTTTTACTTTCTTTCTCTTTTACCTGTTACACATCCTCATTGTTGTCAAACAGTACCTCAGCTGGTCAAGATTGTTTGCTCAGTGGATAATCCAAATTTTATTCTCAAGTTAGATTAAGTCCTTGGTGTTCTTGCCTATAAAGGGTTGCAATTTTCTTATCTTTATCACTGGATAAGGAAAAACTAGGAACCATCATCTCCCCTGAGTTCCTCATAAAATCCTCCACATTTCCATTGTACAACAGCATCCTATTTTCCATTGATAATAGAGATCAACCACTTCAGTGAACACGGAACCCTTATTTTTGCCCGTTTCCCAGAAGTAAGAGGAATGCTAGGTGGCCAAGTAGGGATCTCAGCTTCTAAAATTATTGCATCACTTGATGAAGAAAACATTTCTTTCGGGGTTATTAACACCCTTAAAATAATTTTTCAAGATACAAAGAAAGGAAATAAAGGCCTTAAAGCGATTTAGTTATAATCATGAGATGCGCCATGCCTACTTCCATTCCTTGGTTTCAGGACCCTTGTGTTGTGGCTATGGAGGAAGCAGCACCAGATATTGAGCACTGATTGGGGTTGAACTCACATCTTGTAGACTAGCACACCACCTGCCAAGGAGCTATTACACAACCAGAGTGGTAATTGAGTTGTCAATGGACCATTCTGCTGAGCTATCAGGCTGGCTGCCTCTGAATGGCTGGGTACACAGTAGGACCTGTAATCCCATGGCATAAGCACATTAGCTCACATCTTTTGCCCAGAGATCAATTTTCTGTTCTGTAAATTCTGGCCCCAGTTCAGACCTTATGTAAGGGCAATTATCTTACATTTCCAAATAGGCAGCCTTTTGGGATCCTACCTTTACATAGTTCTCTCCTTAAACTCTTCAGATTATTTAGGAGGACAGAAAACATGATTCCCAAGATTCCTCAGAATCACACATCAATCACAAGGAAGGCCTTCCAGCCCACAATAGGATTCTGGGAGGCCAAGTTTACAGCAGTTTCTAATCTCCTCTCTCCCCCACCTTTCCCTTTACTTCTAGCCCATCTATTCTTCTGTTATTCTTTTACTCTATTTTCCTCTTCCTCCCTCTTCTAATTCTTTCTTCTCTTTCTGCATGTTCTTCATCATTTTTGTAGTTTCAACTATCTGATGCCTATCCATACTGGGAGAAGACCAATCCCTATGAGCAACATTTATCCCACTAGACCCCCAAGCATTATAGGTGATAGGAAACTTAGCACATATTGAAACAACAACAATAACAACAAAATAACCTTGAGACTGACAAATTTTTTCTTCCTGGCATGAAAACATCAGTCTTTCCCATTTGTGTTTAAAAGTCTAAACTTTTGCTCTTTCACCGTAAAATTTATGCATGTAGATATCAAGGGAAATGTTTACAAATTCCTTCGTACAATCCTTACCAATTTTCTCAGTTTCAACCCCTAAGATAATTTTTCTTTCAAAATAAAAATCCTCTTTCACAGCCATAGTCTTATCAGATAATTATGTTTTAACTGAGCATTTGATAGGCTTTTAATCTGTTTGCATACTTCTTTGTGGGTTTTATTCTGTTAAAGTATATATTTTCAAGAACAGTATTCTTAATCATATTGGGTATTTTCTTATATCTGTGCTGTTGCTGTTATTGTTGTTTTAGCCTTTTCTAACTTGTGTTGACAAATTTTATTTGGTGACTTTGATTTTAGTAATAGATCTGTGATAAAAGTAATCATTTCTATAATCTGACATCTTTCACAAACTTTGAAGCCCAGGCATAAATGTTCTCTATTGACTGTCAAGCATCTGTTTTTACTAATAATATGGTTTTATGGAAAAGATAAAAAATGGCTTAAAATTTCAGTAAGGATTTTTCAATAGAGTCATAAATGAGAATGTACAAAAAAAGCAATTTATTGCAAATAGCATGTGAGTAGAAATGTTCTAAAATGGAAGGAAATTTTCCAAGAATAAATAAAGGAGTAGTTGGAACTTGCCCACACACATAAACACACTTTTCTCTAAGGTCATGATTCTTAATCTTGTTAGGTCTTGGATACTTCTAAGAATCTAAATAAAGCTACAAACTTTCTCCACAGAAAGAAGCACACTGATGCATAAGGTCCATGGACTCTAAGTCAAAACCTATGTCTAAGGAATAATATTGGACAATTAATCTTAGTCAAAACTCCTCTGGTTTCCCTTCTGCCCCAAAGCCCCACTTGCTGAAACCAAGTATTCATCCTGAAGTAGAGGTAGCAAGTCAGTACCATCCAGAGTTTAACTTTCTGCCTATTACAGTGGAGCAGAGAAAGAATGAATGAGGAAATGAGTGAATTAATGGAAGCGCAGTCCCTCATTGGTGTGACCATGTAAAAATACTACCGACCTGGGTTTGGAGAAGGTCATTCTGGGCCTGACAACAAGAGCTCTGAAGCCCCATGCTGCCAATTACAAGTATAAGAGAAGGGATCGTTTCATGGGGCTGAGGAGGGAACCATTGTACGTAATGACTGGCACTGAGATTTTACTCTGTGAAGAAAGGGTTTTGACCAATTTTAGTAACTAGTTGGCTTTGAGTGTTAGAATGGAAGAGTGGAGAATGCATTTGAGGAGAACAATTCCAGAATGCTGGGGGCATAGGCGCCACTGTGAGGTGGCTTCAGGAGTCCAGGACAAAGATGATAGAAGACTGAAGCAAGACAGTGATAGTAGACCCAGCAAGGAAAAGAAAAAAAAAGGAAAATCATGTAGGAGAAGAAAAGTTGGACTTGATAACAGAGTGGAGACTGGAAGTGATGGAAATAAAAAACTCATTGCGTGCCACTCTTCTAGGATGCTTATGTTTTACAGGGCATTTATTTAAATTGTAGAATGAACAGCTTTAACATTCTAGGACCATCCCACTGAGGGGTTTAGGTAGCCTTGTGCTGAGAACACAACACCAAGGCTTTTCCTTCTACAAAGTGCCATCCAAGGCAGAAGTAGAAATATTTGGAAGGCGGGATAAAGAAAGAGGACTGACACATAAAGAGATTTATATAACTATAAATGTCCTTGTAGTCTTCTAAGTCATACACAAACATACATACTCATACATGTATTTACATGCACACACATACACACACAAGCAGAGCCCCAGGAGAGGAGATAATGCCCTACCAGTGTCATTAAATTAAATCTGTTGAGCCAGAACTCTTCTGCTACACAAAACTCTGCCACTAAGCACCTAAAGTATGTTTTCTTTAATTTTTCAAATATATTCTTTCCTACTGAAAAATCAATCCTGTAAGTGCTTACATTAGTAAAATCACAGCTTATGACTCAGATATGCCTGATTCTGCATCACTGAATTTTGACTCTATTTATAGGAGATATATTTTGAGGATAATTCCTGGTGAATCTCTTCTTTCTTCCTTCTTTGAGTCACTGGCAAATGAAAGCTAGGAAGGACCAAAAAGGAAAAAGAAAGGGAAATAATGTGTGTGTGAGTGTCGAAGTACCACGTATTTACTTAATTACTGATGGTTTTATCAGGGCCCTTCATTCACCTGCCTTTTCTTCATCAAGCCCAGAAAAGGCGGTGGTGTCTAGGGGTGGCACAGATAGGGTTTCAGCACCACCCCCAAAAATCTCCAATACTGCTTCCCTTGACTTTTTTTTTTTTTTTTTTTGCACACCAAATTACAAGTCTCTCAAGTCCCCACCTCCAACTTGTGGTAACTAAGCCCTTTCTGTCAGGTTGAGCCATATTAAAGAATCCTTTGTGTATGTCAAGATGCTTGAATGAAAATAACTTCAGATGGTTCAAATAACATGTTGAAATTCTGGACCCCTACCCAGCATGTGTCCCTTCCGGAGATCATAGGGAAGAAAGGTGCACTCAGCCACTCCTGCCAATGCCACCTTTTGTTCACCTCTGTGAGTCCCCAGTGCCTCTTGCTCTACTTGAGGATTCTCCCTCAGGTGTTGGGTTATAGGAGAAATGAAAAGGAACTCTGAAAAATGTTGCGGTTTTCTTGGAAAAGACCAAAGAAAAGCCATCTGCAGCATAGCTTGTGTCAGCATCGGTGCAGCGGTTGCAATCCTCTAGCCTCCCAGGAGCTTCCCGCTGAGAACCACAGTGGTCGTGTTGTGCTGATGACACAGTGCCAGCACGTGGCAATCTGAGAGGAGACTGCATTTTCCCCTGCACCAGACCTTGTGCTGACATCCAGAGCACTGTCCTGGCCTCTTAAGGATGATCCCTCCCTCCTGCACACAGAGGGACAAAAATACAGGTTTTATAAAATGTGGCCAACAAGAGGACACTTAAGAGTCCAAACTTGGAGACGCTGCTGGAAAAATTCACACTCTGACTTTAACAATCAGTAGCTTCTGCTGGCATGCCAGCTATCATCACACACACTGTAGGCCTGCAGACTGTGATGTAATCAAGCTTTCATTTATATTTATGTGACCAGGAGGACTTTGTATTTGGTGATTTTAAAAGATGCATGACTCAGTTCTGTTTAATTCTGATATATTGGTCTATTATCTATAAGAGGCCATTGGCTAAATTGTACTATTCACATGAGGGTCCGTGATGAAAACTTATCAGGATCATAGGGAAATATTCAGATTTCAGTTTTCTTCAACAGTAAAATTTGAGACTATAAGCGTATTGTGTTTCCAAATGGCTGTCGGAACTAGGTTTAAGAGGATCTCATTGTATAACAAATGCATTATTAAAATAGTTTGTTATGCTGCGTTAAAAGAGAAGCAGCATGACAATTGATGGAGCAAGAGAGATTGATCCACAGAATTGAAGCCGATGAAACTGCAGGCTCAGGAGCCAAGTCAGCAAGCCTGGAGGAGGCCCCTAACAGTGAGGGAAACTGCCATTTCTTAAATAAGCAGTTATTTAAGTTTTTGCTTTGTTTCAATAATACAACATTTAACTTCTTCACTGATGATGCACGGACAAGTCACTTCAATTCTTCAGGATCCTCAGCATCTATGGGTTAGGAGTGTCAGTGTGAAAATTATCATGACAGACATGGATATTTCAAAGAGAATACTCATGGTCATTGCCTTTAGGAATCTGACAGTCTGGAGAAAATATACAACATATTGATTGATAGAAAAGAAAACACTTTATTTTTGTAGTTTCAAGTTTTTATTTAAATCCCAGTTAACATACAGTATAATATGAGTTACAGGTGTAGAGATAGAACACACTAGTTATTGGTTATTGGAAGGAGGTAAAGAGAAGCAGGAAATTTCTTGTTCCCAGTGGGAATTTCAGCAGGATCAAACAAAGAAAGGGGTTGTATGCCAGGAGTCCCAGTAAGCCTGTTCTCTTCTCAGTCATCATTGTGTAGATGTCCGTTTAAGAGACGTATGTTTGCCATTGTTTCAAGGAATAGAAATGGGTTTGCAGCAAGTCATTCTTGTATGTGATCAGTGACATGCATAGTCTTGGTGAGCCAAAATAATGCACTTATTGAAAGCAACATGGAAAATTTAAAAAGTGTTAGTTTTAGTGGCAGAAGGCCTGATGCTGAGTTGTAGCTCTGCCACTCCTGCATGGGACCCTAGAAAAATCACCCCAGTTCCAATAATCTCAGATTTCCTCAACTGTGAATGTTAATCCAATATTCAAAATCACTAGAGGCCTAAGTTTCTATGGCTTAAAGTGAAGCTGAGCCTTTGCCCACCACCTCTAACTCGATATCCTTAATGGAAAGCAGCTATGGAGCATTTTGAGATGTGGAATCCTGCCTGTATAAGGTCATGTGGTCATGCCAATGACGTAGAGCTTGTTGTCTTTGCATATTGGACCCTGGGAACTAAAGACCAAGTATCTATCCATTCAATGAATATATATTGAGCATGAACCATAGGTCCTGGGAAACCAAGGGAATAAGACAGGGCACCTTCCTCTCCCTGCAGGAATAAGCAGGAAAAGGCTCCAGGAATTTAGATCAAGGAGTTAAAATATTTTCTAATAGAATGCATAGCCTGCAGCTAGCGTTACAAGACTCTACATCGGAAATGATCTTAGAGATCATAGAGGAAAAGCTCTTCATTTTTCACTAGGGGAAATTGACACCTGGACATGCCTCTCTCTCCAAAGTCTCTCAGGAAGCTAGTGACATTCTTCATTCATTTAACAAACGTTTGAGCTCCAGACATTCTGCTAGGTACCAAGAAAATAACAATAGACAAAGCACTCACAAATCTTATAATCTAATGGGTGACACAGATAAGTAAACGTGACCTGATAAGCCTTATGATCTGGAATCCCATTTTAGAAGGGAGTTAGAGAAGGTTTTCTTGAGGGAATCAAGTCTAGGCTGAGCTCTAAAGGTTGGGTAGGAGGCATAGAGCTGGGGCTGTGAATCCTAATTTAGAGTTTAACCCTCTTCTACAAGCCAGGACTATGGGACTAGTTGGGACTAGCTGCTCCATGGGGAATATTCTTAGAGATTTGCCTGCTCTCCGCCCTGTCTGACGGAGAGTGTCAGGTAGCTCCTGTGAAGCTTTGACTAGTTCACTCTGCTCCTTGCTTCAGTGGATGATGAGTAGAATAACATAATAAGAGAAAATGCCCATCTGAGTCCAGCAAACCTGGGTTGAATCCTAACTCTGAGTGACTACAGCTGTGACCTATGCGCAAACCCTCTGTGAACCTCATACTTCCTACATGCAAAATGAGGGAAATACCTCCTTAATAAAGTTGTTAAATATTTAATCAAATAATAGATATAAACAGCCAGAGCCTCCAGCAGCCAGGCCACATAAAGAACCCACAGAGAGTAGCTTTGAAGGGTCAGGCAACTGCAAACACCTGGAATTGCCAGCTTCTTGTCAGAAGTGACTAATAGATTTTGCAAAAGGAAACAATAAATTCAAGGTCTCTAAACACTAAGACACTATCTTCTGTTCTGCTCCTCTGCTTCTTTATTATCAATTAAAATTGTTATAAACTTTCTCAGTGCTTTACATCAAATCCATTAAAAGATATCTCTATAAACCCTTCATCCCAAACTCATCACTACTCTGAGCTTACCGAGGAAAGCACAAAAATACAATTCAAATTTACAGATTCACTGATTAGAAGCAATTCACTCAGCCATAACATGTGAATGAAGCACACTTTCTGTTGTCTTGTTCTTCTGGCATAAATTAGTTATAGTTTCTTCAAAGGAATTTTTAATGAAGGACCTCACAAAATTGTAAATGTAGTCCTGGTCGTGTTTTCTTTTTTTTTTTCTTTTATAGTTTATTGTCAAGTTGGTTTCCATATAACACCCAGTGCTCATACCAACAAGTACCCTCCTTCATGCCCATCACCCTTTTCCCCTCTCCCACAACCCCATCAACCCTCAGTTTGTTCTCAGTATCTAAGAGTCTCTTATGGTTAGCCTTCTTCCCTCTCCTTAACTAATTTTTTCCCTTCCCCTCCCCCATGGTCCTCTGTTAAGTTTTTACTGTTTCATATATACGTGAAAACATATGGTATCTGTCTTTCTCTGCCTGACTTCACTAAGCATAACAGCCTCGAGTTCCATCTACATTGCTACAAATGGCCAGATTTCATTCTTTCTCATTGCCATGTAATACTCCATTGTATATATAAACCACATCTTCTTGATCCACTCATCAGCTGATGGACATTTAGGCTTTTTCCATGTTTTGGCTATTGTTGACATTGCTGCTATGAACATTGGGGTACATGTGCTCCTATGCATCAGCACTTCTGTATCCCTTGGGTAAATCCCTAGCAGTGCTATTGCTGGGTCATAGGGGAGTTCTATTAATTTTTTGAGGAACTTCCATGTGGTTTTCCAGAGTGGCTGCACAGTTTACATTCCCACCAATGGTATAGGAGGGTGCCTGTTTTTCACATCCTCCCCAGCATCTATAGCCTCTTCATTTGTTCATTTTAGCCACTCTCACTAGTGTGAGGTGATGCTGAGAGCCATTTCTGAAGTAAGGAAGATTTGCAAGGCCTCCCACCATCAGATGGTGACCGGCAAGGTGGTGTCTCAGTGTAGTTTTGATGTATATTTCCCTGATGATGAGTGATGCTGAGCATCATTTCATGTGTCTGTTGGCCATTAGGATGTCCTCTTTGGAGAAGTGTCTATTCATGTCCTGTGCCCATTTCTTCACTGGATTATTCATTTTTCGGGTGTGGAATTTGGTGAGTTCCTTATAGATTTTGAATACTAGCCCTGTATCCAATATGTCATTTCTCATTCCATCAGTTGCCTATTAGTTTTCTTGATTGTTTTCTTTGAGGTGCAGAAGTTTTTTATCTTGATGAGGTCCTAATAGTTTATTTTTGCTCTTGATTCCCTTGCCTTTGGAGATGTACTGAGTAAGAAATTGCTGCGGTTAAGGTCAAGGAGGCTATTTCCTGTGTTCTCCTCTAGGGTGTTGACAGTTTCCTGTCTCACATTCAGGTCCTTCATCCATTTTGAGTTTATTTTTGTGTCTGGTGTAAGAGACTGGTCTAGTTTCATTCTTCTGCATGTTGCTGTCCAGTTCTCCCAGCACCACTTGTTAAAGAGGCTGTCTTTTTTCCATTGGATACTCTTTCTTGCTTTGTCAAAGATTAATTGACCATACATTTGTGGGTCCAGTTCTGGGTTCTCTATTCTATACCATTGGTCTATGTGTGTGTTTTTGTGCCAATACCATACTGTCTTGATGATTACAGCTTTATAGTATTGACTAAAGTCTGGGATTGTGATGCTGTTTCGGTTTTTTTCTTCAATATTACTTTGGCTCTTGAGGTCTTTTGTGGTTCCACATAAATTTTAGGATTGTTTGTTCTAACTTTGAGAAGAATGCTGGTGCAATTTTGATTGGGATTGCCTTGTATGCATAGATTGCTTTGGTAGTATTGACATTTTAACAAAGTTCATTCTTCGGATCCTTGAGCATGAAATGTTTTTCCATTTCATTGTGTCTTCTTCAGTTTTCTTCCTAAATTTTCTATAGTTTTCATCATACAGATCTTTTACAACTTTGGTTAGGTTTATTCCTAGGTATTTTGTGGGGTTTTTGTGCAATTGTGACTGGAATCAGTTTCTTGATTTCTCTTTCTGTTGCTTCTTTATTGGTGCATAAAAATGCAACTGATTTCTGTACATTGATTTTGTATCCTGCAACTTTGCTGAATTCATTGATCAGTTCTAATGGGCTTCTGGTGGAGTTGATCAGGTTTTCCATGTAGAGTATCATGTCATCTGCAAAAAGTGAGAGTTTGACTTCATCTTTGCCAATTCTGATGCCTTTCATTTTCTTTTGTTGTCTGATTGCTGATGCTAGGACTTCCAGCACTATGTTAAATAATAGTGGTGAGAGTGGACATCCCTGTCATGTCCCTGATCTCAGGGGGAAAGCTCTGTTTTTCCCCATTGAGGATGATATTAGCTGTGGGCTTTTCATAAATGACTTTTAGGATGTTTAAGTAAGATCCTTCTATCCCAACATTCTTGAGGGTCTTCAGTAAGAAAGGATGTTGTGTTTTGTCAAATACTTTTTCTGCATCTATTGACAGGATCATATGGTTTTTATCTTTTTCTTTTGCTAATGTGATGTATCACATTGATGGATTTGCAAATATTGAACCAGCCTTGTAAAATGAATCCCACTTAATCATGATGGATAATTCTTTTTATATGTTGTTGAATTCGATTTGCGAGTATCTTGTTGAGGATTTTTGCATCCATTATCGATATTGGCCTGTAGTTCTTTTTTTGCTGGGTCTCTGTCTGGTTTGGGAATCAAAGTGATGCTGGCTTTGTAGAATGAGTCCAGAAGATTTTTGTCCATTTCTATTTTTTGGAATAGTTTGAGAAGAATGGGTATTAACTCTGATTTAAATGTCTGGTAGAATTCCCCAAGGAAGCCATCTGGCCTAAGACTCTTATTTGTTGGGAGATTTTTGATAACTCATTCAATTTCTTCATGAGTTATGGGTCTGTTCAGATTTTCTTTCTCTTCCTGTTTGAATTTTGGTAGTGTGTGTGTGTGTTTAGAAATTTTTCCACTTCTAGTTTGTCCAGTTTTTTGGTATATAATTTTTCATAGTATTCTCTGATAATTGCTTGTATTTCTGAGGGATTGGTTGTAATCCATTTTTGTTTGTGGTTTTGTCTATTTGAGTGCTCTCTCTTTTCTTTTTGAGAAGCCTGGCTAGAAGTTTATCAATTTTGTTTATTTTTTATTTTTTTTATTTTTTTTGAAATTTTATTTTATTTTTTTTACTTTATAAAGTTTCATATTTTTTAACATATGTAATATTTTCCATCATTTACAATACAGTAGTTACAATTACACTCCAAACAGAAAAGCAAAGTAAAAAATCAAAACACCAACTTCTGTTTCATGTAATTAGACTTATACAGAAATTAGAAGGTTAAGTAACAACTAGTTAATCACCTAATTTCACAGCTATCTGAAGTGGCAATCGTTATATAGCAGCTTATCTATGATACATTCAAGATAAATGATACAATTTATTACTTGTTCATA